>NC_136510.1:113204823-113407323 GCF_053919585.1 Euprymna scolopes
TTGGCAACCGCAATTACCTTTCCTTCAAACGGTCGCCACCATTTTCCAAGACCCCAAATCATAGAAAAAATTTCGGACTTTTTATATTCGCCGTTAATTATGATCTCTCGAATGCAGAAGAACAGATGGACTCACAAAAAACAAAACACATCTCCATTAACGTAGTGATTCACACACTTTTCCAAATATTCATAGGTTTTCTTTTATATATATATACTAGCATTTCAGCCCGGCGTTGCCCGGGTGTTTGGAGGTGTATGTTGAGCAAAAAAAAGCGGTCAATTTTTTTTAACTTTGACCCCTCTTATGACCTCTCAACATTTATGGTTTTGGGATCAACTAAGTTATTAAGTTAGATCCATGTCCAAAGAACCTATATCTAAAATTTCAAGTGTTTAGACCCAAAATTGTCGGAGGAGTTTGGTAGAGTTCTCAAAGGTCAAATCGTTGAACTTTGACCACGTAACAGCCAAATTTCTGGCCGAAAACCGATCACAAAGATTTTCCCAAATCTCAGTACCTTGTATATCAAATTTCGAGTCTATAGACATAAAATTGACAGAGTTATTGCGTAGGTAAATGTACACACACAGACACACACACACAGACACGTTCATTTTTATATATATACTACCAGTTCCGCACGGCTTGGCTCGGGTCCTATGTACTGTTCATAAAGTTATGTACATATGTATATATTAAAAAGTGTGAATATGTAAAGTAATTCCTTTCTGTATAATAGTCTTGCTTAACTACCATAGATAAAAGACAGACAAACATTTTCACTTTTATAGATATAGATATAGATAGATAGATATAGATAGATAGATAAATAGATAGATAGATTGGATACAATATATAGTAATGATTTAAAAAGTATTAAAAAAAAAGACTTATGCGCCACTACCGAGAATCGAAATCAAAACGTTCAGCTCACGATTTATTTTGCCGCCGTCAATGACTGGACTATGAAAACATGTTTACTGCAAGGTTAAAAATTAAAACATGAACCCATAGCAACTACGTTATGCATTCGTAATGCCGGCGTTCGACCTTCACTTGGCAAATTTAATTTTATTTAATGTTCACACTTTTGCACCGATTGTTCCGGTCTAAAACCCAAATATAACGTTTTGCATGGATTCAAATACTTTATATATGAAGTTCCATGTCTGTAGACCAAAAGCTGGGTCCCCCGGGAAAAAATGCTGGACTTGGTAGGGGAATTGAAAATCCCGACGAAATACTAGGTCCGCAGGAGTTAGGCCATGTAGAACTTGTTTCTGTCAACCAGGAACGAGGCTGAGAAAGTGTCTCGGCATCGTGTAACATACGCAGAGGCCATCACTGTTTGTGAGAAACTTTTTCATGGCGCGTTTGATTTGGACTGAACTGAAATTTGGACATATCTATTAATTGATGTCTACTATTTGTAACTCTATTTTCTGGAGACGTTTTGAGGAGCATAACGAGATGTTTGTTCACATTACATTTAAACTTCTGCATATTAGTGCAGTCAAGAAAATAAAAAACAGAGAGTATTCGAATATTTAGCTTTTTGGGGGAATAATGCCTACCGGAATCTAGGGATTTCAACAGGGGTGGGATTTTGCTGCGACAGGTTACTGGTGGAATGAGTACTTCTCGTTAAAAATTTCACAAAAAATTTATACTTTGAAATTTCTATGGATCATCTGCTCCTATTTGTCCCTTGTATAAGGCTAAACTAAATATAGCCTACATTACCGACCACTTTTTTACAGCCGTGTTCGAAAGTTCATAATGAGCAGTTAATTATTTTTAGGGTGAATAAAATAAAGAGAAATATATAAAATATCTCATAATTTTATAATTAGATATTGACGTCCAGCAATAGCACATCAAAATATACAAAACACAAAAAATACGACGGTCGTTCCAAACGTAATGAACCCTATTTGTTTTATTCCGCCCGAATGGATCAGAGGGAATTTCAAATTGCATTGTTATGGTGACTCAATTTATACATTTATGACCTGAAATTTTCATCACCCTGTTACAGATATTTACAGTGTGAGACTCTAAGAAAGCAGTACCTGCATGGACGTGCGTCAGAAACAGAGATTTGTCATATAGGCCCTGGTAAAAGTGCATTGTTGACTATGTTTTAATGGTACTACTCCCATGTTTCTAATTCTTCAACATTTTGAGATGAAAAAATAGAAAGGGCTCTCGTAAACATTAGAGAAAAAATAGTGTGACTCACGACAGTAATGGATTCGTGATCTTCAGCGTTTTATTTCTTGTTTGTTTTTGGAGGGGGGGCAGGTTTTTCAACTGGAATCGAGTGGTCATAATTAACGATGGCGGCGAATATGAAACATCAGAGTTTGTTTCTATAATTGAAGGGGGGTAGAAATGGTGGAGCTTGCTTAAAGAAGACGTAATTGCGGTTTGAATGCGGATATCAATTCTAATAGAAAATTGGCGGGAATTGTGCGAAGATTAACGTATCATGATAATGAAGAGAGAACAAATGATAGATAGATAGAGAGAGAGAGAGAGAGAGGGGGGGAGAAAGAGAGAAAATGATAACGAAAAATAAAAATAAAGAGAGATAGATAGATAGAGAGAGAGAGAGAGAAAGAAAGAAAGAGAGAGAATAATAACGAAAAATAAAAATAAAGAGAGATAGATAGATAGATAGGTAGAGAGAGAGAAATAGAGAGAGAATAATAACAAAGAATAATAATAAAGAGAGAGCAAAAGATAGATAGATAGATAGATAGATGGATTTAGAGAGAGCGAGAAAGAGAGAGTAAGAGAGAGATTAATAACGAAAAATAAAGAGAGATAGATAGACAGAGAGAGAGAGAAAGAAAGAGAGAATAATAACGAAGAATAATAATAAAGAGAGAACAAAAGATAGATAGATAGATAGATAGATAGATAGATAGATAGAGATAGATAGATGGAGAGAGAGAGCGAGAAAGAGAGAGAAAGAGAGAGAATAATAGCGAAAAATAAAGAGAGATAGATAGATAGAGAGAGAGAGAGAGAGAAAAAAAAATAGAGAGAGAATAATAACAAAGAATAATAATAAAGAGAGAGCGAGAAAGAGAGAGAAAGAGAGAGAATAATAACGAAAAATAAAGAGAGATTGATTGATAGAGAGAGAGAGAAAGAAAGAGAGAATAATAACGAAGAATAATAATAAAGAGAGAGCAAAAGATATATATATATATATATAGCTAGATAGATAGATAGATAGATTGATAGATAGATAGATAGATAGATAGATAGATAGATAGATAAAAAATGGGAGAAAGAGAGAGATGGTTAGCGTGATATGGGAAGACAGAAAAAAGCGGGCGAGAGTGAAGCAGACTAGAGACTACAAAGAAGCATGTGAAAAAGGAGGTAGTGAAAAAAAGGAAGAAAAAGAAGGAGAAGGAAGAGAAACACTTTGAGCATAAGAAGAAGAAAGAGGAGGAGGAATATTGATAAGAAGAAAAATCAAAGAAAGAGAGTAATAAATAAAGATGAAAAGAAATAGAAAAAGTAGGCGAAGTTAACTAAGAAGAAGTGGAGATACATGGGGGGGCCGTAAGAAGAGGAATAAGAAGTAAAGTAGAAGAGATAAAAGAAAAAGACGATGAGGAAGAAGGAAAAGGAGAAATAGAAGAAGAAAGAAGAAGAAAAAAGAAAAAAGAAGAAAGAAGAAAAAGAAGAAGAAAGTAAAAGAAGAAGAAAACAAGAAAGAAGAAGGAAAAGAAAGAAGGAGAATAAAGAAGAAGAAGAAGAAAAAGAAGAAGAAGAAAAAAGAAGAACGAAAAGATAAACAACAAAGAAAAAGAATGAAGAAAGAAGAAGCAAACAAAGAAAAAAAACAGACAATAAAAAAAATTGATTATCAAAAATGTTTTAAACTAATCGATATTCCCCTTGCCCTTCATACCAATAAAATATTAATATTAAAATCGAGCAAAAATAATGTTTATCCTTCCCTTCAAAAAACTAAACCCTAACCCTAACCCTAACCCTAACCCTAACTCTATACCCTAACCCTAACCCTAACCCTAACCCTAAACCCTAAACCCTAAGCCTAACCCTAACCCTAACCCTAACCCTAAACCCTAACCCTAATCCTAACCCTAACCCTAAACCCTAACCCTAACCCTAACCCTAAACCCTAAACCCTAACCCTAACCCTAACCCTAAACCCTGAGCCTAACCCTAACCCTAACCCTAAACCCTAACCCTAACCCTAACCCTAAACCCTAACCCTAACCCTAAACCCTAACCCTAACCCTAAACCTAACCCTAAACCTAAACCCTAACCCTAACCCTAACCCTAACCCTAAACCCTAACCCTAACCCTAACCCTAAACCCTAACCCTAACCCTAAACCCTAACCCTAACCCTAACCCTAACCTATGAGAGACGCTCAAGGGTACAAAAATGAGAATTGTCCCAGTCGTGAAGGATTTCTCCTCCACCGAAAGAGAACAAGAAATGGAAGTGCGGCATCCGAAGAACAGATGCTGCACTTTGATCCTGACCAAAAGGCCAAAGAGTAGCGGTGAACCCGTGGAAAAAGAAAAGGAAAAAAAGGCAGCTGTAAACGACGAAAGGAAGAGAAAAAAGATAAGATCGTAGCTTATGGTGGAAGAACGTGATGACGTTAAATTGGCCATGACAACCCGTGGGTGGCGAGGATACCAATGAAATTCCGATCTACAAGGCAAACAGTCGACGAACAGCGGGGCGACAAGTGACCCTATTGAAAAGACGCATGGCCTTTGTGGAATCGGATTCAGCTGTTTTTATGTCCTCTCAAAAATAATTAAGTTGGGCATCTCTGTTTTTACGACCTGTCAAGTTCCATTAGAGAACACCCGAATGCCAACAGAGAAAGAAAGACAGCTCCTTTTTTTGGGTATAGGCCGCCTGGCGAAGATTTGACGGACAGTGATCCCTTAATTCTGATTGGCCAACGACCTGAAACGGGAAGAGACCCAGTCCACGCCCCCACAATATAAGCAGCGAGCCTTGAAATATTGACAGTCAGAGTCAGAGTAAGAGAGAGAGCTTTGCTTCCTTGGGTCCGACGAACGAAGATTCCCCCATCGATTGACCCTGTCACGTAGATAATTGAGTTGTCTGTCGGAGAGAGAGAAGAGAAAACCTCGCAGTTAACAAGTGGCCAGTCCCTAACTAAACAGCTAACTGCGATTGTACCCTGATTGAATACAAAGAAGTTTAAACAAAAAGAAACGCTTATTGACTTGGTCCCTTCAATTGTTTTGCATGACAAGTCTGTTTCAGGAAACCGGCCGTTGACATCACCCCCGAGAAAACACCAGAACTGACAACCGAGGGCGTTCCACCACTGGACGACGCACGGGTGACGTAAGTGTCACACCTAAACCCTAACCCTAACCCTAACCCTAAACCCTAACCCTAACCCTAACCCTAAACCCTAACCCTAACCCTAACCCTAACCCTAAACCCCACTCAATTTCAACTATAACTGATCGTCACTAAGTTGTTTCATTAACTACCAAACACTTATCTTATTAATCCTTATCTTTGAACGGCCTCCTGGCCTTGATAAGCGATTAACTTGAAGTAAAAAGCTCACGTTAGATGCTTTCCCATTTTAGTATTAATTCGATTAAACGATTAAAGAATGACTTAATTCGCGTCAAAGTTAATTCAAGTCATATTTGAAATGAAAGAATTATTTTTCCGGATTATCAAAATTAATGCGGAAAAATTTGTGGATATTTTTTATCGGCTTATCCGTTTGTGTTTAAATCTGTCACGATTTTAAACAGGATTTATATCTCTAAACATGCATAATTAATATTTTTTCGCGCCTTTAACATTTCCTGTCTGGGTCATTTTGACATTTGTTTCTCTATTTTATATTAAACTCTATCACCATTTTTCTCCTCTTTTTCCTCCCTGATCTTTCTTATTTATATTTATGTCTCGGCAGTAGAGTGAAACGCATATCTTATTTTTCTTTTATTAATATTATTGGATTTTTTTCCTTTTTTCCTTGTACACATTTTTGTGAATTATTCCATGGATTTCTGCCTTTGGATTATTATGGAGCATCTTCTTCCAATTATGGGATCTCCTTGGATTTTACTTGTGCAAATGGAAATTGAATTAACTTTCTTGAAGTTATATATTTGGATTTTACCGTCACTGGATTATTTATCTCCCACCAGACTATCCTTACATGTGTAATCACCTTTCTTTTCACCATATTCCATCTGCTTCACTTTTTTCCATATATACATATATTTCTGTAAAAGTCTGAGGAAGCTACAGACGGCCAAAAACGAAAAACGGCCGGGTAGCTGAAACAATAATGTAACTTAACAGAAAGATACGGTAATAAAAAATAAAACGCATATTTGCTCTACAACAGTATTGAGCACTTTTTTCAGTTTTTATTAATTACCATTTCTGCTATATATATATATATATATATATATATATATATATATATATATATATATATATATATATATTTGATGAAACAACAAGTAAGTCAAAGATCTTACTTGATAACAGAAAAAGTGAAGCAGAGGGAATATGGTGAAGAAAAAGGTGATTACACATGAATGGATAGTCTGGTGAAAGATAAATAATCCAATGACGGTAAAAGCCAAAAATATCACTTCAAGAAAGTTAATTGAATTTCCATTTGCACAAGTAAAATCCAAGGAAATCCCGTAATTGCAAGATGGTCCAAAATAATCCAAAGACCGAAATCCATGGAATAATTCACAAATATGTATAAGGGAAAAGGGGAAAAAATTCAATAATATTAATAAAAGAAAAATAAGATATGCTTTTATCACTGATGCCGAGACATAAATATAAATAAGAAAGATCGGGGAAGAAAAAGTGGGGGAAAATCAGGGAAGAAGCAGGGGGAAAGGGGGAATAAAATGGTTATAGAATTAAATATAAAATAGAAATACAAATGTCAAAATGACCCAGACAGGAAATGTTAAAAGGCGCAAAAAAATGTATAGGGCAAAATAATATAGGTCAACTGAAATGTACAGATTATTACTTAAGAAAATATCAACAAGAGTTGTTAAAAGACACTAAATGGAAAAGAAATAAATAATGGGAAGTATAGTTTCGGTTGTGCAGAGGCGACATGACTTAGAGCCTGGAGTATAAGACTTATTTTATATATATATATATATATATATATATATATATATATATATATATATATATATACATATATATATATATATATATATAAAGTTTATAACTTACTAACTAGCTTTGCCTATGTATTGAGCATTGTTGAAGTAAATACTGAAAATTTACGCATAAAATTACATTTTCATAGATTAATTTATGCGATCACA
Organism: Euprymna scolopes; assembly: GCF_053919585.1. Lineage (NCBI taxonomy): Eukaryota > Metazoa > Mollusca > Cephalopoda > Sepiida > Sepiolidae > Euprymna > Euprymna scolopes. The sequence goes on from NC_136510.1 coordinate 113,212,212, forward strand.
TGAAGTAGTCATATATATATATATATATATATATATATATATATATATATATATATATATATATATATATATATGAAAAAATATGCATAGGGGTACATACCTCCATATATCCCCCTTCCCCCTCCATGTATACCTATGCCCTAAGCCACACCAGAAATGAACTTCCCAGACCCTCGCCCACAAGGTCCTTAAACTCCAAAACTAAAACATTACCGACATACCAAGCACCCCCTCCCACCTTTCCCCCTTGCTCTCTTCCTCTCTTTTATCCGCTCTTCTCACAACCCTCCCCTGACATCATTCACTCTTTCATCCTATCATAACGAACATTTCTGTAAAAGTCTTAGGAAGCTACAGACGGCCAAAAAAAAACGGCCGGGTAGCTGAAACAATAATGTAACTTAACAGAAAGATACGGTAATAAAAAAAACGTATATATATCTATATCCATATATATATATATATATATATATATATATATATATATATATATATATATATATATATATGAACAAATGATTAATAAAACATGTTAAAAGACTTCTTGAAAAAGAGTTAAGAACATATTTAATTTGAAAAAGGAAGCACAAGATAAGTGGATAGTCCTTAATCCGTGGAGTTTCGAAGAAATACTCTCCTTCTCACCAGAGGGCAGGAATTAGCAAAATGCAGGATCGGATTTTGCATATAAAAGTATTTAATGAAACTACAAGTAAGTCACAGATCTTACTTGGTTAAAAAAAGGGTGAGGTAAGGGGAATAGGAGGTAAAAGAAAAATGATAAAAAGATTTCACATGAATGGATAGTCCGGTGAAGGGTAAAAAATCCAAGAATGGTAAAATCCAAAACGGTCAAATCTAAAATTTCCAATCCAATGGGAAAATTCCAAATGGTCCAAAATGATCCAAAAGGCAGAGTTCCTGGAAAAAATCGCAAGTGGAATGAATTCCAAATCATTTAAAGAAAAAGCACTGGAGAGAATATTTAAAACACGTCTGCCAAGGATGGAGGAATCAAGTAAATTAAGGTTTAAAAAAAAAAACGAAAAGCGGTGAAAGTTTAAATTTAAAAAGCAAGGTCAAACTGACGCAGACAAAAAAGCGCGAAAGTTAGCGTTTATAATTAGATCAACTTAGATATGCACGTGAAAGTCCCAGAATTAAATTAAGAAAAACTGGCCAGAAGAACAAATAAATGGTCAAGTTTATGAAATGGAGCGTCTATTATATTAAAAAAAATGAAAGTAAATAAATTAAAAATAGAAAATTAAAAAGTTAAAACACACACACACACACACATACATATATATATATATATATATATATATATATACATACATATACACACATACAGACACACAAATGCACACATACATGTACATACATACACACACGCATATAAATATATATACGTATATGTATACATATACAATAACATACACACATATGTATACATATATATACAAACACATACGCATGCATAAATATATACACATATCCAAAAACATATCCAAAAACATATACAAGTTAAACAAAAACATACATACATACTTGCATACAAATTAAGGGGAGGGACTGGCCGGTATCTACAAACTCCGGAATAAGGCAAATAAATGTGTATGTAAATGCATATAGTTAAATATAAATAAACAAATACATAGAATAAAAATGAGTAGGTTGATGTATATATTTAATTAATAGGTATACTTATACCATAAAACGGAGACAGCAGATGGAAAACCGGTCAAAGAAATAAAGAAAAACAGATAAAATTAAAAATATAAAAAGCTTAGAAGGTAAGATTATAAAAAACAAATTATGGTAAAAGATATATATTTGAAGGGTTAAATTAATAGCTATGTAATTTCAAATTTACCATATTTAAACTTGGACATATGTTTGCAATTTTTATTAAAGTTGAAGTAGCACCTATATATGTATATGTTTTATTAATAGCTCGGGGTCGATAATTAATATTAATTTGTTGATTTATACTGGGAAGAGAATTTAAATTTTGTTCATTTTGATGAACAGAGGGTAGGACAGTGATTGTAGCAGAATTGGTTTGGAGAGGATAATTAGTGCTGTCAGTGTTAGGATGGCTGCTATGAAAAATATTATTATTATTATTATTATTATTATTATTATTATTATCATCATCATTATTATTATTATTGTTATTATTATTATTATTATTATTATTATTATTATAGCTGGTTGTCTGATTGAAAATAGAGGGGCCGGTTGACTCGTTTGTTTGATTAATAATTATATCAGAGGGAGGATCGGAGGAAGGATAATTTGGTGGCAAAATGTTATTGTCTATTATGGGAGAATTGCGTGGGAGCTCTGTAATTGTGCATGAATATATTACATCTTAATGGATGCAATCATTATTGAGTGGGCAAATATGTTTGTTAATACAGTTGCAGTTGCTTTTTGGTTGGATTGGGAAAGGGATTTTTTGGGCTGATTTAACTTTTTTGTTATTAGATGCTAAGATTCTTTGTGCTAAATTAGGCATAGTAGAATAAGAAATTCTTATTGAGTTTTTATTAAAAATTGAACTATATCTGTGTGAGTATTTGAAAGAGTTTTCTACAATATTGAAGAACTCTTTAGGTATATTAGTTTTAACATTTACGCTAAATGGAGGATAAAACCAAATATTTTTCTTTCTCCTAGTGCGACAGGGTGGGTTAGAAGTATTACGATTAGCATGTTGGTTCGGATTATATTTGTGGAGTGGACCATTGCTATTGATAGCAGAAGATCTTGTTATTTGAATTGGTTTCTCGCGAGTCATATTGTGTGTGATTACAGATTTAAGACGACATACAGGTGGAGCATAATGGTTATATTGAATCTTTTCATTGTATCCTGAATTTCTTAAGACATTATTGAAGAAAGTAGCACTTTGATAAAAGGTTTTTTATCGGCTGAGAGCGTAGAAATTCTTCTAGAGACGGATAGTACTATAGATTTTATAATTGAATTGGGTGGTTAGAAGATTTATGGACGTATAAAAGCGTAAGGTTGGGTTTATGATAGGGGCTGTAAGTTTCAGTATTAAGATTAAGTGTAATGTCTAGAAAATCCGAAGTTTTTTTATTTGGTTCAATAATTATAGAAAAGCCAAAATTATTTTAAAAGTTATGTAATTTTTTAATTGTATTATAGTACTCTCTTGGCCTGGCTGTTGTTGTAAATAGAGCATCGTCTCTATAAAGACCCCCTTAGATATGTTTAAAGTGGTATTTAAGTTCTTTCAGTAAGAAGAGTCCCACTAAATCTGTAACCTAAGCAGAGTCAGAAGCACCCATTAAGATGTCAAAATTATTAGGGGTATCTTTTCTAGTCCAAGACTTATTGTTAAATTTTTTTTTTTTTTACACAGTGATCACCACTTATCAAGGCGCGGAAGCCACTCAGGGATAAGGGTTATTGCAAGTACATTACATTAGTGAGGAGATTTGATGAAGTGTTTACTTAAGGGGGCGGTTCATTAGGAATTTGTTAACATTAGACTTGAAGACATCTAAGTTGTAGTCTGGTGGGAAGCAGGCAGATGGAACAGAGTTCCACAGGCGTGCAGTTCTAAGAAAGAAGCTTTGTTCATGAAATCCGCGTTTTGATTTAGGCACAGATATAGAGTGGGGGAAATCTTTCACAGTGGATTCAGCTAGACGAGTGTTTTTCGTGAAAGATTAGCGAGGGGGGACCAGGGATTGGAGTTCAGACGAGCACCTGCCATGAAAATAACGATAAAACAAGGACAGGCTCGCAACTTCTCTTCTGTGGGAGAGGGGTTGCAGGGTAGAGAAAAGGGCATCCCCCACTAAACCACGAAGTCTATTTTGTACTCTGTCAACGCATGATAGGCTTTTTTTGGCAGCTCCTGCCCAGATATGGCAACAGTATTCCATCCTTGGACGTACTTGGCTTTTATATAGATAGAGAATTGCATCAGTAGTGAGATATCTTCTGGAGCGGTAGAAGGATCCCACCATCTTTCCAGCGACCTTGGCAACAGACTTGATGTACGTGTTCTATTTCAGATCAGGAGTAAAGGTCAAACCCAGAAGCTTGTCAAAACACGGGGACTCACCCAGACTAGAGCCATCCATCATAATTGATGCCAGCTGGGGATCAGAGCGTTGATGATGTAAGGATAGGAGTTTGGTTTTGGATGCATTAAAGGTAACTAGCCACATCTTCCCCCACTGAACCACGCGCTCGAGATCAGAGGAGAGAGAATCAGAGAGAACTTCGTCATTTACAGCCTTTGATGTGTTGCCGTAGATGGTCGTGTCATCAGCATAGATGTCAACGAATGATTTAGTATGTGTTTAGGGAGGTCATTGATGTAGATCAGGAAGAGAGTTGGTCCCAGCATTGACCCCTGAGGGACTCCAGCATTTATATTGCAGGCTTCCGATTTTTGTCCATCTACCACTACTCTTATGAGCCTATCGGAGAGAAATGATTTAATGATTGAGAAAACATTTCCAGTTATACCGTAGCTGGAAATCTTGTGAAGTAGACCCTTATGCCATACATTGTCGAAGGCCTTTGATATGTCGAGAGCAATTGCCCTAGAAAGGAAGCCTTTGTCAAGAGATTCACTAATCCTGTGGGATATAACCGTCAGCACATCTGCGGTAGATCTTGCAGAGCGGAAACCATATTGTGTGTCACTAAGAAGGTTATTCCTGCTGAGGTGGTTGACTATTTCTCTATTTAATATTGATTCCAGCAACTTACTCATAACACAGAGAAGACTTATTGGTCTGTACTGAGAGGGAGATGACTTATCACCTGAATTCTTAAATACAGGGCAAACTGATGAGGTCTTCCAGGGGGTCGGAAAGCACTTCTCCTTAAGGCAGCGCTTAAATAGTTTCGTAAGTATGGGAGCAAGTTCTGGTTGAAGCTTTTTTAACACTATAATTGGGATGCCATCAGGGCCTGTTGCTTTACTGGAATCTAGGTTTTTTTATTAGCTTGGCGACCTCATGCACGGATATTTGTATGTTACCTAGCTTGTTCTGTGTTATAGGAGGAAATATGGGGAGTTGATGGCCTTCGTCGCATAGGGTAGAATTAGCTGCAAAGTTCTTTGCAAATAGTTTGGCCTTGTCTGACGCTGACGAGATGACCTCTGGTCCATTGATAATGGTTGGGATAGAACGCACACTTCTGTTCAGGATCCTATTTGTTATTTGCCAAAACTGGTGGGAACCAAGCCGCTGATCAGCTACCTTGGATTTAACAGACTGGGCATATAGCTCTCTTGCATTTTTTATTACTCTTTTACAGTGGTTGCTGGCAGTCCTGAAAGCAGCTTTAGTCTCAGTGCATCTATTACGTTGGTAGCTATGGAAAAAGTGATTTCTGTGCGCGATAGCAGCAGCACATTCTGGGGAGAACCATGGCTGGCTGTTAGGTTTTTGTTGGAATTTTTTAGATGGTATGAATTGGTCTATGCCTACAATTCGGTCAGAGCTGATACTATAGAGGACACTTCCTTTTTAAACATGGAGTGCAGAGGTAAATCAGATATGAATGTACGGAAGCTATCCCAGTCAGCCATAGAGTATCGGTATACAGTACGGTGGAGGGGTACGTCTGGGGGCTTCTTACATTTCGTTTTTATCTTAACTGATACGACGGAGTGGTCGGAGGATCCTAGAGGAGAATGAACGGTACATGAACATAGCTCAGGGGAAGTTGAGAGAAAAAGGTCTAAGAGGCTTGCATATTGATTGGGTGTATCGGGCACACGGGTGGGTTCGCGAACAATCTGAGTGAGGTCATAAGCAATGGCAAAATCATGACAAAACCTCCCCTCATCATCTGTCTTATTTTAATGGGCCAGCCATTCCACGTTATGGACTTTTAAGTCACCACAGATGTGGATGTTAGCCGAGGGATGTGAAGACAGTATGTGGTCTATTTTCTCAGATATGCTCTTAAAGATAGTAACTCCGCTGTTGTGGGGCCTATAGAGGGCAAATATAGATACAGTGGTGTTAGCAAGTGCAACCCTGAAGCACATATAGGGTAAATTAGGATCTTCTCTAGAGATATCCCTGCCACATGGGAAGCCATCCTTAATGTAGGCACATATTCCATGCCCATGGCGATCTTGGGAGTCAGATTTAGCTGTTAAATTGGAGTATCCATTAATTATGAACTCATCTAGGGAATTGTATAAGGGATTTTCTGGCTAGGAGAATTAATTTAATTTCCAAATGAGTTAAGTCAGAATTTCTTTTAGCAAAGATTAGCGCCTTATTTAAAAGGATCGGTGAAATTGATTGATAATAATTGTTGATGTCAAAGGTAATGAAGTTAAGGAGGTGTTTATTTTTAAGGGAAACAAACAAATTAATTACAGAGTTCGAATTTTGCCAAAGGGGGAAGCTAACTTTTTCTTTAATAGAGGGGATAATTCTATCTAAGATGTTTTTGCTTACCGCACCCAAGTCAGAGCTAGATGGGCAGATCAATCTAATGGAGGGGTTATCATAAAAATTAGGTTTATGGTCTTTGAGGGTGAATCTAGGGGTACCCTGAGAAAGCATTTCAGTGGAGTTATGAATGTTCATAGAAGTCAGTAATGATTTAGCTTCAGAATTAATAGAATCCAAAATGTTGCAGGGGACTATTTTATAAGATTTATTAAGCTCTTTATATATAAGTCTTTTATATGTAGGATAGTCAAGTTTGTAGTAATTTTTAGTCTTGTCTGCAGGGACAAATATATGTTTATTCTTTTTGACTTTCTTGGCAAAATTATTTATTTTTCGGGTAACCGGGTTGTAGTAGTGTTTTGGTTTCTTAAATCTAATTTTTTTGACTAAGTTTAACATGGAATTTTCGAACTCCTCAAGGTAAGGATTATATTTAGGGTGGGCAGTGGTTTTTAGTCCGTAAAATTTGGTAGCCAATCCTTCAATTTTCTTTTGTTCTCTTTGAGAGTTTATATATATATATATGTAGTTATATATATATATACTTATTTAAGGGATTAGAACAAGAGTCTAAAGAGCAGAGTATATTTCAATGCATTAGTAAATTCATTAACACAATTAAAATAAAAGAAAAGAAAACAGTGCTCGTGGAAATGTAGATATATAATAAGCTCGATAGGTATATATGTCCTAGAGCTATTTTAATATTGAGTAATATGATGGATACTATAATGAAAATTAAAAATGAAAAATCTGTTTCATAAGGAAGAACAAACAAAATGAATTATATATATATATATATATATATATATATATATATATATATTGTTTTAACAAAATCAAGATATCAAAAAATGGAGTCATAGCAACAAATAGTGTATTTCATCGTTCGTTACAATTTTTCAAGTGTTACAATTGTAAAGGTGTTTTTTCAAAACATCTGATGATAGGATGTTCTTGTGAAAAATTTCGAACGATATAGCGTTTGAATTTGTCCGAATGATCTTGAAACAATTGTAACGAACGATGAAATACAGGATTTGTTGCTATCAATTCATTCTTTGATGTCTTGATTTTGTTAAAACAATATATGAATTCTGAATTACAAAATATGGTAATTTTGAAGCTTACAATTTAAGTCATCTCAATCTGACTTAAAAGTAATTGGTATATGAACGGTTACCGAATTATCAATTATATAAACCCAATAAAATTCGGAATACTATAATATATATATATATATATATATATATATATATATATATATATATATATATATATTCTACCTACCTATCTATCTATCTCTGCAGTCTGGTTGATCGTAGGCGGCGCCTCTGCAGAAACTCTCACCAGCTCACTCCACCACTATCTCTACTGTACTGTTGCGTTTTAGTTTTGCTGAACCTCAAGCCTTTCCATTCCCTGATGTTATTCTACCATCTCTTCACGTGCTCTAGCCTATTTTTTCCTTTTACTGTCCGCTGCACTATAAAAATATCTTAGTCACTGTAAAACGGCGCGATTTATAAATGGTATGACTATGTAAGGTAATCAACAGGACTTGCTAAAACAATAATGCAAGTTGCAGATAAATATTTGGGAATTCTAGAAACAGACACAAACAAATAAACAAAAATAAAAAATGAATAATAGGAAAATAATACAGGAAAAAAAAGAAAACTCTTAGAAACTAAGTTATGTAGTAAAAATATTTTTTTTAAAAAGAAATCAACACTTGGATAGTATCACTAGTAAGATATTAAGGTATATTCATCACCTGGACAAAATAAGGGCCTACACATTTGACCAGAGAAAAAAACTACTAATTATAAGTACACATAAGACTGCGTTGATGACATAAAAACATATATATAGAAATATATACAATCGAACACAGAAATGCTGATAACTGCAACAAAAAATACTGAGCAGCGAAACCAGAAAAGGAGAGTGGGGAAGAGAACCAACTACAGAAACAATTCATTAAAAAAACAACAAATTCATTTAAAAAACAGCAAATAAACAGACTCACGAAGAAACATCCCAACAGAAATGGAATCGCTACTTACATCTGCACAAAACAATTAAATCTTAATATATCAAATTATTTATTTATTTGCGGACTGTTGTACTCGTTTTCATACTTGTTTCATGACGTTTCGGCAAACTATTCCTTTGGCATTCGTCAGGTGGTTAATCGCGACGGGATAAGAATTCTGAATATTTTAACTGTATCTTCAGTAATTACTGTCTATATACAGGAGATATATATATATATATATATATATATATATATATATATATATATATATATATATATATTTACAGCTTCGAAAGTAAGCCGGTCGATTTGTGAGTCCTACATAGCATTACTGCAAGACAACAGCACATTATAGCTAAAAACAAAGGACTGCTATCTGAAAGGAAAAAAGAAAAGAAAGAGAGAACATATTGTGTCGTGTTGTAAAGACGTGTCGACTTGCGTGCGTAAATGAACGAAATAAATAACTTTTTCTTTTATCTAAAATGTTCGCGTCAATGTTTTATTTTCAATGTGGGTCTCTACATACAACTTTTGGTCCATTTTAAAACTAATAGTAACGTCACATAAGACTGTATTTTGAACAGACTTATGTACAAACAGAAACTAGAGATGGTATACAAAATCATCTGAGACGCAATTATATAAACTCACGTAGGTTAAAAGATCGAATATTAATAATCAACACAATGATCCTAGCAAACCACAGAGTAAAGATCAAGTAACTCGCTATTTTGATTCAACGTTGGACTTTTAGATTTTAATATTGACTTTGGAAATTAAAAGTGAGTTGACTTTACTTTGTAATTTAAAATTGAGCTTATAAAATTTTAAGCCGTTTTTAAGTTGATTTTTTACCTATTTCTAATTTGAATAAAAAAAGCATTTTGCATTGCGTTGTGGTATCTTTGTTACTGTCCATCAATTTTCTTTTTATTTATTGCATTTATGGACAAGTAACAACGTTTTATTTTCCTCAGGAAGATCCTAACAATTTTTTTAAATATTTGGAATCGGCCCTGGAATACCGAAGCGAATCTTAGTTAAACGAATTGATATTCGGTGAACAATGATTTGTTATGCAATCGGCCATAATCAGGTAACATTCGAACGATTGCTATTAAAGCCTTTCGACAAGCAAGTTCATTAGTCGATAGTTGAATTCTGACGTTCCTTTCACAAGACGCATAGAAAAAAAAGTTAAGCATCTGAACGCTACTTCCTCCGCCCCATTGAAATGGATAAGATGAAACCATTTGGGCCTTGAAAGCAATCCTGGTTTAAAGTGATCGGAGTCCAAGTCATCTTCATCAATATAATTGATTATTGGGGTATTTGATTAAGAGTCAAAAAAAAATGGACACCAACTATCATCTTTCTTTACTTAACCGTTCTTTCTTCCTTTTTTTTTTGTTGTGTCTCTGCCTATTTCTTTCTGTATGCTGTCTCTGTTTGCTAGACTGTTTCCTTCTCTTTTGCTCTCTCTCTCTCTCTCTCTCTCTCTCTCTCTCTCTCTCTCTCTCTTTGAATATATATATTGTCTTGGAAGTGTTTTAAACTTTAAAACTATAGAAAAAAAACTTATTTAATTTTTATATTTTTTATCATTTGTAAAAAATACTGTTTAGTCAGTAAGTCATTTAATCACCCGCAATCGCTAAATCAACTTGCTTTCTTGAATTCACAATAGTTCTAATATTATTTCAGGGATCACCAGTTGTTTACCATGAAACTGTTTCGGGGATTTAAAAACAAAACAGTATATTAAATCATGGTTCTTTAACAGTGTTGATCAAACACCACCTCGCTTAATCCCAAGAACAAAAACATGTTCCGAATATTTCATCTAGTTTCCTGCTCCAGGTTAATTTAGCTAACCACACACACATACACACGCACACATACACATACACATACACACACACATATATATATATGATATATGTATACATATATATATAATGAGGTTAGAATAGCCGACTATCAACTAGATGGTTACAAGATCGCCATGGGCATGGAATATGTGCCTATATTAAAGATAGCTTTCCATGTGGGAGGGACATCTCCAGGGAAGATCCTAACTTACCCTATATGTGCTTCCGGGTTGCTTTAGCTCACACTACTGCATTTATATTTACTCTCTATCGGCCCCACAACAGCGGAGTTACTATCTTTCAAAGCATATCTGAGAAAATTGACCAAGTCCTTTCTACTTATCCTTCAGCTAACATTCACGTATGTGGAGACTTCAATGTTCACAACGTCGAATGGTTGACCCACTCAAACAAGACCGATGATGAGGGGAGGTTCTGTCATGATTTCTCCATTGCCTATGACCTCACTCAGATTGTTCAGGAACCTACCCGTGTGCCCGATAATGACGGCCAGTATGCGAGCCTACTAGACCTTTTTCTCACAACTTGCCCTGAACTATGTTCAGTTTCTGTTCTGTCGCCTCTTGGATCTTCCGACCACTCTGTTGTATCAATTAAGATAAAAATGAAATGTAATAAGTCCCCAGACGTACCACTTCATCGTACAGTATATCGATACACTAAGGCTGACTTGGATAGCTTCCGTACATTTATATCTGATCTACCTCTGCATTCCATGTTTAAAAAGGATGTGTCCTCTATAGTATTAGACCTAACTGAATGGTTAATTGTAGGTATTGACCATTTCATACCCTCTAAAAAGTTTCAGCAAAAACCTAACAGCCAGCCATGGTTCTCTCCAGAATGTGCTGCTGCCATTGCGCACAGAAATCACTTTTTCCACTGCTTCAAACGTAATAGATGTATGGAAACTAAAGCCGTTTTCAGGACTGCCAGCAACCATTGTAAGAAAGTAATAAGGAACGCAAGAGAGTTGTATGCTCAATCTGTTAAGTCCAAAGTAGCTGAGCAGCGGCTTGGTTCCCACCAGTTTTGGCAAATAGCAAACAGAATCCTGAACAGAAGCGTGTGCTCCATCCCAACTATTATCAATGGACCTGAGGTAATCTCGTCAGCATCAGACAAAGCCAAACTCTTTGTCAAGAACTTTGCAGCTAATTCTACCCTTTGCGACCAAGACCGCCAACCCCCAATATTTCCTCCTGTATCAGAAAACACGCTATGTGATATACGTATATCTGTACGTGATGTTGCCAAGCTAATCAAAAACCTTGATTCCAGTAAAGCAACTGGCCCTGATGGTATTCCAATTATAGTACTCAAAAAACTTCAACCTGAACTAGCGCCCATACTTACAAAACTGTTTAAACGTTGTCTTAAGGAGAATAGTTTCCCATCTCCCTGGAAAATCTCATCAGTATGCCCTGTATTTAAGAATTCAGGTGATCGCTCATCCCCCTCTCAGTACAGGCCAATAAGTCTCCTGTGCGTCATGAGTAAGTTGCTAGAATCTGTGTTAAATACAGAAGTAATCAAACATCTCAACAAAAATAACCTTCTTAGTGACACTCAATATGGTTTCCGTTCTGCTAGATCTACAGCAGATGTCCTTACAGTTATATCGCATAGGATTAGCAAATCTCTCGACGGTGGCAATCTTTCTAGGGCAATTGCTCTTGACATATCTAAAGCCTTTGATAGGGTATGGCATAAAGGTTTACTTCATAAGATCGCTAGCTATGGTATAGCTGGAAAAGTCTTCTCAATTATTAAATCATTTCTTTCTGATAGGTTCATAAGAGTAGTAGTTGAGGGGCAAAAATCAGAAGCTCACAGTATTAATGCCGGTGTCCCTCAGGGATCCATCCTGGGCCCAACTCTTTTCCTGATCTACATTAATGATCTTCCAAATCATATCCTTACATCATTTGTAGACATTTATGCTGACGACACTACCATTTATGGTACCACATCTAAGACAGTAAACGAGCAAGTACTCTCCAATTCTCTCTCCTCTGATCTTGAGCATGTAGTACAATGGGGAAAGGAGTGGCTGGTTACTTTTAATGCATCTAAAACCAAGCTTCTCTCTTTACATCATCAACATTTTAATCCACATTTGTCATCAATTGAAATGAATGGCTCTCGTCTTCAGGAGGCCTCTAGTTTGGCAAGCTTCTGGGCTTGACCATTACTCCTGATCTTAAATGGAACACGTATATCAAATCTGTTGCCAAGGCCGCTGGAAAAATGGTGGGATCTTTCTATCGATCCAGTAGATATCTCACTGCTGATGCTATTCTCTATCTATATAAGAGCCAGGTACGTCCAAGGATGGAATACTGTTGCCACATCTGGGCAGGAGCTGCTAGAAAGGACTTGTCCTGCCTTGATAGAGTTCAAAATAGACTTCGTAGCCTCGTAGGAGATGTCCTTTTCTCCTCCTTACAACCTCTATCTCACAGAAGAGATGTTGCGAGTTTGTCTCTGATGTATCGTTATTTTCATGGAAAGTGTTCAACTGAGCTTCAATCTATGGTCCCCCCTCGCCAAACTTTCACAAGAAACACTCGTCTAGCTGTAAACACTATCAATAATTTCCCCCACTCTTTATCTGTGCCTAAACCTAAACATAGATTCCATGAACAAAGCTTCTTTCTTAGAACTGCACGCCTGTGGAATTGTCTTCCGTTTTCCTGCTTTCCGGCTGACTACAATATGGTTGTGTTCAAGTCTAAGGTAAATAAGTTCTTGATGAGCCGTTCCATATAAGTTATTAAATTTACCAAATTTTCATTACTAATGATTACTATATTGACCAACTTCTACTGTACACTCTTTAACCCTTATCCTTGAGTGGCCTCTGGGCCTTGATAATGTGGTGATGCCTTTGTAAAAAAAAAAAAAAAAAAAAAAAAGCCTTACCCCTTGCTGGGGAAGGTGCTGGTCTAGCAAAACCGATGTGCTGTGATATAGGGAAACTGTACTCATGTAGATGACTATCTATGCCCCCTCCTTGGGTAAAGTACTGTCATAAATGTATCTAACTCGGTGCAAGTGTCTAATTAAATGGACATTTGAGGAGGTCATTTGCGAGCACCAATTCCATGGGCCGGAGGTTAGAACTACCGACTATCACCTCGATATTTGGAGATTTAATCTCTGGCTAGGGAAAGGTGCTGGTCTAGCCGCACTGATGAGCAGTGATACAGCGAAACAGTTCTTTATATGGGTGACTATATATAATATATATACATATATATATATATATATATATATATATATATATATATATATATATATATATATATATACTGAATATTGTAATTTCAACGCACGTATCTATTTTGATAAACCTGGCCGGATTTTGCATTTTAAACATGTGCTCCTAAATACACACACACACACACACACACACACAACACACACACAACACACACACACACACGCACACGCGCGCGCACATACACACACACACACACATATATATACATATATATATATATATATATATATATATATAATAGAACAACAAGAGTATGAAATGAAGTCACAGAACTATATATTGGTAGATATAGAATGAATCATTTATTGAATAATGGAATACAAGCAAAATTTGGGTGATAGAAGGGACTCCTTATGCCAGGGCATTTCGAAGCCTAATGTTTCTCATCAGAAGAGTAGAGAAGGTGCTAGGTAGCATGGAGGAGATGCGGCGTCTAGCATAGGGTTCATTAGGTGCGAAAAAGATTAAAAGGAATTCTAGAATGTTGGGGGAAGTTTTATATAATCAACTCTAAAACACATACCCCTTAAACTCAACACTATGTAAAAGACCATATACCATTTTATATATCATACTATATATAACAATGTTTCTCCTTTATTTATTTATTAATAATTCAATAAAGCTTCCCCCAACATTCTAGAATTCCTCTTAATCTTAATTTAATTTTGCTTGTATTCCATTATTCAATAAATGATCCATTCTATATATATATAAATATATAGTCTTGTGACTTCATTCCATATTCTTGTGGTCCTATTGTATAAGCTCTAATAATAATTGTTGAGCTTGGCATTATCCAGATAAGTCTCCTCTTGTGTATTTTAACTCTCTCTTTCCCTCTTATGCATTAAGCTATATATATATATATATATATATATATATATATATATATATATATATATATATATATATATATATATATATATATTCAACATTCTTGTCCACGGCTTTAATTTATAAACTTTTAGTAGACAACATGACTATTCTCGAACACTCTAGTAATAATCATAAAAAATAAGGATCATTATTAAGTAAATCTAAAAACAAATGATGATAAATTAATTTTATCAAACGCAATAATACCTTTTAATTCTTATAAGAGTGACGAAACTAATTAATGTATTTAATAAGGAATTACTAATAATATAAAAATAAAGAAAACACTTCTATGAATATTCTAAACTCAGTTCAGTGTTAATTATTCCTGAACATGAATTCAAATTTGAATGTGCTTTGACCTATAGAAATTATGGCAGCTACATCAACCAGTTCTTTCCTGAAGAAAAAAACATGAATTAGGTTGAAAACGATCCCAATCAAAATAAGTAAAAATGAATTGCCTATGTTATCAAATTATATATATATATATATATATATATATATATATATATATATATATATATAAAAACAATATATATATATATATATATTTATGTGTACACATATATAAATATATAGATATGGCTGTGTATACCCCGCCTTTAAAAAAACAATATATATATATATAAATATTTATGTGTACACATATATAAATATATAGATATGGCTGTGTATACACACACACACACACACACACACACACATATATATATATATATATATATATATATATATATATATATATATATATATAGCGAATGAATGACAAAATATATATTCCAAAGTTTATGATGTGATCATCATAAGATGAACACATCATAAACTTTGAAATATGTTTTGTCATTCATTCGCTATATATATTTATTCCTTTAATTTAGTTGACATTTGCAATTCTTTACAGTATCTGTTTCGTAGCACAAAATCAATTATATCAATTAGAAAATCTATTTTGCCCTTAACTCATCCGAAGAAATAGCAACAATCAACCCATCAAAAAGAAATATAGTGCGTTTTGACATGATTAAAATCCAAATATTGGGAGAGAAGCTGCAAATACCTTATAATATGTTTACATTACGCCATTTTGAATTTAGAAATCATACAAATATATACATATATATAGGAATGCAAGTATATATGCGTATTATGAGTATGTATTTTCTTTCCTCTCGTGTGATTCATATATGTGTATAATATTTATGCGTGTGTACGTAAACATGCGATATATTTTCCCTCTTCTGACATGTATTAATGGGATCTCAGGCTTTCCGATCTACGAATACTTCTTTACCTTCAAAACCTATTAAATCAGAGTCGTCTTCCTGATAGAAATATTCCATTCTAGCTGACAGATTGAATTACATTTTCAAAATGGTCGCACGCGATTCAATTCGACTGGAATCAGCAAGTGTATGCAAGACACCCTAAGTGCACAATTTAACGATTACAGATCTCGAGTGCGAGAAAGATGCTTTGTAGGCGAATCCGTCATTAACAAAGAAATTAATATATAAAACTGAAACTGACCATCACGTCTAACAAACTGGAATTACAATTCATATTGGCGTTACCCTTGGCGTTACCCTGACCTGTTGATAACCAAGTCAAGAGCAGTACATATAAATTACTGATTTAAGTGCCTAATTAAAAAGAGAAAAAGAAAATGACAGATCAACCAAAATCTGATATTTATTTTATTTTCATCGCCGAAAGGTGTGACACAAGGGCAGAAAGTAGGAAGAATCATGCCAGCGCTTCTCGAGAGAAGGGACACTCTTGCCTATTAAAAATTGCTTTGGCAGCCTCGTCGACATTCCTCGGTTTAGACGCCTTTGGCAATTAGCCATAAAGTAACTTTTACTCAAAGAGGGAAGGCAATTCTGGTTAATTTCCTAGACTATCCAAGACAATTACTTCAGTTTGACACATAAAAATGCAACTGAAATGATCCTGTTGTCGGACTGATTGTCGAGGACGCGTTCTTGACTGGTATGTTGCGGTCAGGAGTTTCTAAACAACTGAAGCTGTGAAGACAAATGTCAAAATTGTTTTTTGTATTTTGCAAATGAAGTTCCCCACATCTAATCCTCACTTTGTCCTCATTGTTGTCTTTGTCTTGTTTATGTGTGTGTCTGACTTCTACTCCTGATTTCAAATGAAGTATTTATACCAAATTTGAAGGGAGACCCGACGTTGCCCGAGATTGACTGATGATCAACAAATATTTCACACTCCCATATTTTTTATTCTCATCGAAATCGGTGAAATCGCATATTTTTCAATTAAATCGATCGATTACCCACTCCAGTTGGGGACCCATCGCATTGTACCAAGAGGAAGTTTTCCCTTCATAATAAATTGTAGTCTGCATTGTAAAAAAATAATTTTTTAAAAAAACACTAATTTAATTATCTAGCGGAATGTTCTCTGGCTTAATTTTTTCCAAAAATAAATTTTGTAAAAAGTTTCCCTGTTCCTTCAGGTGCATCAAGTAACATAATGTTTTTATGATCCGCTCTTTCACCATACACCATCTTAAAAATTTCACCATACACCATCTTAAAAAATTCACCATTCATCATCTTAAAAATTGCACCATTCACCATCTTAAAAATTTCACCATATACCATCTTAAAAATTTCACAATTCACCATCTTAAAAATTTCACTATTCACCATCTTAAAAATTGCACTATTCACCATCTTAAAAAATTCACCATACACCATCTTAAAAAATTGCTTTGATCCCCTGTTAAGTTTTTATTCATTAATCCTACATGTCATGATTGTACTTTATCTCACGTTTCTTCTCAATATATGGACTGATGTTGTCAAGGTATATTCTTTTTTTTCTAAATAACAAAAAACTTGTGAGAAAATCTAACAAAACACTGGAGCATCTGCATCATTTATTCACCTGTAGTTTCACATGATCATCTGACAATGCCTCTTTGAAGGTTTCCAAAATCTGTGATAAATTACTTGTTGAACATCTCATCAGCAAATTTTGCAGGTGATTTAAATTATGTTAATTTTATTAGACATTTTTCAATAAACATTATCAAATAATCTCTTCATAAAAATCTTTCGTGCGCTTGTGGACTTATTACAATCAATGGATTTTACTTTGTCGTAGATTGCTTCGTATGATTAGTTTTCGATTTTAAAATTTTCCATTTTGATTCTAAATTGTACATTTCTTCATTAAATTGGATTTTTCGATTGTGTCTCCAATTTCTTTGTATTTACACCATAAACTATTATTTTCTTATCTTTTTTGCTTTTAACCAAGCTGTTTAGTGTTTCAATTCATGGTCTAAATTGCAAAATTCATGATTAATAATAAAGGTTATTTGGCTTTAAAAATCAACTATTAAAACGGGAAATTTGTTGAAAATCCTTGGATTACGGAAAAAACTTTAACATTTGGTATTTTTTTTGGAAAATAAATTTTTCGCCAGTTTTTATTTAACGAATTTAACTCCGAATTTTGATTTATGATATATATATATATATATGTATATATATATATATATATATATATATATATGTATATATATATATATATGTATGTATATATATATATATATATATATATATATATAGTGCCAAAACCAAAAACCACAAGAAAGAATAACTCTTCATATTTGTATTTTTTCGGATATTACAATTGTTTCGACATAAAGCAGACAATTATAAATTTTATATTATTTAAAAATGTTCATATTTACATCTCATCAAATATGATTGAAAAATAATATAAAATTCGGACTATCTTGACATATTTTTCTTTTCATTAAAAACTACATCGGGCGGTGAATTACCACTCCGTCATGTTTAAACATGTCCACCATCTGTGTTGAAGAAATTCATATAGGCCCTATTTTCGTATATTTGCTCTACAGTACGGCGAGAATATTTAAATTTGGACTATTTTAAAACCGGACAAGACTTCTGGATTAATTAGATTTATGGTTTATTATTGTCAATTTATTGTTTCTATTGTTTTCTTTTATTGATGAATCTCAAGTAATTTAGTAATAATTCAACCTTTACTCAAAATTCAGAGCTATCACATGGAAAGTTTCGTATTTTTTTATATTACTCGGTTATTTTAATGTTAAACTAGTTAATACTGCAATGCAGTTTATTCATTTATTTTTCCTACATTAATATAAATAAAATACGACAATATAATGTAAAATAAATAGAATAAGATGGCTTATATATATATATGCAACAAATAACGATGTGGAGTCTGCAACATAATATTAGAGGGAAACACATACACATTCACAAACCCCATACAAACATTCAAAATTAAAAAAAAAACAAGATTGCACCTCAGAAAACGTGATCTATGTAATAAAATGTCCAGCATGCGATAAATCCTACATAAGCGCCACAAAAAAAAATAGTAATAGAGTAGCCCTACACCGATCCAACATCAAAATCGCGGAAAATAGACACATGCATGTTTCACAACATATACACGCATGCAGTGGAGGTAGATTCGAGATAATGCCTATCTTCCAAACTGACAACTACTTCTACTTACCAACACTAGAAAAAAACTTCATAGCAAAATTCAACCCCGCCTTAAACATCTCTCAATAATTATACACATAAATAGGCAAAACACAAAATACACTTGCACGCATGCATACTTGGGTAAATGCGCACCCTCACACACGAAACAAAAGAAGCACAATAAAGCAGGCGCACACTTTTATGGGCGCGCACGCCCATATCCAGTATAATACCATTTCCCTAAAATAAACAAACAATTAGAAATTATACGTTATACGTATGTATGTGTATGTGTATGTACACACATATGTGTGCATATATATATATGTGTGTATGTGTATGTATGCGTGTATTGTGTGATTGTGTATACGTGTGTGTGTATATATATCATCTGTTATCTATCCTCCATCTTTGTGTGTGTGTGTGTGTGTGTGTGTGTGTGTGTGTGTGTGTGTACGTGCACTTATGTTTGGGTGACTGAATACATGTATGCATATGTCTTGGATTAGGAAAGAAAGAAAACTTCAACCAATATATATGTAAGGTAAGGGTGTATGAATATGTATGTCTGTGTGTGTGTGATTGTGCGTGTGTCCATATATATATGGATGGGTAAATGTATACGCATCTGTATATGTGTGTGTATATATATGTATGCATATATATAGGTGAGTAAATGTATTCGTGTGCGTAAGTGTGTATATGGATATATGCCTATGTATGAGCTCCTGCATATGTCTCTATATATATGCATGTGTGTATGTATGTATCTGTGCCTGCATATTATGCGGATGTATGCGGGTGTGTATGTACATACATGTATGTATGTATATATGTGTGTGTGTGCATGTATATGTATCTGTGTGTGCGTATGTGCGTGTATATATATATATATATATATATATATATATATCTTCTCCTACCTATTCTCCATTTCACTTGTGTGTGTGCGCGTGTACTTATGTTTGAATGATTAAGTACACGTATGCATGCGTGTTTTGATTGGGGAAAAATTTAACCAATATGTGTGTGATATGTTAGTGGGTGGATGTGTGTGAGTATGTATGTGAGTGTGTAGATGGGTATGTATATGCGTATGCTCCTACATATATTTCTATGTATGTGCGTGTGTATATGTGTGCATGTGTATATGTACATGTATGTGTATATGTATGTGCATGTGTATATGTATGTGTGTGTGTGTGATTGTTTGCTATACATGGGGGAAAGAACGTCATAAAAAAACATAAAAAACCTTCACCAAATGGACCAAAAGCCCCCTCTTTGAACTTAACTCTGACCGGACACTACCAACACTTACAGTTGGGGACAGAATGTGTCTGATACCATATCACTCTGAAAAACACATTTAGTATCAGCAGATATAAAAATAACATTTCAAACTCCCATTTAAAAAAAACAAACCTTTTTACGAAAATATCTGAAGAGAGCGAACCTAAGCTTGAAACGCGTTATAAAAATATTTTAAAATAAAAATATGATAAAAGGCTAAAAAACACAATTGTTGGTGGCTACACTCTTTTAAATATATATATATATAAAGAGAGAGAGAGAGAGAGAGATAGATAGATAGATAGATAGATAGATAGATTGTTGTGCGTAACCAAATATAAATATATATGCACATATATTCAGTTTATAGTTATTTGCTTATTTATAACAGAAAAACTATCATTTGACACGTGTTTCGCCGAATATATATATATATATATATATATATATATATATATATATATATATATATATATATATATATATATATATATATATATATATATATATATATATATATATACGTGGGTATGCGTCGTATAATCCCCAAGCTACCCATAAATAAAAACCATAATATGTCAACGACTTCGGACGGTTTTTATCTCCTTCGTTTGAATCAAGGCCAATGGCAATTCATATGATGACGAAAGACAAATTATACGAATTAGAAACTATCAAACGTGGAAACGTCTAATGATCTGAAAATTATTCATGAGAATTTGCGTGTGAAAAGTTACGTTTTTTTATCGCTGCCTCAGAGACATAATATCAA
Organism: Euprymna scolopes; assembly: GCF_053919585.1. NCBI lineage: Eukaryota > Metazoa > Mollusca > Cephalopoda > Sepiida > Sepiolidae > Euprymna > Euprymna scolopes. The sequence goes on from NC_136510.1 coordinate 113,233,386, forward strand.
GCACAGGAAGAGTAAATTCATTCACACATATATGCACGCATATACAGGTCCACACACACACACACACACACACGCATACATACATACATACATACACACACATACACAAATATATATATATATATATATATATATAGTTTGGGAAGTTTTTAACCTTTAAAACTATACAAAAAATATTTTTTATCATTCGTTAGAAAACTATTTAGTCAGTAAGTCATTTAATAACCTGCAATCACTGCATCAACTTGTTCTCTCGAATTCACTATAGTACTAATGAAATTTAAGGGATCATCAGTTGTTTACCATGAAACACTTTTGGGGGGATTTAAAAACAAAACAGTATATTACATCATGACTCCCCAGCAGTGTTGATCAGACACCACCTCCCTTAATATTAAGAAGACGACATGTTACACATATTAGATCTAGTTTACTATTATTAATTAATTTATCTAACCTATTCATGTTAGAAAAATGAATTATAAGTAAGTTATGAAAACATATGTCACCGAGGCTAAACTTAATTTTCCACGTTCCGAGGATTCGACGGGTCATTGCATTGAATTGTTGCTACTGCGTATTTTTATATGTTCACGTGGTATTTAATTGCTAGTTACCCAATCAGATTCTTTGTTATTTTCTTACCCATTTTATGCAGCCAATCGTCGTGCGTTTATAACAGATGCACAGATGCTTTTGTTCATTTTTGGAGGTAATTGTTCATTTGTTTTGTGTGGTACATAGTGACGTAGATTTATCTTTTTTCTTTTTTTTTTTAATTGTCATCTTGGGTATAGGGGTAGCCAAACCAGCTGCCAACATTGCCCCGCTTTTTTATTGAAACCAGCCGAGAGCTCTTTTTAGTATCCTCGTTGTTCCCTTTAGTGCAATTGTCTGGATCTCTTTTGTACTTTGTTAACCAGGAATATTAGTTAGGTAGCAGTTCAGGTTCTTCTTCATAAACCCTGTGGCACCTATAATAACTGGTATGATTTATATCTCTTTAAGATTCCAGTTTCTTTTCATATCATACATGAGACCTTGATATTTGGTCTGTTTCTCTCTTTCAGCTCTGTTCAGACATCCATTTGTGCGCTTGGATATGTTTACTTATATTACTGTGTGTATGAGTTTAGTTTTTATTCATTTATTAGTATACCACATTCATAGTTAGGCATATCAGAAGTAGCAATACATTAACGGAAAATGTAGAAATTTGCAGTAGAAATCGGCAATAAGCCATTCAGCATGTAGCCTCTCTCTCTCTCTCTCTCTCTCTCTCTCTCTCTCTTTCTCTACCTCTCTCATTCTCCGTCTCTGTCTGCCTTCTCTCTAGTATAGCGAGAAAGAAATAGTTTTAGCTTACAAGGACTACATGGGACACGTAGCTCTGCTCATAGTTAATATATATATGTATATATATATATATATATATATATATATATATATATATATATATATATATATATATATACGTTTTATTTTTATTACCTTTTTTTTCTGTTTAGTTACATTATTGTTTCAGTTACGCGAATGTTTTTTGGCCGGCATGTAGCTTCCTCAGACTTTTATAGAGGAGGCTACATGACAACCAAAAAACGGTCGTGTAGCTGAAACAATAATGTAACTAAACAGAAAAAAAACGGTAAAAAAAAATAATAAATAAATAAAACGCATATTTACGGTATTGAGCATTTTCTTCAGGTTTTTATCAATTACCATTTCTACTATATGTATATATATATATATATATATATATATATATATATATATATATATATATATATATATATATTCTTGGAAGTTTTTAACCTTTAAAACTATACAACAAAAATATTTTTTATCATTCATTAGAAAACTATTTAGTCAATAAGTCATTCAATCACCTGCAATCACTGCATCAACTTGCTCTCTCGAATTCACTATAGTACCAGTAATAATTTCTTTTTTTTAAGGGATCATCAGTTGTTTATCATAAAACACTGTTTCGGGGATATATATATATATATATATATGCGCACTGGCAGTGAGACACGGCGTTGTCCGGGTTGAATGATAATCAACGAATGTTTAACACATTTTATTGTCATCGAAATCGGGGAAATCGCCTATTTTTCAATGAAATCGATTGCTTGCTCTAGCTGGGGAAATATCGCGATGCACCGGGAGATAGTTTCACATCTCTCTAGAAGTGACTTACTTAATAATACATTGTAGTCTATATTGCACTGTAGAGAACCTACTGTTGATTTGATAAAATTATTTTATATATTATGGCTTGAAAAATGTTTAAAAAACCTACTGTTGATTTCATATGTTGAGCCATTCAGCTTGTGCGGTGATAAAACTTCTTTAATGCACTTATCATGTTAGTTTGTGTAACATATTGGCCTTGGTCGAACTCGCCTGTTCCTTCTTTCAGCGGATTATGTATAAATTCTAACAAATGTTAAATCACCATTCGGACAGATACCAAATCTCCAATCGTAATAGAATTAATAGTCTACTTTCGGCTTCATACAGACAGATACTAAATATTTTTTAGTAATAGAATTAATTTTATCGTTTTACCTTCGACCAGACAGATACGTAATCTACATTAGTAATAGAGATAATAGTATAGTTTCGGCTCCGGACAGACAGATACCAAATTTCTATTTTTAATAGAATTTATAGTATAGTTACGGCTTCAGACAGACAGATGCCAAATCTTCATTAGTTATAAAATTAATCGTATAGTGTTAGCGTCAGACAGACAAATATCAAATCTCCACTAGTAATAGAATAAATAGTATAGTTTCGGCTTCAGACAGACCAATGCTTAACCTCCATTAGTGATATAATTAAAAGTATACTTTAAGCTTCAGACAGACAGTCTCTGTTAGTAATAGCATTAATAGTATAGTTTCAGCTTCAGACAGACATATACTAAATTTTCATTAGTAAAAGAAGTAATAGTATAGTTTCATTACATTACTTAAGCAGAGTGCTCGTCTGCGCTCCAATCTCTGGTATCCCCTCGCTAATATTTCACAAAAAACACCTGACTAGCTGAAACCACTGTCAATAATTTCCCCCGCCTTTATCTGTGCCTAAATCAAAATGTAGATTCCATGAACAAAGCTTCTTTCTTAGAAGTGCACGCCTGTGGAACTCTGTTCCGTTTGCCTGTTTCCCACCTAACTACAACTTAGATGTCTTCAAGTCCAACATAAATAAATTCCTGATGAATCGCCCCCTTAAGTAAGACACTTTATCAAATTTCTATTACTAACGATTACTACGATATCATCCCATTGATTACTGTACACGCATTAACCCTTATCCCCGAGTGGCTTCCGGACCTTGATAATTGGTGATTTCCGTGTAAAAAAAAAAATGTTAACGTGCATAAATTACTATGGGTGTAAACCATCTATCAAAATAAGTTATGATGTTTGTACGTTTAAAGCATAGGCAGAATAGATAACTATTATTTAACTTAAAGTTTATAATATTTTTTTCTTTTTATACTTCATTATAGATTGGAGTTGGAATCTAAAGTATAAAATATTATTAGTAATACAAACAGGAATAGTAAAGTAACTATTTTAAATGTAACATACTTGCTTTTACACACTAACACTTAACCTCGATTTATATAAGATATATTATGAAAAATCGGAGTTCCTATGTAAAAACAAATCTACTCGAGTCAAAATGTGTCACTACAATTACAACAGTCTGAAATCACTATATACGATCATTTACTCTTTCTCCCCTTTTTTATTGGGAGTGCTAAGGTATTTTGTCATTGTTTTATCTTTTCTATTTGCATATTTTTGTCATGAATGAAAACTAAATTCCTCTTTTGTTTTTTGTTTTTTGTTTTTTTCCTCGTGTTTCTTGATGGAAAACGATGGACGATGCCGAAAACGCGCATCTCGCTTGAATATTGATTATTTGCAAGTAACAGTCAGAGATTGGCTCATCACACGCGAACCGGATTGCCAACAGAGTAGGCAAGTCGCTACTCTCTTAGCGGACACTTGTAGCTATGGAGGCTATCCGCCATTTTGCAAACCAGTAGGTCAGCATGTTTTACTATGTTATGAATTGATTTATAAATTTCGTCACTTAAAGTGTTCATTTCTTTAGAAATTTTTCAAAGTTGATATTTGCTTGCATAGAAACTATCGTGTATTACTATATAAAGTGAATTATCGTTTCGATATATGTTTAGACCTGTAGATTGATTCGACGTTGCTCGGGATTTAATGATATTTCACAACGAATATTTCACAATCCCATTATTTTATTGTCATTGAAATCGATGAAATAGCCCATTTTTCAATCAAATCGATTGATTGCTCTAATACGGGACCCATCGTGATGCACCTGGAGGAAGCTTCACATGCCTCTCGCAGTGACTAAGTTCACAATATATGTAGTCTACATTGCACTGTAGAGAACCTTTTGAATATTGGAACTACTATTCTCATCTTAACCACTGTTCGGACAACACCTCGCTCGTGTCCACGCATGACTAGCCGAACTCGAGAACCTTTTTTCTGAATTCGGGTATCTGTATAATATTTCAAACTGAACCCCTTATTTATCCACCTGTCTAAACTGTTCGTATCCTAATCCTGAGTGGAGTGTTATTGTTCCGCTAGCCACGACTGATGTGAAGTTATATGAAGTTTTGAGTAATATATATTATATTTATAGTATCGACTGTACTGAAGATTGAATCCTTAATAATTTCGTTGTAAATTAGGTTAGTTTATATGGTCACATTTTATAAACGAGAAATGCATATTTTGTTTTCTATTTTTTCTTGTTTTTCGGATTTTATAGATGAGAATAATAATTTGGTTTTATCTTCTTTATTTGTATGTAAAAGGAATTTCGTGTGTGAGTTCATTCCCTATGGACTCGGAAACAGCTGGGCCAATTTTTAAAAAATTTTACACAAATGTACTTTATGTGTCTGGCAGTGTTCCTGGGTAGGTTTTGGTTAACACTCTTATAAAACCTAACATCTCAAGTGCATTTTTATCACCATACAAACAGAAAGATCCAACATATAAAATCAACAGCAAGTTTTTCTATATGACATGGGCTCGTTCTGAATGAATCTTTCTGAAAAGAGCACAGTTGAACCCAAATACTTGACATCTGCATTTTAAACTCTAATTCAAGCCATTATGTATAAAAACATAATTTTATAAGATCAACAGTAGGTTCTTTACAGTGCAATGTAGGCTTCAATATATTGTGGACTGACCGCTGTTGAGAGGCATGTGAAGTTTCGTCCCGGTGCACCGCAGTGGCTCCCCAACTAGAGTAGACAATTTGATTAAAAAATGGGAAAATTTACCGATTTCGATAACAATAAAAGCGTATAATATTTATATTATTTACTTGGTATTCATTATTCAGATGAGAATTATTTATTAATTTTTATTTATTAATTTTTATTTATTGCGGACTATTATCCTCGTCTTTTTCTTAGTTGTTTCACGACGTTTCGGCCAACTATTCCTCTGGCCTTCGTCAGGTGGTAACCACGACAGGATAGGAACTCTGAATCTTTGACCGCATCCTCTGCAATTACTGCCTTCCATAGTTGTTGCCGTCTCACCACGTTTTGTCCAAGTAAGCCTCTGGTCGGTTTTGGGTAGGATTGAAACCGCTATCTTCAGACAATTCTCACTTGGAACCGTAGAGATTAAACGTCTCTACCAGCTGCGCTACTGGCCCGAAGAACGATCCAGGTTGAATTTTTTTTCTTATAAATTCATGTCTAATTGGAATTCATTGGAATGGTATATATTATTTAATTGGAGTTCATCATAAATAAAAATTAATAAATAATACCCATCTCAATAATGAATTCCAATTAAATAATAATATATACGATTCGGTACGGACCCGACCATGGAGATCAGATAATAAATAAACATGGACTTATAAGACCAAAACATCCAACCTTGATCACCCTTCGCTTAAGCTTCTAACCATTACGCTATGCAGCTGCTGCTGTGCGGGTAGTGAATTAACAATGTTTGACATTGTCGAAATGCCTAAGCTCGATTTGTTTACACAAAGATCATCGCTTAATACGCTAATCGCAGTTTGTACAGGGTGGCCGAAAAGTCCCAGGACACTATACATGTATTTTTAATAAAACACAGTATTTTTTAATGAAACACACAGAAAACATATATATTCAACAAAAAAAGAGAACTTTATTAGAAACAAAGCAGAAAACAACTAGAGTAATTTAGTGGTCTAGGGGATCAGTATGTTGTCCCTCGTTGTTCTTGCACAATTCCATTCGCCTCCAGGTTCTTTGTGCCATTTTTTTTAGAGAATTCCTTGATACGCTAGCAAAAGCTGCAATAATCGCATGCTTTAGCTGATCAATGGTTTCGTATCTAATACCAGAAACTTGACCTTTAATTAAACCCCATAATGAGTTGTCTGTAGTGGTCAAGTCGGGGCTTCAGCGTCCTGTGACTTTTCGGCCACCCTGTATATCACTTCTCAATATGCTCAACCCAAGATAGGGAGCATTATATATATGATTTGCTAGATTCAGCCACTCTGATAAGTCCTAAACGATGAAACACGTGTCAGTGGATAATTATATTTTAATACATACATACATATATATATATATATATATATATATATATATATATATATATCATGTAATTAATAAGACAAGTTTACTAGGTAAGCTTCAGTCCAATGCACGCATTAATGTTTATATCATCCCAACTACGTAAAAAAGCTCGATACGAAAGTGAGAAGTAGAGCAAAGTATAGATAAAAACTACAAATCAGAAATATATATTTACAAATTTATTTTTCGACACAATACCGCCAATAAAAATAAATTTGTTCATGTGAATTTCTGATCTGCAGTTTTTATTTATGCTTATGGTATATATATATATATATATATATATATATATATATATATATATATATATATACGTACGCGTGTAAATGCACACACACACACACACACACACACATATATATATATATATATATATATATATATATATATATATATGTGTGTGTGTGTGTGTGTGTGTGTGCATTTACACGCGTACGTATATATATATATATATATATATATATATACGTACGCGTGTAAATGCACACACACACACACACACACACACACACACACACACATATATATATATATATATATATATACACACACATATATATATATGTGTGTGTGTGTGTGTGTGTGTGTGTGTGTGTGTGCATTTACACGCGTACGTATATATATATATATATATATATATATATATATATATATATATATATATATATATATATATATATATATGGGGGGGTGACGAGATGGTTACTTATTCTATTTTTTCCGTCGACATCAAGGAGATTCACTTATTGTTTTCGAGCCCTGGATATTCCGAGAACAAAAGGACTTCCAAATTTGGTCGCTCTTCAATTCTCCGGAGATTTCAAGAAGGAAACAATCTGTAAAATCAATAATTCTCGTGTATATCTTTCCATTTTAAGGAATTCAAATCAAACATATGGGTTCGTAGAATGCTCTCTCTCTCTCTCTCTCTCTCCCCCCTTACCTCGCTCTGTTTCTCTTTTTCTTCTCCTGTGTCTCTCTATCTCTCTACCACTCTCTCTCTCTATCTATCTATCTATCTATCTATCTATCACTCATATACACGCAGAATGATTTTAGTGAACTTTGCTCATAAATGTAGTTTATATTGCTGCAACTATTTAATTCGTATGAAATGAGAAACTACTACAAAATATGATACGTTGTTTTATATTATTTGTCTAACATAGTGCAGATGAGCGCGTGGGAAAATAGCAGCAGATGGCTGGCTTGCGAAGAGATTAGCAGCAGCAGTAGTCGAAACCCGAACATATTAGGAAGTGTGCGTGAGTTCGTGTGAAAAGAAAAAGAGAAAACGTGACAGAAGAAAAGTGCGCGTAAAAGAAAATCGTCATGTAAAGTCGAACACGAGAGTGGGCAGACTGTGGCCAGCGTGCGGTCGGAGGACAAAAAAGCGCCCAGGCTTACATGGACACGTGGCGCAACTAAAAAAAGAAAAAAATGCCGACCATGATTTTTATTTATTTATTAGGGAGAGCAAATCATGATATTTTAATTTGTCAAGATTTCGTATATATTAGTTCAGAGTCATGATTTTAAAAGTAAAATATAGTTACTTGTGTGCCATTAACTAGAATCGAAACCGAAAGTAAAACTGAAGCGTTCAAAGCTGGTGACGTTACCACTTTACGAATGTGACAAGGATAAAAATTTATCAAAAATTAAAAAATTAAAAATAAACTAAAATAAGCAGATAAAATGTGTGACGATTTTTCAACTTTGACCAATTTTGACTCCTTAAAAATTATTTTGGCCTACCAAAGACCCATAAAAAACGGTACGTAAAAATCCAATCATTTGAAGCCCCTAGCGCCTCTCCGCAACTTTTAGAGGAATTGATAGAGTTTGAAAATATGGTGACAGACAGACAGACATATAGCCTTTCATCTATTATATATATAAAGTGAACGTGTCTGTCTGTGTGTGTATGTCTGTGTACATTTCCGTACACAATAACTCTGTCAATTCTACAGACACGAAATACTCGAAACTTGATATACAGGGTACTGAGATTTGGGAAAATCTTTGTAATGCGTTATCGGCCACAAATTTGGCTGCTTAGAGGTCATAGTTCAACGATATGACCTTTGAGAACTCTACCAAACTCCTCTGAAAATCTAATAACTAGATTTGAGCCCAAAACAATACATGTTAAAGGGTCATAATAGGGGTAAAATTTTTAAAAATTGACGCTTTTTTTTTTTTTTTTTTTTTTTGCTTAACGTACACCTCCAAACACCCGGGCAACATCGGGCTGAAATGCTAGTATATTAGATTTCCAGTTTTATTTTTATGAATTATTAAAATGAAGTGTAACGGACAGGTTACATTTATACGGCAGCAGCTATTGTAGTCGTGTAATATCAAGAAATCACTAAAAAACCTTTTTCTCTCAACTTCCCCTGAGCTATGTTCATATTCCGTTCATTCTCCTCTAGGATCCTCCGACCACTCCGTCGTATCAGTTAAGATAAAAACTAAATGTAAGAAGCCCCCAAACGTACCCCGCCACCGTACTGTATACCGATACTCTATGGCCGACTGGGATAGCTTCCGTACATTCATATCTGATTTACCTCTGCACTCCATGTTTAAAAAGGATGTGTCCTCTATAGTATCAGATCTGACCGAATGGTTAATTGCAGGCATAGACCAATTCATACCATCTAAAAAATTCCAACAAAAACCTAACAGCCAGCCATGGTTCTCCCCAGAATGTGCTGCTGCTATCGCGCACAGAAATCACTTTTTCCATAGCTACCAACGTAATAGATGCACTGAGACTAAAGCTGCTTTTAGGTCTGCCAGCAACCACTGTAAAAGAGTAATAAAAAATGCAAGAGAGCTATATGCCCAGTCTGTTAAATCCAAGGTAGCTCATCAGCGGCTTGGATCCCACCAGTTTTGGCAAATAACAAATAGGATCCTGAACAGAAGTGTGCGTTCTATCCCAACCATTATCAATGGACCAGAGGTCATCTCGTCAGCGTCAGACAAGGCCAAACTATTTGCAAAGAACTTTGCAGCTAATTCTACCCTATGCGACGAAGGCCATCAACTCCCCATATTTCCTCCTATAACACAGAACAAGCTAGGTAACATAAAAATATCCGTGCATGAGGTCGCCAAGCTAATAAAGAACCTAGATTCCAGTAAAGCAACAGACCCTGATGGCATCCCAATAATAGTGTTAAAAAAGCTTCAACCAGAACTTTCTCCCATACTTACGAAACTATTTAAGCGCTGCCTTAAGGAGAAGTGCTTTCCGACTCCCTGGAAGACCTCATCAGTTTGCCCTGTATTTAAGAATTCAGGTGATAAGTCATCTCCCTCTCAATACAGACCAATAAGTCTCCTGTGTGTTATGAGTAAGTTGCTGGAATCCATATTAAATAGAGAAATAGTCAACCACCTCAGCAGGAATAACCTTCTTAGTGACACACAATATGGTTTCCGCTCTGCAAGATCTACCGCAGATGTGCTGACGGTTATATCCCACAGGATTAGTGAATCTCTTGACAAAGGCTTCCTTTCTAGGGCAATTGCTCTCGACATATCAAAGGCCTTCGACAAGGTATGGCATAAGGGTCTACTTCACAAGATTTCCAGCTAGGGTATAACTGGAAATGTTTTCTCAATCATTAAATCATTTCTCTCCGATAGGCTCATAAGAGTAGTGGTAGATGGACAAAAATCGTAGGCCTGCAATATAAATGCTGGAGTCCCTCAGGGGTCAATCCTGGGACCAACTCTCTTCCTGATCTACATCAATGACCTCCCTAAACACATACTTAAATCATTCGTTGACATCTATGCTGATGACACGACCATCTACGGCAACACATCAAAGGCTGTAAATGACAAAGTTCTCTCTGATTCTCTCTCCTCTGATCTCGAGCGCGTGGTTCAGTGGGGGAAGATGTGGCTGGTTACCTTTAATGCATCCAAAACCAAACTGCTATCCTTACATCATCAACGCTCTGATCCCCATCTGGCATCAATTGTGATGGATGGCTCTCGTCTGGGTGAGTCCCCGTGTTTTGAAAGCTTCTGGGTTTGACCTTTACTCCTGATCTGAAGTGGAACACGTACATCAAGTCTGTTGCCAAGGTCGCTGGAAAAATTGTAGGATTCTTCTACCGCTCCAGAAGATATCTCACTACGGATGCAATTCTCTATCTATATAAAAGCCAAGTACGTCCAAGGATGGAATACTGTTGCCATATCTGGGCAGGAGCTGCTAAAAACAGCCTATCCTGCCTTGACAGAGTACAAAATAGACTTCGTGGCTTAGTGGAGGATGCCCTTTTCTCTACCCTGCAACCTCTCTCCCACAGAAGAGACGTTGCGAGCCTGTCCTTGTTTTATCGTTATTTCCATGGCAGATGCTCGTCTGAACTCCAATCTTTGGTCCCCCCTCGCCAATCTTTCACGAAAAACACCCGTCTAGCTGAATCCACTGTGAAAAATTTCCCCCACTCTATATCTGTGCCTAAATCAAAACGCAGATTCAATGAACAAAGCTTCTTTCTTAGAACTGCACGCCTGTGGAACTCTGTTCCGTCTGCCTGCTTCCCTCCGGACTACAACTTGGATGTCTTCAAGTCCAATGTTAACAAATTCCTAATGAACCGCCCCCTTAAGTAAACATTTCAGCAAATCTCCTCACTAACGTAATGTACTTGCAATAACCCTTATCCCTGAGTGGCTTCTGGGCCTTGATAAGTGGTGATCACTGTGTAAAAAAAAAAAAAAAAAAAAAAAAGATAATACGTTGCTTCTTATTATTTAAATAATTCGGACGACTGTTCTCAATTTGAATTGTGTATTTTACAACGTTGTACGACCGTTGTAGCCTCAATTGATAAGTGAACAAAAGAACAGAAAAATGTCACATAATCCGACCAATCATTTCTAAAGCTTAAACGTGGCAACAATTAAAAAATAGTTTTATACTTAATATGACGAAATTTCCACTACTTATGTTTACTACGTTATAATCACATAGGCTAATTTATACTCATTAACCCTTATCCTCGAGTGGCCTCTGTGCCTTGATAAGTGGTGACTCCTGTGTAAAAAAAAAACAAAAAAACTCAGACTTGCATATTGGGTTTGTATAATGACATTTATTTCTTTGTCGTTAAAGCCGTGACGTCAGCCACGTGATGTAGAACATTTTCCACGTCTCTTTCGAAATTTTAAACGAGCAAGGACAAAACTTACTACCTAGCTCTACCTACGTATCGAGCACTGTCGAAGTAAATACTAAAACATATGCCTAACATTTTAAGTAGATGCATAAAATAATAATAATATGTGTGCGTCAGAAGTAGAGATGCGTCATTGAATTCCTTTATGCAGAAAAAAAAAAAAATTGAACCGATCAACATTCACCGGGGCTTGTTGAACGTTTACGAAGACGATGCAATCGATGTCAGCACAGTTAAGAGATGGGTTCGTCGATTTAAGAGTGGCGATAGAGATATTACAAAGCTGACCCAAGAATTTTACGACGAAGACATAAAAAGAAATTGGCAGAGATGATTTAAGAATAGTTGTGCCTATATGGAAAAATACATTCTGAAGGGCAAAAGGTCGCCCACTGAAATGATACTATTCCCGTCTTCGTGGGCATTCAATGTTTTAGTTTTTTGAGTAAAAACTTATGGGCCGTACTTTTGGAATGATCCTCATGTCCCGATTTCGAGTCTCGCTAGATTCAGACACTCTAATGAGTCGTAGACGACGAAACACGTGTCAGTGGATTATTATATTTTAAAAATAATATATATATATATATATATATATATATATATATATTGTATTTTGTGTACAGAACGTTGTTAGATGAGATAAGTCATTGGTACTGTCGGTTTCAAGCCCGATAATTAGGACCGTTTTAGATATACATATCAAGCTCTCTTCAGCCAATACTTATTAAGAGATGAGTATTGGCCGAAGAGAGCTTGATATGGATATCTAAAACGGTCCTAATTATCGGGCTTGAAACCGACGGTACCAATGACTTATCTCATCTAACAACTTTCTATACACAAAATACAAAATATAAATACGCTCTTATTTTTCGGATTTTCCTTTTAATTGAGAACTCTGCTGGATTTCTTTTTCCCAAAAAAAAAACTAATCATATATATATATATATATATATATATATATATATATATATATATATATAAGATTGCTGATTGATATACTTTTTTAGTGATTCCGTAGTATTTTTTTCTTTCGCAAGGGCGAGTTTTAAGAGAGAAGTTATTTGCCCTTGGTTTACATTCTAGTCGTCCCCCATTAAGGACGTATTATTTGTAATTATTGATATATTATTTTAAATATGTAAATATATTTTAGATATTTTTACGAATAAAAAACACTATGCACACAAAAAATTAATATATATGTATGCTTTTTTGGAATCGTCAGTGCAGGGAGTTATGATTACAGCCGGTCGGCAGACTCGAACCCGGCCACAAAGCCATCTCTTACTCCATTAGTAAGGAATAGATCGCACGGCCAACGTAACAACAAAAAATCCAGTTGAAATTAAATTTATATAAAGCGTAAATGTCAAGACGGCCGAGAGTGATCACATGATGTTAACATCATGATTTGCGCACAAAATTTTAAGGGCGACTTTTTACATTTCAGCTTGGAGTCCTTAGAAAGGCTGATAATTATGACTATAATTATTTTGATACTGCGATACTAGTGTTCATCTTTAAAGAATTATCAGTGCGCGGCGCCAGGATTACCTCCGGTCTGGAGAACAGATACATACATACATACATATATATACACATATATATATATGTGTGTGTGTGTATGTGTGTGTGTGTGTGTGTGTGTGTGTGTGTGTGTGAATGTGTGTGTGTGATTCTGACTCTTTCGTTGAATACACTTGCTCAGTTTTTATATTGAATGTCCACCGAAATGGAATCTATAGGTACTTTAATTTCTTTAAATCATATGTTACTTGCCGGTGGCCCTGAGGAAAGCCAAGAGTAGCTTTGTGACTGCATTCGAATTTCGCGACTAGCAGTAATTATAACTTTCTTTACAAATGATTGCATAAAAATTACATATTAGTTTCTTTAGATATAAGATAATTATAATGTTTATTTAAAAAATATTATATGCATTTATAAACAGTTTTTTCTTCTATTTTGTTTGTCCACTTCTTCTTCTTTCTCTACGATTATTACAGCCGAGAAATCCCTCTCTCCTATAGGTGGGTGATGCAGGGCGAAACTGACTATTTCATATTTTTGTTCGTGATTTATGTGTACTTCATTTTGCTACAAGCTATTTCGGCCCGATTATGGCGAAGGTGATAAGCAGTGATATCAGCAAGCTTTTCTCTGGCCAGGGAGATGTTGTAGCGTGGCTGAAAAAAGTGAGACTTGTCGCACAACTTCAGCAGGTGGATGATGTAGCGAGTCTGCTACCTTTATATCTGGAAGGTGATGCAATGGCCCTCTACATGGAAATGGAGGAGGACGATCAAAAAAAAGATAGACCAGATTGAGGCCCGATTAAAAGAGGCATTTATCGACGACGCGTTTGCAGCATGCAGAAAAATTACTATGGTCAGATGGGCTGTCAAACGTGTGGATGTTACGTCAATAAAATCAGGCAGTTTGTTGGATTGACCGGGTTCACAGAAGATGGCCTAGAGAGATTCACGAAATTGACTTTCGTCACTGGGTTCCCTGACGTCATCTTGATTGCTATTCAAGAGGCGCCGAACATCGAATCCCTGACAATGGGGGAGCAAATATCAAGAGCGAGAATTTTGACGACGACTGGGGAACAAAATCAGAACGTGGTTGCGGCCACACGCTCACCCAACAACAACAGGTCGAAGAATATTCCTGTTACTGTGACCTGTTTTAAATACAATGTTAAAGGCCACCTTGCGGAGGACTGTCGAACACGCGGAACAAGGTGTTACCGGTGCGGTGAGGGTGAACACTAGGCTCGGAACTGCTCGGGAAACGATCAAGGGGAGGATGCATAAGCACCAGTTTCCTTCCCACCAAGATGCGAACACGCCTCTCCCGATGATAGGCATCCATGTTGACGGAACGCGATGTTTGGCGCCTATTGATGCAGGATATTCTAGAACGATTTTACATAAAGACCGGTGCCGGTCTTGGAGAAAAACGAACGTGAATGTCGAAATGATTGGTGGAATACTCCATGCGTGCTGTGGTGTTGGAGCGGTCTCTGTATCCACTGATGAAGGTGTGTCTGCCAGAATCAATGTGTTGGTGGTGCGTGGCAAACCGCAGGGGTTTGACTTACTTCTAGGGATCGACGCCATAAAAGCTCTGGGAGGTATCGTTGTCGAACCAACAGGATCAGTGCGTCTGGGCGACAGGAAAAATATTAAATGCGCAGCCATTTCTATTAATGAACCGGATTTCACCGCCACCTTTGATCATCAAAGCCGAACGTAGACCACATCCTGGAAGTAGTCTGAGGACACCCCCCTCTGAGAGGCTACACAATCGAGTGTCAAAATACACAATGCCGGCAGAAATCCGTGAAGAATACACGCAGGAGCTCTACACCTGGATAGATAATGGTTGGCTCGTGCCGTACCCAGAGGATAAATTGGGACCCCAAAGGCCTAATTCCCTGATGGCTGTGATACAGCAGAACAAAGACAAATTGCGCCCTGTGATTGACTACCGTGAGCTAAATCATTACGTAGACGCGTTTACGACCAACGCAGATGTTTGTGCGGCTAAGCTGCGCCAATGGAGACAAAAAGGTGCAAGCGTGTTTCTACTGGACCTCAGGAGAGCATACCTACAAGTACCGGTCCATGAGACACTGTGGCCATACCAGACTGTGAAAATCTACGGGGAAAAAATATTGTCTGAATCGTCCGGGGTTCGGCTTGAATGTGACTCCCCTGATAATGAGAGCAATTGTCAGCGAAGTATTATCCCAGGAAGAAGCTGTAAGCTGCGCAGCATCTGCTTACATCGATGACATTTTTGTCAATGAAAACGTGGTGCCCGCGACCCGTGTAAGAGAACACCTAGCGCAGTTCGGGTTGGAGTGCAGGAACCCGGGGCGGTTGAAGGATGGGGGACGAGTGCTGGGATTGACGATCGGGATGGAACGCAGTGAACTGCGGTGGAAGCGAGGAAATGCAATTTCAGAGGATCCCAGCATTGCTACGCGACGAACAATGTTCTCCCTGTTTGATCAACTTGTCGGGCACTTTCCGGTGTGCGGTTGGCTTCGTGTGACTTGTCGAATACTCAGAAGGAGAGTAAGTTCGTTAACAAAGGGCTGGGATGATGAAGCAAGGGATGCCGTACTGCATCGTATGATGTTCGAGACTTTAGAATCTGTGCAGCAGAACGGTCCGGCCCGGGGAAATTGGTGTGTGGACGGCAAAGAGCTGAATGTATATGTCGATGTTAGTTTCCTAGCAATTGGTGCAGCCTTGGAGATGTGTGAAACTGTGTTGGAAGATGCATGTTGGCTGCGACCTGAAGATGACTCTCAACACATCTACTTAGCCGAACTGGATGCTGTATTGAAAGGCATCAATTTGCCTCTTCAGTGGCAGAGCAAGGTGCTACACATAAAGACAGATTCTGTCTGCGTATACCATTGGGTATCGGACACGCTAACTGGAAAGGCGCAAGTACGCACCAAAACAGCAAGCAAGATGCTCATTAGGAGGCGACTAAACACTCTCAAGGAGCTCGTGAAAGAGTACGGGATGACAGTGGACGTAACGCTGGTTCCATCAGCACGAAACATTTCTGACCGATCGACACGAGTACCACAGCGGTGGTTTGAGGCGATGAAAAAGAAAAACGGGCTTGACCCGGTGATAGGCGCGGTTCACACAGACGAGCTGGGTGAGAGTCAAATCATGTCTATTCACAAAGGTAGTGTACATCCGGTGGTGCGACGCACTACCTACATTGTCCGTTGTGCATACGCCCCAGCTGAGAATGGCATAGCGGAGCGATGTCACCGTACAGTGAAACGAATAGCTGCTAGAATGCGTTGTCCCATACAGGAGGCTGTCTACTGGTATAACATCACACCAAGAGACGACACATCTCCCTTCACTGCGCCTGCCAACAGGATTTATCGATACGAAGTTCGAGTAAAGGAGACCAATCTCGCAACTGCGTCCCCAGGTCCCAGGAACAGCTCTTACCAGGTTGGAGATCGCGTGTGGGTCAAAAGACCACTAAATCGATGTACCACGAGGTTTGGCAAGGGTGACGTGACCAATTTAATCAGCCCTTAATCGATTTTGGTGGACGATGTGCCTCGCTACGTGAAGGATCTGCACCCTCGCCATTATGTTGTTACATCGGAGGAAGAGGAAGACAGTACGATGCCTTCTGAAAGGGCAGAGAGTATGATACAGAACGACGGAGAGGATTTGGAGCCATATAATGCACATACTGAAGAAGCGGAAGAAGGACCACCCCTCTTGCCTTTACGAGGGAGTACCCGACAAAGGCGGATACTGCCCCCCCTGCCCTTATTGTGAAACACCGCCTATGGAACAGACTGGTTGCAATAACGGTGGTAATGAGGAAGATGGCAAGGAGAAAGTGCTGCCCCCGATTCTTTGAAGTACCCGGCAAAGTTGACTGCCCCTGCCTTGTTTGTGATCATGAGATCAGGAGGGAGTGTAGCAGAATTAGCAATAACCGAAATGGAGATAAATAAAGAGCTTACCTCGCATACGTCTGTTCAGTTTCGGGCTGAGTGGAAGAGAGTTCCAAGATGGCGTCCATGGGTTTTTATTGTCGTTTACCCCATGCAATTCTCGCAGAATCGCGTATGCTCTCGCGCGATTATGCAAATATATAATTCCCGGCCGCTATAAAGGCAGGTCACTGGGAAGCTGACAGAGAATGTTCTGCAGATTGTGTGTAGGTGTTTCTTGTGGTTGGATTGTTCTTTATGACGAACCACGTATCTGTGAGAAGCGAGTTTTCTTTTGCCTCTTTTTTCTGTTTCCTTCTTCTTCTTTCTCTACGGTCATTACAGCCAAGAAATCCCTCTCTTCTAGAGGTGGGCGCTGCAGGGCGAAACTGACTATTTCCCATCTTTGTTCCTGATTTTTGCCTCCTACATTTTGCTACAGTGTGTATATATATATATATATATATATATGATTACTTAATTTAATCACATAAATTAATATACGAAAGTATAAATTTATGCGTAAATTTTAAGTATTTACTTCAACAGTGCCCAATAGGTAGGTAGAGCTTGTTAGTAAGTTATAAAATATATATGGCAATTGAGCTACACAGAATATTTCGCGTTTCATTAACACTAGGATTCATCAGGCATAAACTTTTCATCCACGTTAGGATTCATCAGGCTTAAGCCTGGTGAATACTAGCGTGGATGAAACGCGGAATATTCTGTGTAGCACAATTGCCATATATATTTTATAACTTACTATATATATATATATATATATATATATATATATATATATATATATATATATTAATGATTATAGACATAGGTACGTTTGTGAATAATGCCATATTTTGCCATATAATAAATAAAAATGGGTATTTACTTGCATATAAATATATCTACTTTTTGTTGTTGGCACCAATGTAATCTTGAAACCGGTTTTCTTTTTTTTTTTTTTTTGTCTGTTGAAGTGTGTTCCCTTAATTGGGACTCAACTAACACGTGTATGTACATATTTAAACAAAAATGTTTGTCTAATAAACAGACAACATGCAGACATATACATATATATCTATTTCTCCTTCTCTCTCTCTCTCTCTCTCTCTATATATATATATATATATATATATATATATATATATATATAAATGTAAACGGGATTAGAACAGCAGTCTAAAGAGCAGAGTGTATTTTAATGTAATAGTAAAATCACTAATGTAATTAAAATACAAGAAAAACAGTGCTCGTTGTAATGTAGATATATAATAAGCTCAATAGGCATATATATATCCTAGAGCTCTTTTAATATTTAGTAAGATGATTGATAATTTATAATTAAAATTAAAAATTAAAAATCGATTTCAAAAGGTGGAACAAGACAAATCAATAAATTGTACGATCGTTTCGGAAACGATGTTTTTATTGAGATAGACACTAAGTCATGGACAATAATTTTAATATATAGTTTTTTGAAACAAAGTCTCCTCATCAGCAAAGATATTAGGTGTTTTTTTTTTGAAAGACACCAACAATAAACCTAGCATTTTTTTTAAGCAAGGCAGATGTATCTTATAATGGTTCGCCTTTTAAAATTCGTAAGTATCATTGTCAAAGCATTCATTATCATGGCAAATGTAGCTTATGAATGCTTGAAGATGTTGAAATGTACAAACTTTCAAAGGGAACGCCAATTAATCAACAGCAAATCTACATACATATACATATATATATATATATATATATATATACTAGCAAAAGTGCCCGTCGTTGACTGCGTTCAAAAACAGCCTACAGAAAATGGACTCTGATTTATGAAAGTATGATAAGTTATGCAAAGGAAGGAATGTAAAGAGAAAGCTTCGAATTTGGGGGTATCAAAACCAAAACAAAATATGATGAAAGTAAAAATATAATAGATAAACCCCATAATAAAACTTTCAAAGGGAACGCCAATTAATCAACAGCAAATCTACATACATATACATATGTTATATATTCGGGGGTGTCATAAAGGAGATTTTGTCAAGGAGATTCGTGTACGTGATCGTCTAGTTTCTAATCTTATTGTTCATGTCCTCGTGGGTGTGTGTTTGTGTGCATGCATTTCTTAACATACCTTTATTCATGTGTCGTCGGTTGTTCCTCTGGTTTTCATTGTCTCTTGGAGGGGAGCTGGCCTGTTGGATGAAGAATTCACTCCAAGACGATGAAATGGTTTTATAGTTTTTATTCACCTTCCAAAGGTCGACACAGAATGGAGGTGAACCTTGCTTGTTTGATGATACACGTCAGCGTCCTCCCCAGCCCAGGGGGGGGGACAGCTGAAAAGCCGTCTGTCTTATTCAACACCCGAAACCAAACTGCCAAGAAAGAATCAGCTAACCTCATCACATGATACCACGTCATCTGGTCAGCTGACCCTTCTTTTGCAAACGTGTCCACTGTCCACGTTATTCACCTCTCTCTCTCTCTCTCTCTCTCTCCCTCCCTCTCCCTCTCTCTTTCTCTATTCTCTAATAGAGACACACAGAGAGAAAATAGAAAGAGTAAGAAAGCCAGAGAGGGGGGGAGAGATGCTCTTTAACACATATATATATGTATATATACATATATATATATATATATATATATATATATATATATATATATATATACTAGCAAAAGTGCCCGTCGTTGACTGCGTTCAAAAACAGCCTACAGAAAATGGACTCTGATTTATGAAAGTATGATAAGTTCTGCAAAGGATGGGGTGTAAAGAGATAGCTTCGAATTTGGGGGTATCAAAACCAAAACAAAATATGATGAAAGTAAAAATAAAATAGATAAACTCCATTATTTATTATACCATACCTGTTCACACTGAAACACTTATCAAAATATTCTGTGGATCTATATTAAAAAACTTTGTTAAACTTTGTGCCATATTTTCATTCTATGGAGGTCAGGCACGAACGAACACCCCATAATTTTATTATATCATATTTCTTCAAACTGAAACATAATTATCAAAGTATACTTACGCAGATAGATATGAAAAGTCTTTATTAAAGTTTGTGTCTATTTTTTTTACATATGGGTCACCACTTATCAAGGCCAGGAAGCCACTCAGGGGTAAGGGTTATTGCAGGCACAGTTCGTTAGTGTGGAGATTTATTGAAGTGTTTACTTGAGGTGGCGATTCATTAGGAATTCGTTTACGTTGGACTTGAAGACATCTAGGTTGTAGTAAGGTGGGAAGCAGGCAGACGGAACAGAGTTCCACATGCGTGCAGTTCTAAGAAAGAAGCTTTGTTCATGGAATCTACGTTTTGATTTAGGCACAGATAAAGAGTGGGGAAAATTTTTAACAGTGGATTCAACTAAGCGGGTGTTTTTCGTGAAAGATTGGCGAGGGGGCAGAGATTGGAGCTCAGACGAGCACCTGCCATGGAAATAACGATAAAACAAGGATAAGCTCGCAACGTCTCTTCTGTAGGAGAGAGGTTATATATATATATATATATATATATATATATATATATATATATATATATATATATATACACATAGATGTTGTTGTTGATTTTTAAACGATATGAAGGTTAGCGTCTCTACCTTGGAGATCGGGTGTTTTTTTTTTTGTTTGATTTTTAGAAAATCGCCTATTTTTTATTTGGACGTAAACAAATAATATTTTATTTTTTAATTTTTTAAAAACAGTAATTTACGTACATGCATGTTTCGGTGTCCTGCCCCTTTGACAGCGTAGTTTGACTGTTATTAGGAATCGATATCTATCTATCTATATATCTATCTAACTATATCTATATATATATGCATATATATATATATATATATATATATATATATATATATATATATATATATATATATAAACCTGGCTACACACATGTCTGTTATGATTAATGAAATATTATAAAAGACAAGCAAATAATTAAACAAAAGATAAGGAAACGAAAAATGCCGTGAATATTAAAAGGTTGAATATCTCACAACGCTTTTGCCTGTAAATTCTGCCTCCATCTATCTGTGCCGAAAAAAAAAAACGAAATGATATAAGTAAATGAAGGTTAATAAACCAAACAAAAATGCATAAATCGGACAAAATAAAAATATGGCGATGACGATCATCAAATTCGACATTTCTTGCTTTTTTTTTTTTGCATTTTTCTCCCTTGAATTCTTTTTAATCATTTTTTTTACTGATTCTCCATAAACGTAGGAAAATGGCGGTAAAACTAATGAATCATTGGTCAGTGAAAACACGGACATGATTTATCTGTTGTAATGGGATGATAAAATGATGAGGAGACAAGAAGCCCATTTTTCTTTCTTTTCTTCTTGCTCCTATTAATATACGTCTTGTCACGACAAGAGATAGTGTGGACGTGTCCAGGTATTTATATTAGGAGCTCTGGCGGTCTGTTTCGCTTCATTCCTAAATAACATTTACATTTTAAAACGCATAGATTTAAGACACGTATTTTAGTTTAGACGTCTATCTTTATAACAGTATTTGTCCGTCGGTTGGTATGTCATGCTTAAGTTTGTAATATGATTTTTACTGTGTAACGTTTCGGTCGATGTAGATTCGGACCTTTGTCAAGCATCTTGGAATAGAAAAGATAAAAGTTACTGGCTCTGCAGATGGTTTCGTATTTTAGGAGCTGGTTTGTTTTCTTTGCCGTGGATCCGTATGTGTGAAATAAAAATCGGTTGATAAAAGGGAGGGAACATTAATAAGGTTGGACGGGATTGTCTCCTTTTTACTGTCGAAATTTTTAGAAGAGGTTGTATAATTTTGTATTTCTTTACAACTAGCAGGTCGTCCAGCATTGCCCGGTCGTAAAATACACTTAAATATGATATTTTGATGAATGTAGATTTCGTATTTATTATTATATTATATTATTATATTATATTATTATATTATTATTATTATATTATATTGGACCCAATATATAGTAATGATTTAGAAAGTTAACAAAAATGATAAAAAATGCAAACCAAAGCGTTTACTTTTTCCTTGTATTTTAATGTTGAACTATGAAGAAATGTTGCTGAAAGGCTAAAAATAAAAAAAAAACTGATTCAATAGCTATTATGTTACGCATGCATATTCGTAATGCCGTCGTTCGACCTTCACCTGGTAAATTTCATTTTTTTTTTCACTTTTGTAACGATTTTCCCCGACTAAAACCCAAATATAAGTTTTCGCATGGGTCCGAATGCCCTATATATTAAGTTCCATGTTCCATATTTGTGGACCAAACACTGACAGAGCTGTTTGTTAGGCAAAATGTTTTAAACCAATATATGTACGCATATATAAATATATATAGAAAGAGTTTTGTGTTTACTATAACTTTTTTACGCAAATATTACGCAAATATAAATCATGTAGAATATCTGCATGAATATAATTACACGTAATAGTTAATTAAAGATGATCATCCCATAAGAAAACCGAAAAAAAACTAATAGGCAATTAAATAAATTGAATGCTTAAAAGAATATACAAATTAGCTAGATATTTTGCAGATGAATGCAATTCCACGACCCATATATAAGAAAGTTGTATTTTCTTTTTAAATAAATAGAAAAAAAGGTTGTTTAATATGAATATCAATACACCCACAATATATATATATATATATATATATATATATATATATATATATATATATATATATATATATATATAAGAGTATAGATTAGAGGTTCCCATATACTGCTGATATCTATGCTTGGTCTTCTTAGTAATTTTTCTTATTTAGCTCCGTTTCTTTAAGATGTCTAACTGTCCATCTTACATCCCTGTCAATTATTTGGACCTCGTTCCATGAAAGGAAGTGTGTTTCCTTTTCTTTCCATATGTGATCAGCTAGTCCTGACATTTCGATCCCCCCCCATGTCACGGCTTTACAGTGTTCTTCTGGCCTTATCTTTAGGAGGCGACCGGTCTAACCTTGGTATAGTTTTTGCATTCGTAATTCATTTGGATTCTTCAGATTAGAGTTGTCATCTTATTTTCATAACGTTTCGTTCGTTGTAACCTCCGAGCTTCTTCAGGTGTATATTGTCAAACTCGGGAATATTTCTTTCGAACTCGGGAATCTGCACAGAATTTCGAACCAAACACTTCATTTAATCTACAGTGATAGCATGCTCTTGTTTCGTCACCTATTGCTGGGTAGAAGTACTACGTGATTCGCAATTGTATTTTTGAGTGTCGCCTGCACTGGGGATTGAACTTTCAATCCCCGGAAAAAATGTAACTTTACAACTGGATTTTACCAAATACTTGTTTTTCAAATGTACAATTTATTATATATACGAGGGGCGTGCAATAAGTAATACCCCTGACCCACTTCCAGTTGCCTGATCTAGCTGAAATTTTGCATGTGCAATGATTTATATCTCTACGGGTTATGTGGCAAATTACAGGTCTGAACTAATTGTGGTTTCTGTTTTACAGGTGTTTGAACTGAATCGGGTGTGAAATGGAGCCTGTTGAATGTCGAGCAGTGATCCGGTTTTGGTATTTGAAGGGACGCACACCACAGGAGACTTTTGCTGAAATGAAAAAAACTTATGGTGATAATGCCCCATCATATGACCTTGTAAAACGCTGGCACCGTGAATTCAAACATGGCCGGAAGTCTGTGGAAACAGCTCCCAAACCTGGTCGCCCCCCTTCTGCCATTGATGAGGCATCTGTCCGTCAAGTTGAGGCTGCCATTTTTGAAGATCGGCGCCTTACTATTCGCCAAATAGCCCAAGATGTCAAGATTAGTACAGAGTCTGTGGAAACTATCATTCATGATCATTTGCATATGCATAAGGTGTCTGCCAGATGGATTCCCAGGTTGCTCAGACCATTCCAGAAGCGAGAACGCGTCGAGTGCTCGAGGATGAATTTGGAGATGTGCCAAGAAGACGAGTCAAAGTTTTTCAAAAGACTGATTACACAGGATGAAACCTGTGTCCATCACTATGATCCAGAGACCAAAGCCCAGTAAATGCAGTGGAAGCAATTGGACTAACCACCTCCAAAGAAGGCAAAGGTGCAGCCCTCCGCTAGCAAGGACATGCTCACAGTCTTCTGGGACCAGGACGGAGTAGTGATGACAGATTTCCTGGCAAAGGGTACCACAATTATAAGAGCCTATTATGCTTCACTTTTGAGGAAATTAAGAGAAGCTATCAAAATCAAGAGGCGGGGCAAGATCAGCAAAGGCACCCTCCTCCTGCAGGACAACGCTCTAGTCCACAACTCGCATGTCGCCAGATCAGAAGCACGGGCGTGTGGTTATGAAATCCTCCCCTATCCTCCCTACTCTCCTGACCTTGTACCCTCTGACTTTCACCTCTTCCCAGCCATGAAGTTGTTTTTGAAAGGCAAGCGTTTCCCAGATAATGCAGCCTTGATTTCTGAAGTCACGTCGTGGTTGGACGACCAACCTGGGGTGTTCTACAAAAACGGTTTCCAGTGCTGCTTTAAACAATGGGAGAAATGCATAATTCTGGGTGGTTCCTATGTAGAGAAAGACTAATAACTGTGCCAAGTTTCGTTGCTCTACTGCTATGGGAAGTGGGCCAGGGGCATTACTTATTGCACGCCCTTCGTATATATATGTATATATATATATATATATATATATATATATATATATATATATACATATATATATATATATATATATATATATATGCAAGCAGGAATATCAGACTTTACCCGGGGTTGAATGAGGATCAATGAATATTCCATTAATTCTAATAAATCTAATTGAAACATACCTGAAAACACTCCCATACACATAAAGTGTATTTATGTAAAATTATAACAAATCGGCCCAGCCGTTTCGAAGTCCATATGGAACTCTCTTTCACACACACACAAAGTGCTTTTTATATATAAGTAGAAATATATTGAGTAAGATGATTGATAATTTATAATTAAAATTAAAAATTAAAAATCTGTTTCAAATGAATGAATTGTACGATCGTTTCGGAAACGATGTTTTTATTGTGATAGACAGTGAGTCTTGGAAAATAATTTTATGATATAGTTTTTAGAAACAAAATCTCCTCATCATCAATTCAAAAAACTATATCAAAAAATTATTGTCCATAAAATCACTGTCTATCACAATAAAAAAACATCGTTTCCGAAACGATCGTACAATTTACTCATTTTGTTTGTTCTTCCTTATGACACAGATTTTTAATTTTTAATTTTCATTATAGTATCCATCATATTACTCAATATTAAAATAGCTATCGAGCTTATTATATATCTACATTACCACGAGCACTGTTTTCTTTTCTTTCATTTTAATTGTATTAATGGATTTACTGATACATTACAATATACTCTGCTGTTTATACTCTTGTTCTAATCCCCTAAATATATATATATATATATATATATATATATATTATTTCAATTTTACATTATTTTTACTGTTCAACAATTTTGTTTCAATTTCATTATACATATTGAAATTAATTGCGCCTTTTTTCCGTTTGAATTAAACGTTGCAACATTAAAAAAAATAAAAAATCGGGATCAAAGTGTAGTATCTGTTCTGCAGATGTTGCACATAAGTTAATTGGTCAATGTAGGGGAAACCCTTCATACTGAGACAATCACTGCTTTTTTTTTTGGATACTGCCAGAGTTACCCCTTTTTACCCTTGTTTTAGGGGAGCTGGTTTAACCCCACATTTAAAACGACCTTGTGTCACATTTGCTTTCGTGGGGAAGCAAATAAATACATAAAATAACCCACGTGATCTCTTTCGAACATGGTTGCTAGGAATGAACGCTGTTCAAACTACAAATGTCAAATCTTTTCAACGTCTTTTTCATTTCGATACGTTTTTTTTTTTTGTGGCCAAGAACGGAGGTCCGCTTGAAATATCAAAAAATGGCAATAAAAATATTAAATACAAAACGTAACATCATTACATATATATATGTGTGTGTGTGTGTGTGTGTGTGTGTGTGTGTGTGTGTGTGTGTGTGTGTGCGTGCGTGTGTGTGATTACTTTATTTAATCACATAAATTAATATACGAAAGTATAAATTTATGCGTAAACTTTAAGTATTCACTTCAACAGTGCTCAATACAAAGGTAGAACTAGATAGTAAGTTATAAAAATATATATGTCAATTAAGCTACACAGAATATTTCGCGCTTCATCCACGTTAGGATTCGTCAGGCTTATGCATAATCCATAATTGCATATGAATCCTAACGTAGATGAAACGCGGAATATTCTGTGTAGCTTAATTGCCATATATAGTTTTATAACTTACTATATATATATATATATATATATATATATATATATATATATATATATATATATATATATATATATAAGAGAGCGAGAGAAAAAGAAAGAGAGAGGGAGTGAAAGAAAGATTAGCAGGGAGACCCAACTTTGTCTGGGATTAAATAAGAATCTACTTTTTAAATCTAATCGGTTGATTGCCTGATCTAGGTAGGATCCCCCTTGCAATGGACCGGGGGGGGAGAAGCGTAACATGTTTCTCCTCAATGACTTAGTTCACAATGCATTGTAATTTACATTGCACTGTAGAGAAACTATTGTTGAGTTTTTACAATTATTTTCGAATAATGGCTTGACTTAAAACGCAATGCTCAAGCATTATGGTCCAATTCTGCTCTAAACAGAACCAGTTATTTCGAACCCGTCTCTGTTTTATTAAAGAAACCATAGTTGATTTTATACGCCGGGTCGTTCTACTTATGCACTGATAAAACTTCGCAAGGGCACTTATGATGTTAGGCTGTATAAGGATGTTAACTTTGGTCAAAGTCAGACTGTACCTTCTTTAATCAGATTCTTGCAATTATCGATTTTCGGTACTTATCGGAGCTATTCCGATACAAAATATATCTGTATAACAACACTCTCCGACACATCTAGAGCATTTGTGTGAAATTTCAAAAACAGCGGTACAGCCACATCGGAGTCCATATTAAACGAAATTACACACAAAGACAAAGTGCCTGTTATATACAGAGTGACTGAAAAGTAATTCTATTTTAAAATACATATAATCTATTTTTAAAATATAACTTATAAAATAAATGAATATGGGAAGAAAGTATAATGCAGGGACTTTTATTTAAAATTCAATATAGGTGCCTTCATTCGTCACCAACTTTTCAAGTCGATCAGGAATCGCATCAACTGATTTTAAAAAAAACACTCTTGCAGAATAGTAGTCATAACTTCAAGGTTTTCTAAATTTCTTAGTTTGGTTGAGTAGATTGGTTCTTCAAGCCAACACCAGAGAAAAAGTCGCAGAGCGTTTTTTTTTTTTACATTTTGACCCCAAACAAGGCACATTGCCACTTTGATGTAGGGGGCTACTATTAGAGACACAGGCTACAGGAGTACTAGGTGGGGAGTTGGGCAGCAAAATGTCGGTTCACGTTACACTTGAACTTCTGCATGTCAGTACAGTTGGGAAAGCAAAGTCTAGCGGTTCTGGGAAAGAAACTACTGGAGTAGAAGGCTCTCTTATATATAGGGATCTCAACTGTGAAGGGGTGGGATTTTGCTCCTTGTTGGGTTTGTCGGGAGTATTTACGTCGAGGGGATACAAGTACTTGTAGTTCGTCGGAACATTCACCGTTAAAGTACTTGTAGAACAGGCAGAGGGATGCTATATTACGTCGACGAGACAGATACTGAAGCTTGGATGACAGTTCAGGACCTATTAGATTGACGACTCTCTTTTGGACCTTGTCTAGGAGTGAGAGACTAGTAGCCGATGCACCGGCCCAAATATGACAAGCGTTAATAGCTTTCTACCACGGTAGAGAGAACCTACTTTTTTCGCGCCAGTCCTGACAATGCTCTCAATGTAATTGTCCCAACTCATGTTTCCTGTGAACGTTAGGCCGAGGAGTTTAAAAGATGTGCTTTCAGATAAAGAGTCTTTGGCTATTGCTATTGGTGATAGAGAAGGTTTCTTATAGTTATTGAAGGAAACAAGTTTAGTCTTGGAAGCATTGAATGTGACCATCCATTTTTGTCCCCATTCCACTACAGATTGAAGGTCATCCTCTAGTGTTTCTGCCATTTCTTTAGATATGTGTTCATTTGATTTCCTGTCGTGTCTGTTACAGAGCGTGATGCCATCAGCATATATACCCATCTCACAGACAATTTTGTCGGGGAGGTCATTTATGAATATTAGGAATAATAAAGGTCCAAGGATAGACCCCTGAGGCACTCCCGCATTTATATCATATTGTTTAGATATACGACCGTCGAGAACAACCTGGTTTTTTCTCTTATCTAAAAAGGATTTAATTATGTTAAGTATCCTTCCATTGATACCATATGATCTGATTTTCCTGAGAAGACCTTCATGCCATACCCTGTCAACAGCCTTAGATATATCTAGAGCTACCGCTCTACCTCCCCTGCTTTGTCAAGTTAGAACTTCTGGCTGGCCATTCGTGCGAATCGCAACGATTCATCCATCTTCCAAGGAATTGGATATTCAACCATTCAAGAACAACAATAAAGTGTGGAGGTGCCTCATTATGTTAAGAGATAATATTTGGACAATTATTAGTGCTTAGGACAATACTGAAGATATGATTTCTATGCAAGATAGAACCCCTCCACAATTTCAGGTTAGGAGGGAAGGTCAGTTCCAGAAGCTTGTTAAAACATGGTGCTCCTTCAAGGCGAAAGCCGTTCATTTCAATTGTGGCTATGTAAGGATCAGAGCGATGGTGGATACATAAAGGTAACCATCTAACTTTTACTTATTGCGTAAGCTCGGAAGAGTGACGATACGCGTATGAAGTGTTAAAATAGATGATAACGTCGTTAGCATAAATAGAAGAAGATCTATTTGAATTCACCAGACTACTGATCTCATCTTGAGTGTGATTTTCACCACGTTTCTGTCGATATAATCCCTGACTTTCTTTAGGTGTATCTGCTCTTGTTCCGTCAGCCATGACTGGATAGAAGTCTTAAGCAATTCGCAATTGTATTTTTCGGTCGCCCACAGTGAGGATTGAACCTTCAAACTTCAGGAGAATATCACTTTTTACAATTGATTTTTCCAAGTACTCTAACCACTGCTCCACGGGTTCTTGCGAACAAATTCCCGTGTTCGACAGAAACATTCCCGAATTCGACAAGATACACCTGAAGAAGGTCTGAGGTTACATCGATTGAAACGTTGTGAAAATCACACTCAAGATGAGAATAGTAGTCTGATGAATCCAAATAATACGAATAACCAATCCTCATCTCAAAACTTCAGAAACGTGATTTAAATGATTAATGAGCTTCGTTTGTCTACCCCGGTGAACAACTTCCTCTCCAATGTTCTGGTGATAAACCTATTCCACTTTCTCTTGTCATACTTATTTTTCTTTTCTCACCTAATCTAAAAACATAGGGGATAAGGTTAACAGTGTCACAATGCGTCTAAGGGTAAGATTATTTCGTTTAACAACAACAAAAAACTTCCAACCACAGATAGCCATGATAAATAACGCGCTAGCTGAGAGTGCATCATTCGAAGCGAATACATTGAGTCCATTGCCAAGGCTGCTGCAAAGAATGTGCGCTCTCTCTCTAGTGCTAGAAAACGTCGCAATCCTGGATAGAAGTCCTAAACTTCCATCCAGTCAACTCGGACAAATCTCTTCCTGGTCTACATTAATGATCTTCCAAATCACATTCTTACATCATTCGTAGACATTTATGCTGATGACACTACTATCTAGGGGAGCACATCTAAGACCGTAAACAACCAAGTTCTCTCTGATTCTCTTTCCTCTGATCTTGAGCAAGTGGTACAATGGGGAAAGAGGTGGCTTGTTACTTTTACTTGTTGTTTTACACGTACTTTTATGGTATGTGTACTAATGAATTCATATAACTTGTGCCCCTTGATTAACTCGAGATGCAGCAAAATCCCACCCATTCATTGTTAATGTTCTTAGACGATGGAAAGCCTTCTACTCTAATAGTTGCCAGACTATGAAATTCCTTCCGTGCTTCCTGCTTTCTTGGCATTATTAAGCTACAGAAATTTAAATGATAATTTAAACAGGCATCTAGCTGCTGAGCTCTACACAACTCCCTACAGGACAAATAGTATCTCTTACATCTAGTGGCAATATGCCTTGTTTGCATTGAAAGAGGGTACAAAAGAACAAAGGTTTACTTCCCAAGATCTCCAGCTACGGTATAGCTGGAAATGTCTTCTCAATTATTAAATAATTTCTTTCTGGATAGGTTCATAAGAGTAGTGGTTGATGAGCAGAAGTCCACAGTATTAATGCTGGAGTCCCTCAGGGGTCCATCCTGGGCCCAACTCTCTTCCTGATCTACATTAATGATCTTTCAAATCACATTCTTACATCATTCGTGGACATTTATGCTGATGACACTACTATCTAGGGTAGCATATCTAAGACCGTAAACGACCAAGTTCTCTCCGATTCTCTCTTCTCTGATCTTGAGCAAGTGGTACAATGGGGAAAGAGGTGACTTGTTACTTTTAATGCATCTAAAACCAACCTTTTATCTTTACATCATCAATGCTCTGATCCTCATCTGACATCAATTGAAATGAATGGCTCTCGTCTTGGGGAGGCCTCATGTTTTGACAAGCTCCTGGGTTTGACTTTTACTCCTGATCTTAAATGGAACACACATTAAATCCGTTGCCGAGGCCGCTGGAAAAATGGTGGGATCCTTCTATCGATTCAGTAGATATCTCACTGCTGATGCAATTCGCTCTCTATATAAGAGCTAGGTACGTCCTAGGATGGACTACTGTTGCCACATCTGAGCAGGAACTGCTAGAAAGGACTTATCCTGCCTTGATAGAGTTCAAAATAGACTTCGTAGCCTCGTCCTTTTCTAACCCCTGAAACCTCTTTCTCACAGAGATGTTGCGATTTTGTCTCTGTTTTATCGTTATTTTCATGGCAAGTGCTCGACTGAGCTCCAGTCTATGGACCCCCTCGCCAAACTTTCACAAGAAACACCCGTCTAACAGAAAACACTATCAATAATTTTCCCCGCTCTTTACCTGTGCTTAAATCTGAACGTAGATTCCACGAACAAAGCTTCTTTCTTAGAACTGCACGCCTATGGAATTGTCTTCCGTTTTCCTGTTGTCCAGTTGACTACAATATGGTTGTCTTCAAGTCTAATGTAAACAAGTTTTTGATTAGCCGTTCCATATAAGTTAACACATTTACCGAATTTCCATTACTAATGATTACTTTATTGTCCAATTGTCTACTGTACACTCTTTAACACTTATCCTCGAGTGGGCTCTTGGCCTTAATAAGTGGTGATGCCTTTGATAAAAAAAAGAGCATGACAAAACCTGTCAGACACCTTCAAGTTTGAAGGTATTGCTTTCGACCAACTTCGGATCACCTTTATTATTACAAAAAAATGTAAAATGAAAATCATAAGCAAAGTTGCTGTGCAAAGTTAATGTTGGAAAAATGGAAAAAAGAGCGGGAGACGTAAAATGATGCCATTTTCGATCATCTTTAAAAAAAGTTCTGCGATGATTTAAATATGTCTTTTTGATAAAATAACGAAAGAAAAATGTCAGCCATTGCACTAAGCAGATTCTCTATGAAAAATGAGACTGGGAAAAAGCGTCAGAACTAAACAAGCGAAATATAAATCAGCAAATATATATATATATATATATATATATATATATATATATATATTTATATATATATAAATATATATATATATAAAAACATATATATATAAACATATATATATAAATATATATATAAACATATATACATAAATATATATATATAAATATATATATATATATAAATATATATATATAAATATATATATATAAATATATATAAATATATAAATATATATACATAAATATATATATATAAATATATATATAAATATATATATAAATATAAATATATATAAATATATATATAAATATAAATATATAAATATATATATAAATATATATATATAAAAATATATATAAATATAAATATATAAATGTATATATATATAAATATATATATATATTTATATATATATAAATATTTATATATAAATATATAAATATATATAAATATATATAAATATATATATATAAATATAAATATATAAATATATATAAATAAATATATATAAATAAATATATATATCTATCTATCTCTCTCTCTCTCTCTCTCTCTCTCTATATATATATATATATATATATATATATATATATATATATATATATATATATATAGCATAATCGCGTTGACACACAGGTTCTCGTCAGATCACCGGAGTTAAGCAACGTTGAGCCTGGTTACTATCATATAGGTGACCATTTGGGAATTCTAGGCGCTGTATGTGCTCTCCGCTTATCTCGGCATTTGTTTCCAGTCTTCCTGTACTTCACTTGCCACTGGTATTTAACAATGTCGTCTCAGGGAAGGTGTGGTTGGAGATTGCGCACCTCCTGCCACAAAAATTTCGCGCGCAAGCAACCCTTCCTGGGTATACATAGTCTGTCCAAGACTGAAGGAGCCGGTTTTAACATATATATATATATATATATATATATATATATATATATATATATATATATATATATATATATATATATACTTCATTTACTCACATAAACCTAATATACGAAAGTATAGATTCATGCGTAAACTTTAAGTATTTACTTCAAAAGTGCTCAATACGTAGGTAGAGCTAGTTAGTAATTTATAAAATATATATGGCGATTAAGCTACATTGAATATTCTGCGTTTCATCCACTATAGGATTCGTCAGGCTTATGCGCGAATTCTGTGGTTGCTTCTACCACAGAATTCGCGCATAAGCCTGACGAATCCTATAGTGGATGAAACGCAGAATATTTAGTGTAGCTTAATCGCCATATATATTTTATAAATTACTATATATATATACATATATATATATATATATATATATGTATGTATATATATATATATATATATATATGACAGTATTTTTTGCGGAGCACAAAATTTTATTATGGCTATGTAAAGACTAAATTTAAACTTGTTCGAAAACATTCTATATTTTAGATTGTGAAATTAAAAAATAAAAATGAATGTGTCAGCTGACCGGTTTCGAAGCTCGCTCAACAGAGCTAAAATCGAGCTTAATTACGTTTTAAAAGAAAAGGGGGGAACAATGAATCGGAGATGAAAAAGTAAGGGGGGAATATATGTATTAAAAAAAAGAAAAGGAAAGTAATTCTTCCCTTCCTTTTCTAGATGTACTGGTGTGTAAAACATCTTCCGTTTTCTTGACTTCCATCTATCGTAAACCTACATTCACTGGTCTTTACACACGTTGGGACTCTTTTTGCACCACCAAACAATAATATAATCTTATCAACACCCTTATCCATAAGGCTTGTATGATATGTTCAGATAACAAATTAAATTATGAAGTCAAATTTATTACCAAGACTCTTTGCAATAATGGTTTTCCATTGCAAATCGTGAAAATTACAATTAAAAATAAAATATCTAATTTAAATAAAATTAAACAGGCATCTGTCGACAAATGCCCTATCTATCTACGCCTACCTTGGCTAGGTAATGTTAGTGAAATATTTGCCAAGTGGTACAACAATGTTACTTTGCATCAAATACCTGTGTTGTTGTTTCTTGTAAACCCATTTTGTCTTCAATTTGTAAAGACGTTCTTCCCCCCACCACCACCATAACAATTCAATTATTTATTTATTTAAATATAGCTGCGGTGTGCGCTAGGCCGGGCGGACGACTCAAAGATTAGATAATAGCGTAAAACAAGATGTTCCATCCAAAATTCGAAATGGAAATTATCTACCTTCGGACGTTTTGAAGAATACTCATGGCTCATCTATAGGAGAGCACCTTATAAATAATCGTATTTGCGCTTTGAATTTTAGTGCGGACTTTTTTTCCATTCTAAGTAAGTCGCACTCTCTTTAGCATCTCAAAACTCTAGAAACTATATATATTAAGACTCTGAGACCTTCTCTTTGCAAACAAAAAGAGAATCTCTTAGGGCTTAATCTAGTTTCTATTTTATAATTAATCCGCCCCCCCTTTTTTATATACATATATTCCCCCCCTACTTTTTCATCTCCGATTCATTGTTGCCCCCTTTTCTTTTAAAACGTAATTAAAATCGATTTTAGCTCTGTTGAGCGAGCTTCGAAACCGGTCAGCTGACACATTCATTTTTATATTTTAATTTCATAATCTTAAATAAATAATGTTTTCGAACAAGTTTAAATTTAGTCTTTACATAGCCATAATATATAACAGTAGATGTATGTGTATGTAAATATTTAACGGGTAAATTCTTGAACACTGAACTTAACAGGAAATGCAAATTATATACTAAGGATGGTTTATAATGAGTAAAATCTTGGGGGGTGAGGAATAAGGCATACAGACATATATCGGCAAGTTAAAATACGAAATGTGTATTTCAACTTGCTGACGTGTTTTTACATTTTTCTGCGAATGCTCACATAAAATTCATTTTTTGAAATGTGTTAATATTTACACTTTGTTATCTTTCTCTCGATAACAACATCGTTAGCAAACGTTACTGGGACGCAAAATGTTTTGGTTTCGATTCTTGCTGATGGCACGAAGTCATTTTTAAAACCTTTGTCATCATGTTTTTGTATAAATAAATGCGAATATCTGCATGATTTTTAATATATTTAAACGTATTTTACCTCAAGCGAAATCAAAATACTTATTTATAGGCTGAGAAAGATAAAACTTTTCTTTTTAATTTCTTATAAAATTTTTACTGGCTTTTTAAGACAATAAATATTTTTTGACAATTATTCTTTGCCGGAAGTCCCTTACGAACGAAGACAGAAATCAAGAAAAAATTCTCATATATCTCTTAAGGAAATCTTCCACGACAGGGGACAAATTCTAAGTACAGTTTTGATAAAAAAAACTTACTTAGGCTAATGTCAGGTTCCTGTGCTTTTTTTTCTTCTTACTTCTTTTTACCAAGTAATATGCAAATATTACTCGAGATTGTGAGATTAGAAATATTTATAATCTTGCCTAATTTTATTTATTTATTTTTCTTTATTATTACTCCTGTTCTCTTAGATTATTTTTTTCTTTAAAAAGCTTTTCCTTTACTTTAAATAACTTCTCTCTTTTTCTATAAATAATTTATCTTTTTTTATTTTGTAAAGAAATAAGACGAAGACATCCTATATATTTTTTTTTATTCATTCATCGATTAGATAAATAAATATTAATTTCAAACCAAATTCTAAAGTTTTACGAATGTATGTGCTGTGTTTTTACGTTTTCCTTGCATATTTACTAAATCCAAACATTTTAAAGAAAATTATGACTTTAAATATATATATATATATATATATATATATATATATATATATATATATATATATATATTACACGGTGGTCACAACTTATCAAGGCCCGGAAGCCACTCAGGGATAAGGATTATTGCAAGTACAGTACGTTAGTGTGGAGATTTGATGAAGTGTTTACTTAAGAGGGCGGTTCATTAGGAATTTGTTAACGTTGGACTTGAAGACATCCAAGTTGTAGTCAGGTGGGAAGCAGGCAGACGGAACAGAGTTCCACAGGCGTCCAGTTCTAAGAAAGAAGCTTTGTTCATGGAATCCGCGTTGTGATTTAGGCACAGATATAGAGTGGGGGAAATTTTTCACAGTGGATTCAGCTAAACGGGTGTTTTTCGTGAAAGATTGGCGAGGGGGGACCAAAGATTGGAGTTCAGACGAGCACCTGCCATGGAAATAACGATAAAGCAAGGATAGGCTCGCAACGTCTCTTCTGTGAGAGAGAGGTTGCAGGGTAGAGAAAAGGGCATCCCCCACTAAGCCACGAAGTCTATTTTGTACTCTGTCAAGGCAGGATAGGCTGTTTTTAGCAGCTCCTGCCCAGATATGGCAGCAGTATTCCATCCTTGGACGTACTTGGCTTATATATATATATATATATATATATATATATATATATATATATATATATATATATATATACGGTCGAATTTACCAAGTTAGTAATATTTTATTCTGACTAGGTAGTAATTTTCGAAAATGATCTTTACCATCTGACCAGGAGGAAATTGAAATTAAAATCAATTTCAATCTTTACATCTTTAATCTGACCCAATTCCAGGTATATTCCACCATAACTTGGGCTAGGACAACAGCATATTCTTTTCGTTGCTTTGACTCTCCAGTGTGTATCTGGTGATATCTTATATACTTTTATAAATAGTGATGTAGTTCCCGGTGAATTAACTGTGTATAACTGTGTCGGATATATACTCGAGAGTCAAAACAATGAAAAGATTATGCTGTTGCCATAATCTTAAACATAACTAAAGGACGATGACTGTCTGATTATACTGGATGGATAATAGATAACACGGGTTAAATTGTAAGGTTGAGGTTTCGAAGTCCATAATAACACCTCTCTGGAGTTGGCACCACTTGAACCTAGTTGCAAGGAGAATGCCAGAACGATGGGAAACAATGCCGAGATAAGTGAGAGGCATATACAACACCTTGTATTCCCAAATGATCATCCATTTTAGTAATTAACTGGCTCAAAGATGCTTAACTTCAGTGATCTAACCGTGGCTTAGCGTGATTATGCCGTATACTTTTGTTAGGTGCCCCGTCCCCAGGCTGCCGGGGTCGCCCGAGGAATC
Source organism: Euprymna scolopes (assembly GCF_053919585.1). NCBI lineage: Eukaryota > Metazoa > Mollusca > Cephalopoda > Sepiida > Sepiolidae > Euprymna > Euprymna scolopes. The sequence goes on from NC_136510.1 coordinate 113,270,598, forward strand.
TTCCATTTGGGCCCTCATACATGACGTCATATATGATGTCATCTCTATGATGTCATGTAACCTCATAGCATATCTACTTATGTATTTATATATAGGCAATATTATGACTTCACCCATGTCATCATTGTGAATGAACAGACAAATAGACATGAAAACGAATATATATATATATATATATATATATATATATATATATATATATATATATATATATATATATATATATATATAAGATTTAAGCAATAGGATTTCCCAAGTTAGTGATATTTTACTTGGATTATTTAATCATTTTCGAAAATGATCATTTTTGTCTTTGACTAGAAGGAATTGAAATTCTAATCGATTTCATCATTTACATTATAAATCCGATAAAATGCTCCGGATGTGCTGCGTAATGCTGAAGTATTAATGTTTCACATCTGCAAAGGCCTAAACGGAGATACAGGTTGTTTAAGTTAGTAAACCTCAGATATTCATTGATGAAGTTGCAGATGCTTTTCATCAGTGTTGAAATATTAACTTAGATCGATTTCTTCTAAACCGGACACGTTTACGCAGCAGATGAATAGCATAGAGCTGATGCAGTGCAGCCTTGTTTGAGTGATGTGGCCCTCAATCTTGATGTTTATTAATTTTGATTTGAGACTGTCCCAGGAGATATTTCTATAGGGGGGGGGCATATTTTCTTTGAATAATTTCTATTAACAAATCTCATTTTCGTTTCGATTTACTGTCTAAACTCAGTTTATCACTAAGGGGTACCTGGAAAAATACACATTCATTTATTGTGCTTTTAAATACTAGGATCCGGGACACCTGTTGTTATTCAGGATTAAATGAGGATCACTAAGTACTTGTTAACTATGCTCATAACACCATTTACTCTCTTTGTTTTTACTGGCTCCTACCACCGTTTCCCCTTCTAATATAGTCGAAGTAGTTAAAAGTTTCTTAAAATTCTTTTAATTAGTATAGTTAAACCACTAATAGCCATGGCTACTTATGGTTGAGAAGATTTCTTGTAGTTAGTAAATAACAGAAACTTAGTCTTGGCAGCATTGAATGTGACCATCAATTTTTGTCTCCATTCCACTGCAGATTGGAGGTCTTCCTCGGGAATTCTGCCATTGCCTTGGATACGTGTTTATTTGTTTTCTCCTCATATCTGTTCTAAAGCGTAATATAGTCAGCAAATATACCCATCTCAGAGACAATTTTATGAGGAATAATAAATGTCGAAGGATCGATGAATATCAGATACATCTGCTTTATATCATATTGTTTTGGCGGATGACCAGCGAGGGCAAACTTGATTCTTTTCTTAAGTAGATTTAAGCATGTAAAGTATTCGTCCAGTAATACCATAGGATCTGATTTTCATAAGAAGACCATCGTGCTATACCTTGTCAAAGATCTTAGACATATCTATGACTAGTGCCCGAGCCTCTTCTGCTTTATCCTGTGCATGGTATATACGTTCAGAGATTACAGTTAGGCTATCTCCTGTAGAACGAGCTTGCTTAAACCCATACTGTTAGTCGGACAGAAGCTTAGCAGCTGTTAAGTGGTGGACTAGAGCTTGATTAATTATGGACTCAAATATTTTGGCGAGAGCTAATAGGGTGAAAATTTAATGTGTCAGTTTTTTCGCCAGAATTTTTGTAAACTGGTACCACGGAAGCAATGTTTCTAGCAGTCAGGAAAGCAAGATTCGTTAAGGCATTTGTTGAAAAGTTTGGAGAGAACTGGAGCAACCTCAACAGAGTATTTTTTAAGTATATCCGGGATGAGATCAGGTCCACATGCAGTTGTGTTGTCTAGATTTTTTTATGATACCATGTACAGTCCAAAGTAGAGTTTGAGGCAAACCGACGGGAAAGCAGATTAGCTTCCTCGGTTGCTGTACAAACAACTTCAAGGGGAAAGTGCTCATTACCCATTATTGACAACACTGTTACAGATTTTCCAGAAGTCACGAGTTCCTAATTTCTGCGCTTGAATGCGTTTTCTAGTGGTTTCAGTATATTTCTCTTGGCTGTGGCTATTTCCTTCTTACAGTTACTGCTATAAACTTTTGTCTATTTGTACTGGATTTATGTCCGATAAATCTGCGGTATGCATGCTGTCTTTGAGCAATGGCAGCCGCGCAAGTCGAAGTAAACAATTAGGGAGTGTGGGTTTCGCTATAGAATGTACGTGTTGGAACGTGTTTCAATTGTCGCTTTAAACCATTCAGTAGTCTTGTTTGCGCACAGAAATAGGTCCAGCAGTAAGTCTTGCTTATCCTGGCGACCTTGAGGACGGGTCAGAAACGTTACTGTGTGTGTCAAAGAATGGGATAGAGAAAAGTTATGTGTGATGCTACTTGCTGTTTCAGGGTAGTTAGAGAAGTCGAGCCAATTATTGTAGTGGACATTAAAGTCACCAAATACATGGATTACTCGCTTCCCAAGTAAATTTTGCATAATAATACCGATGTGGATTTTATGTAGATTCTTTATCCATGCACGAATGCACAAACACTACTTTGTTATGAATATTCTAGTGATATATTTACATTCTTATTTACTTATAATCTCTTTTTATATTTATTTCATACTAGCAGTTCAGCCCGGCTTTGCTCGGGCTTATGTACTATTCATACCTTTGTGTGCATATGTATATATATATATTAAAAAGTTTGGCTCATGTCCAGGTAACCTACATCTAACATTCAAATGTTTGTTTCAAATGTTAGTTAGCAGTAAATGAAACGTGATATATGTAAGATGTCGTGAGAATGCTGACATTTTTTTATTCTAATGAGATGACAGTGTTCATTCTAACGAAGTTTAAAAGAAACGAAATGTTGATCTGCCGGTTGTTCTTATATCCTTTCTTCTTTACATTTTGTGTTGTGCTTTATTTTCCATGCTTGTAGTTTATACGTTTATTCAAGATGATTTATACTTATATCAATTGTGTTTACAAGTGAGGTAGAAACAAAGATAGGTTGTATAGCAGGGGACAATTCGATTGAATACTGGTTATTCATATTCTTAAAAGTCACAAAATAATAGCGACTTTATTCAGATTATCTGTATCCTCTCAATGTTCGTTGTCCTGAGCACTGAAACGAAACTAATCGAGAGCTGTAGCCATTCGCAGACTCCAGAGGTCGCCATGGCAACGACAAGCATTTGAATAGTAAGATATGCCGTTGAAACTGACCATTAATTCAGGATTTAAGCAATCAACACGTAAAACCTTATTTCGCTTGTCGTCCAAGTCGTGAAGTAGGACATGTATAGATTTTTATTGACTTGTTGGTTTTACGGTGTGTCAACCGCCGTTGGGTTATTTTAAGCCGGATATGTGTTACGTATACAATTGGTTAGTAGATCAATTTGTTTTGTAGATCAATTGTTTTGTAAATCAATTGTTTTGTAAATCATTTGTTTTGTAAATCATTTGTTTTGTAAATCAATTGTTTTGTAAATCAATTGTTTTGAAAATCAATTGTTTTGAAAATCAATTGTTTTGTAAATCAATTGTTTTGTAAATCAATTGTTTTGTAAATCAATTGTTTTGAAAATCAATTGTTTTGTAAATAAATTGGTTTGTAAATCAATTGTTTTGTAAATCAATTGTTTTGTAAATCAATTGTTTTGTAAATCATTTGTTGTGTAAATCAATTGTTTTATAAATCAATTGTTTTGAAAATCAATTGTTTTGTAAATCAATTGTTTTGTAAATCAATTGTTTTGTAAATCAATTGGTTTGTAAATCAATTGTTTTGTAAATCAATTGTTTTGTAAATCATTTGTTTTGTAAATCATTTGTTTTGAAAATCAATTGTTTTGTAAATCATTTGTTTTGTAAATCAATTGTTTTGTAAATCAATTGGTTTGTAAATCAATTGGTTTGTAAATCAATTGTTTTGTAGATCAATTTGTTTTGGAAATAAATTGTTTTGTAAATGTATTGTTTTGTAAATCAATTGTTTTGTAAATCATTTGTTTTGTAAATCAATTGTTTTGTAAATCAATTGTTTTGTAAATCAATTGTTTTGTAAATTATTTGTTTTGCAAATCAATTGTTTTGTAAATCAATTGTTTTGTAGATCAATTTTTTTTTGTAAATCAATTTGTTTTGTAGATCAATTTGTTTTTTAGTAATACATTTTGTTAAGTCGGTAAATGTTAGTTTTGTTTTACTCATAGATGGGAATATGTCAGGTACTGCAATTTCGAGTCAGAAAAAAATCATTCCATAGTCATTGAAGCTTTATAGATGCACACCCTGGCCCAAGGTCGCGCTGTCATCTTCCTGCATTTTTTGATAAGGAGCTGAAAAAGCAACTGGAAAATTTTTTCGTTAATATAAAAACAATCACTTATATGATATTATTCCTTAAAAAGATGTTTCCTATCATAGTTGTTTCTCATGAAAAATATTGATTTCGTCGATAAAAAACTTATTTTATTGCGAAAAAAAATTCTCTGATATTTTCCATTAGAAAAAACATTTGATTTTTAATTGTACATATTTTCATGTTTTCGTTTTTAAAAAAAACAAACAGCAATTTCAGATTAGAAAACAATTAGACCCAAAATCATCAACTTATCCACATACACCTTATCAAAAAGCAAAACAGATCTAAGCCTCAAATTCTATCCCTCTTCCAAAAGCAATATAGTGGAATTAAAAAAGGACCTTAAAGAAATCGAATATAAATTCAGACATATAAAAATATCAGATAACAAAGGAGACAAATCAGAATATTCTTTAGTAAAAAAAAAAACATACTTAAGCAAACATAACAACATAAAAGAACTAAACACCTAAAAATCTCTATAACTTTAGCAGACAAAAGACAAAACCACTAGCAAGCTAACATATAAGCAAATCCAAGTACTCGGAAACATCAGTAATAAAAACGGCAAAATTATAAAAGAGGCAGACAAAGGCAGTGGCGTAGTAATCATAGACAAAACTTACTATAAAACAAAAATTATAGAATTACTACGTCATAAAACACTACTAAAACCTATTAATACCAACATAGACAACAGCACCATTTCAAAAAATCACAAAACTTTGTACAACACACAACAAAATATTAAAAAGAAAGAAAAAGACTTCCTAACAAATTTCATTATAAAAACAAACAACTACGGCCTGCCTAAAATACAACGAAATAAAACATGCCGTCGACACACATAACTCTGAATATATTACCGCCCCAAACTCTAGTGACCTTACATTTAGACTCGTTATAGCAGGACCAGCCTGTCCGACAAGCAGACTTAGTAACTTAATAGACATCCTATTATAACCTTTCACCGATTAAATCAAGAACTACATAAAAGACGACATTCATTTCCTAAGTACCTAAATATAGTAAAAAAAGGGACACTGCTAATTACAGTAGACGTTAGCACTTTATATAGCAACATACACAATAACTTAGGAAAAGAAGCAATATCATACTGGATCAACAAACACTACACCCAAGATTCACAAAAAAATTCATCACCGAAAGTATAGACATAATCCTAAATATTCCTTCGAGTTCGACGACGACAATTTCATTCAAATACTAGGTGCAGCAATGGGAACAAAAATGGCACCAACATACGCAACCATTGCACTCGCCTACATAGAAGAGACTATGAAAAGAAAGAACAGATATTCGGTCAAAGCACTAAAAAACAATTTATAGAATCCTGGAACAATACCTCGATGGCACCTTCATCCTGTGGAAATCTACATGAGGGAACACTATACTTCAAAACCTAAAAGTAAATTCACCTTAGAACAAAGTTCTACAGAATCGCCCTACATAGGCATCCTAATAAATATTAAAAACAATAACATTATCACAGAATCTACTGCAAACCCAGAGATACCCAACAATATCTACACTTTAAAAGTCATCACCCCAAAAGCTGCATAAAATCCATACCCTACACCCTGGCACGTAGAACCTGTACCTTAGTCATAGACAAAAACCTCAGAACAACCCGTCTCAAGAAACTAAGAATGAATCTAAGATATAGAAAATACTCACCACAACTGATAGAAAAATATACCAGTAGAACAATTGAGAACCCCCAACAAACGAAACAAAGAACAAGTCCTTACATACGTCTCCACAAATAACACAAATAATCCAGAACTTTTCACAGAGATAAGAAAAAAACTCGTCCTACTCAACCAAAACAGCAAACTAAACGACTTCCTCAAAACAAAAATAATAAAAAGCAAATGCCAACCCAAAAATCTTAAACGCATTCTTATTTCATTTGAACTCAATCAACACACAACACAATGGGTCACAAAATGCAACAAGTAATGATGTGGAGTTTGCAACATCATATTAACCCTACAAAACATTCAAAATCAAAAAAGACCTACACTGCACCTCCAAACATGTGGACTATGTAATAAAATGTGTAGCATGCGAGAAATCCTAGATAGGCACCACTAAAAACCTCAGTAATAGAGTAGTCTTGCATCGATCCAACATTAAAATCGCAAAGAATAGACACCTGCATGTTTCACAGCACATACACACATTCAGTAGAGGAAAACTTTGAATAATACCCATTTTCTAAACAGACAACTACTTTTACTTGCTAACACAATAAAAAATCTCTATAACAAAATTCACCCCGCATTAAACAAATACCAATAACAACACATATAAATAAGCAAAACACAAAATATACTAACACGTAACAAATATTTATGCAAAGTTCCACCCACACACACGAATAAAGACAAGCACGATGAGGCACACGCACGCACTCACGGGGACGCACACCCATATTCAATGTAATACTCACTTCACTTTGGCGGTATAAGAGTTGTACACACAGACAGATACAGACATACACACACACACGAGTCAAAATTTCAGACAAAATGCATTTTCACTTGATTCTTAGTAAAAAAAAGGGAACAAAAATATTTTTATAATATTCATAATATTCTCCTCTCACAGAAAGCATTTAAATTTATCTAGGAAAAAAAACTCTCAAGAAAATATCTATGAAAATTGGGAATACAAATTAGTTTTGATGACAGCAATTGGAGCAACTGAAGGTCTAAATAATTGGATATCGAACGATTTTTCTTAGAATTCGTTTAAAGAAACGAAAATTCTTTTAATGTACAAATTTTACCGCCATGAGATGTTGCGGTGAAGAAAATGTTGGTGTCATCTATTTGTTTCCATGTTCAGCAGAACTACGATTTTCGAAAACAATTTCATCAAGTGTAAAAAAAAAATACAGCGGCGTTTTATCTAACTGTTTGTTTGTTTGAGTTTTATAGTTATTTGACGCTTCTAAGAGTAAATGTCGTTGTTCATCAAGAATAGATTTCTTCGCAAGAAAATGGCCTCATGTCAACAAAATGACGGTCGTAATAACGTGGATGACTCACCACTAAACTGGCGACTGATAAAACCACATAAAAACGAGGAAAAAGCAATTTATTATTGTGCTACGGCCATATTTGTATAGCCGTCAAATTCCTGTTTTTTGTTGTTGCTGGTCGCTTAATCAAAGTATACGCTGCAAACTACACTGTGGCATGGAAGTTAAATGACGTCAGTACCAGGTGGGTGACCATTTGGGAATGCCAGGCGACTGTTCTTGTTGAAATTGCAAAGAAAACAAAACTTATATCACCAACATTATCTCCCTGACAGGCATAAATATGAGACTGGTAGCCGCTTGTAAATTTAATAGTTCCTAGAAACTCCTCCTTTTTAAAAGAAAGTTCCTTGGGTGAATCGTCACATTACGAAGAGTGAGTGAGAAGAGGATCCTTCGGTTTTCTGGTTGGATCAAAGTAAAACATTTCCATAGCGTTGAGCCCCTAAGGGGCATAAGCCATCTACAACTTTGTAAATGCTTTTGTAGCGACTGAGTTCTTTTTACGGGGTGAGGGTGCTGGCCCTACGCCCAACCTTTCCAGAAGGTGCATACAGCGCCTAGCCTTCCCAAATGGTCACCCATCTGGTACTCGCCAGGCTCAACATTGCTTAACTTCGGTGATCTGGCGAGAACCGGTGTGTCAACGTGAATGTGCCGTACAAAGTAAAACATTAGATCAAAGTAAAACATTGGATCAAAGTAAAACATGGATCAAAGTAAACCATGGATCAAAAGAAAACATTGTTCCGATCTCAGAAGAAAATACTTTTCACCCCAACTCCCTCTTTTGGGAATAAGTTAGTTTATGTTTGATACACAAAGCTCCCTTACCAGGCAATGCTGTTTGAATCGATCACAGCAAATCTATCACCCATTAAAACTTTTCCATTTCGGATTCCCTACTTCTAACGACAAAATTTTAAAAATTGATTATTTTCCATTAATTGTTAATAAGTCTTTGTAAACGAAGAAATTGCTTATTTGAAAAGTTTTTAAACTGGTTCTTGCCGAGAATTCCCTCCATATTTGAAGTATAATAGGGGGGGGGGATCACCTCAAATACACAAACGGAATGTTCAAGAAAGATTATCGCTACAGTCCTCTGTCTCCATTCTCGTTGCCTTCTCTCCTGCCCGATCGGGAATAATCTCCCAGCACCGAGAAATGAACATCGTTTTATAATTTCCATCTTCACGCACACACGAGATTACGCGAGAACGGATGAAATAAAAATGCTGGCCGCCATGTTTGTTCTTCGTTTTCTTCGCCTGAACTCACTCGCTGAGCACCCACGGTAAGACTTGTCTTTCTTGCTTCAAACCACAATATTAAAAACGCAGATTAAAAAAACAATCTGTATCATGTACGTATCCATGACGAAACGAGAATATATTCCTAGTATTAAATTAATTGACCAAGTAGTCTTATTCTTGGAAAGATAATAGTTTTCAAATTATGGAGTTATCTCCCGTGTTTTGATATTGTTTGAAAATGGCGGAAAAAGACAGCCGCTTTTCTGCTCCTCATGAAATAAATGTGTTGAAGAAACGAACAGAAAACGGACTGAAAATCTGGGTGTGCCATGTTATTCTTAGAAACACTTTCATCAAACCCACGCTTGATTTTGTGTCTAATCTCTTGGCAAAGAGGTAAATAAAAAAAAAACAGTATCTACAATAATCCTTAGCATCATATCAAAAACTTCTTCAAATCTTACTAGGGTGATGGTTGTTAGCATTGTTTTATTATTTTTTTCTAATTGCGTCAGTTTCTTCTACCTACATATGCTAATAGGTTTGCAAGGGCTTTTTTTTCAGTGCGTTTATTCTCTTCTCAAAAGCACATGGTTATTGTCAATTTTTAATTAAATACATCTTATTATTTATAAAGCATTTTATTTGTTTTCTTAAAAACGAATGTATGATGTATGCTATCTATCTATCTATCTTGATTTCTATTTATCTATCTGTCTACCTTTCTCTCTTTCTATATTGCTGTGATTTAAATGTTGAAAGAAGAACGAAAACGCTTGAAAACAGGGAAATAAAAGATACATTTTTTTTTTTTACACAGTGATCACCACTTATCAAGGCCCGGAAGCCACTCAGGAATAAGGGTTATTGCAAGTACATCACGTTAGTGAGGAGATTTTATGAAGTGTTTAATTAGGGGGGGGGCGGTTCATTAGGAATTTGTTAACATTAGACTTGAAGACATCCAAGTTGTAGTCCGGAGGGAAGCAGGCAGACGGAACAGAGTTCCACAGGCGTGCAGTTCTAAGAAAGAAGCTTTGCTCATGAAATCCGCGTTTTGATTTAGGCACAGATATATAGTGGGGGAAATTTTTCACAGTGGATTCAGCTAGACGGGTGTTTCTCGTGAAAGTTTGGCGAGGGGGGACCAGGGATTGGAGTTCAGACGAGCACCTGCCATGAAAATAACGATAAAACAAGGATAGGCTCGCAACGTCTCTTCTGTGGGAGAGGGGTTGCAGGGTAGAGAAAAGGGCATCCCCCACTAAACCACGAAGTCTATTTTGTACTCTGCCAAGGCATGATAGGCTGTTTTTGGCAGCTCCTGCCCAGATATGGCAACAGTATTCCATCCTTGGCCGTACTTGGCTTTTATATAGATAGAGAATTGCATCAGTAGTGAGATATCTTCTGGAGCGGTAGAAGGATCCCACCATCTTTCCTGCGACCTTGGCAACAGACTTGATGTACGTGTTCCATTTCAGATCAGGAGTAAAGGTCAAACCCAGAAGCTTGTCAAAACACGGGGCCTCACCCAGACGAGAGCCATCCATCACAATTGATGCCAGCTGGGGATCAGAGCGTTGATGATGATGATGATGATGATGATATACATTAACAGAAGATAGAGAAACGTATATTGGTTGAGTGGGATTCCGCTCAACTGAAAGGACAAAGTAAGGTTACGGCACACTCTCGCTGAGTCTCAGCTCCAGACTATTCGATAGCAGAAACTAAGTACCTGAAGTGACGTCAGAAATAATCCATTCTCAGAATCTGTAGGAATGCCACCCCAACATATACATACATACATACATACATTCATATATATATATATATATATATATATATATATATATATATATATATATATATATATTAAGCCAAAGACGGTGCGGAGGAATACCGGAAAAGATGAAGTAAAAAAGAAAAACAAACAGATGTAGACGAGTATGGTTGAGTAGAGGAGTGTCTAACCTTTATTTGACTATCATTCTTCACTTATATGTATAATTATTTATAACCAAGTTGCTGGTATGTCCGGTGTAGTTTGAAAAAGAGAGGTACCTTTCTCTCGAAATTAATCAAAGTTCCACACCACCCACGGACTTTACATACACCGGACATACCAGCAACTTGGCTATAAAAAATTGAAGTGAAGAATGATAGTCAAATAAAGGTTAGACACTCCTCTACTCAACCATACTCGTCTACATCTGTTTGTTTTTCTTTTTTACTTCATCTTTTCCGGTCTTCCTCCCAATTGTCTTTGGCTTTAAAAAAAATATATATATATTTCTTTACCAACAATTCTTCAAGCAAACTACTACCTACTCTTATATATATATAAGATAAAACAGATAAAACGGTAATAAAAAATAAAACACATATTTGCTCTGCAATAGTATTGAGCACTCTCTTCAGGTTTTTACTAATTATCAGTTTTACCAAATATAATTATATATATATATATATATATATATAGATATATATAGATATATATATATAGATATATATACTCCGAAAATTGGAAAAGAAGTTGCAATTGCCTTTATGTTTTCTTTTATTACTCCATCTTTTACGTCAGAATAAATCGTAATTTATTTATTACGTAGACGTACTTCAAGGAAAAATTATAAATTATTTATTACGTAAACGAACTTAAAATAATAAATTATAATAAATTTGTTACGTTGACGCACTTAAATAAATAAATTGTAATTCATGTATACTGTCAACCTACTTATAAGAATAAATTGTAATTTATTTATTACGTTAACGCACTTAAAAAAATAAATTGTAATTTGTTTATAACGTTATCATTCTAAAAAGATTAAATTGTAATTTATTTATTACGTCAACGCACTGAAAAAATAAATTGTAATTAATTTATTACGTAAACGAACTTAAAACAATGAATTGTAGTTTATTTACAACGTCAACGCACGTCAAAGAATAAATTGTAATTTAATATTACGTTAATGCACGTAAATAAATAAATTGCGATTTATTTATTATGTAAACGTGCTTAAAAGAATAAATGTTGGCTGATTAGGAAGGGAGCGGTGGAAACTAGGAATCTGATTGGTTAACTAAATATTCAATAGAAAGTGCGTATATAAAAACGTGAGACAAGCATAACTCTTCGCAGAACTCTGACGAATCCTAGCATGGATGAAACGCGGAATATTCTGTGTAGCTAAATTGCCATATATATTTATATAACTAACTACCTAGGTCTACCTATGCATTGAGTACTGTTGAAGTAAATACTTAAAATTTACGCATAAAATAATACTTTTGTATATTAATTTATGTGATTAAATGAAGTAATTATTTATATATATATATATATATATATATATATATATATATATATATATATATATATATATATATACTAAAATTCAATTAACTTTCTTGGATTTATATTTTTGGATTTTATCGTCATTGGGTAATTTACCTTTCACCAGACTATCCATTCACATGTAATCACCTTTTTCTTCACCATATTCCCTCTGCTTCGCTTTTTGTTATCAAGTAAGATATTTGACTTACTTGCAGTTTCATCAAATACTTTTATATGCAAAATCCGATCCCGCATTTTGCTAATTCCTACCCTCTGATGAGAAGGAAAGTATTTCTTCGAAACTCCGCGGATTAAGGACTATCCACTTATAAAGTGTTTCCTTTTCAGATTAAATATGTTTTTAACTCTTTTTCAAAGTGTTTTTTAACATGTTTTATTAACTGTTTGCTCTTATATATATATATATATATATATATATATATATATATATATATATATATATATATATATAAAGCTGAATGTGTGTCTGGTCACGAATAGGCTCCTATATGGTTGACTATTTTAAAAAACTGATTACATATAATGATAGAAGATGTATCGAGACACAGGCATGGGTATGCTTGATCTGGCAGAACGGCGGTTCATTAAAATTGTGGGGTCTACGTTCGCGTCGGGTCCACAAAGTATGGAAATAAAAAAATTTAAAAATTAAGAAAAAAAGGTTTACAAGTGTTTTTTTTAATATAGATGTGCATAAGAAAACTTGGATAAGTATGTTTTAACTTAAATAGGGATGGTATAATAAAAGTGCGGGGTCTGCGTTCGCGCCTGGCCTCCATAGAATGGAAATAGGCGCAAACTTTAATAAAGACTTTTTATATCTATCTGCGTAAGTATACTTTGATAATTATATTTCAGTTTGAAGAAATATGGTATAATAAAATTATCGGGTGTTCGTTCGCACCTGACCTCCATAGAATGGAAATATGTCACAAGGTTTAACAAGGTTTTTTAATATAAATCCACAGAGTATTGTGATAAGTGTTTCAGTGTGAACAGGTATGGTATAATAAATAATGGGTTTTATCTATTTTATTTTTATTTTCATCATATTTTGCTTTGGTTTTGATACCCCCAAATTCGAAGCTATCTCTTTACAACCCTTCCTTTTCATAACCTATCATGCTTTCATAAATCAGAGTCAATTTTCTGTAGGCTGTTTTTGAACCCAGTCAACGACGGGTACTTTTGCTAGTATATATATATATATATATATATATATATATATATATATATATATATATATATATATATAAAGGAGAGAGAGAGAAAGAGAAAGAAGAGAGGGGGATATAAAGAGATGAAAAGATAGAAAAAGGGTAGGTAATTGCTTGTTTACAAGTTTCTTAAATGATTTTGATTAAACCAAGCCCACAAAATTATGTAGATCACTCCTGACAAATGGTTAATTTATTTTTGGTTCGGTTTGAAACATTAAGCAGCATTTCTCCAGCAACGTTTTAGTCAATATTCGTGAAACGGTAAATTTTATGATCGCCATTAGTGTATCCACAAATCTCTCACGACAGTTTGATTGCTCGTTATATTGGGTGGTGGTCAGTAGCCACCGTGCATCGGTCTTGGTCATTCAGAATTTGCTGACTTTTCTTTATTTACAGGCACGTGGGTAAGGGGAGGTGAAAATAGTGATGGGGGGAGTAAGGAAAGAAGGAAGGCAGATATAAAAGAGAGAAGAGAAAGATCTTCCGATATGAAGGAGGGGTGGGGAAGTGGGAAGGATGAAGGGGGGAGGAAAAAAGGGGGGAAGAAGAAATGTAGGGTTGTAAAAAGAAAGAAATATGGGTGAGGAAGGAAGTAAGAGTGAAAGGAATAGATAGAGAAAGGATAGGACGGATAAGAGGAGGAGGAGTGAAGAATGAAGAGATAAGGAATAAAAAGGATGGAAGAAAAAGATAATGAGTGAGGAAAGAGAGGATAAATGATTGGAGAAAAAATGGAGGGATGAAGATAGAAAAGGGGCGAAAGGGAGAGATAATAGAAGAGAGGATAAAGTAAAGAAAATGATGGAGGAAAGAAGGTGAATAGACAAGAAAAGAAGAGAGAAAACTCGAGAGAAGTAGTAGGGGTGGGGAAGAAGTGGGAAGGATGATAGATGAAAAAAGGAAGGAAAAACGTGAGATGCAGGGATGTAGGTAAGAAAGAAATATGGGAATGAAAGTAAGGGAGAGTCTAAGTAATAGACAAAGGACAGAATATCCTTTTTGTACAAGAGTAAAATCCAGATCGCATTTGATCCAAGCATTTGATCCAAGCATTTGATCCAAGCATTTGATCCAAGCATTTGATCCAAGCATTTGATCCAAGCATTTGATCCAAGCATTTGATCCAAGCATTTGATCCAAGCATTTGATTCAAGCATTTGATCCAAGCATTTGATTCAAGCATTTGATCCAAGCATTTGATCCTAGCATTTGATCCAAGCATTTGATTCAAGCATTTGATCCAAGCATTTGATCCAAGCATTTGATCCAAGCATTTGATCCAAGCATTTGATCCAAGCATTTGATCCAAGCATTTGATCCAAGTATTTGATCCAAGCATTTGATCCAAGCATTTGATCCAAGCATTTGATTCAAGCATTTGATCCAAGCATTTGATTCAAGCATTTGATCCAAGCATTTGATCCAAGCATTTGATCCAAGCATTTGATTCAAGCATTTGATCCAAGCATTTGATCCAAGCATTTGATCCAAGTATTTGATCCAAGCATTTGATTCAAGCATTTGATCCAATCATTTGATCCAAGCATTTGATCCAAGCATTTGATTCAAGCATTTGATCCAAGCATTTTATTCAAGCATTTGATCCAAGCATTTGATCCAAGCATTTGATCCAAGCATTTGATCCAAGCATTAGATTCAAGAATTTGATCCAAGTATTTGATTCAAGCATTTGATCCAAGCATTTGATCCAAGCATTTGATCCAAGCATTTGATCCAAGCAGTTGATCCAAGCATTTGATCCAAGCATTTGATTCAAGCATTTGATCCAAGCATTTGATCCAAGCATTTGATCCAAGCGTTTGATTCAAACATTTGATCCAAGCATTTGATCCAAGCATTTGATCCAAGCATTTGATCCAAGCATTTGATTCAAGCATTTGATCCAAGCATTTGATCCAAGCATTTGATCCAATCATTTGATTCAAGCATTTGATCCAAGCATTTTATTCAAGCATTTGATCCAAGCATTTGATCCAAGCATTTGATCCAAGCATTTGATCCAAGCATTTGATCCAAGCATTTGATTCAAGCATTTTATCCAAGCCTTTGATTCAAGCATTTGATCCAAGCATTTGATCCAAGCATTTGATTCAAGCATTTGATCCAAGCATTTGATCCAAGCATTTGATCCAAGCATTTGATCCAAGCATTTGATCCAAGCATTTGATCCTAGCATTTGATCCAAGCATTTGATTCAAGCATTTGATCCAAGCATTTGATTCAAGCATTTAATCCAAGCATTTGATCCAAGCATTTGATCCAAGCATTTGATTCAAGCATTTGATCCAAGCATTTGATCCAAGCATTTGATTCAAGCATTTGATCCAAGCATTTGATTCAAGCATTTGATCCAAACATTTGATCCAAGCATTTGATTCAAGCATTTGATCCAAGCATTTGATTCAAGCATTTGATCCAAGCATTTGATCCAAGCATTTGATTCAAGCATTTGATCCAAGCATTTGATCCAAGCATTTGATCCAAGCATTTGATCCAAGCATTTGATCCAAGAAACATATTTTTTACCAAGGAGTCACCTTTTATCAAGGCCTGGAAGCCAATCGAAGGTAAATGTCTGAGTGTACTGTACTCATTGGTACCAAAATGTAGTAATCGTTAGTAGTGGAAATTTGGTAAATTGGAATACTTAGGGGGGGTCATCAAAAACTTGTTTACATTGGACTAGAAGACAAACATATCTCAGTCAGCTGGAAAGCAGACAAACGCACCAGATTTCCACAGGCGGGCAGTTCTAAGAATGAAGCTTTGTTCATCGAATCTACGTTAAGGTTTAGACACCGTTTAAGAAAGGTGGAAATTATTAATAGTGATTTCAGCTAAGCGAGTGTATTTTTTATGAAAGTTTTGTAAGAGTGACCATAGATTGAAGCTCAGACAAGCACTTGCCATGAAAATAACGATAGAACAGAGAATGAAGTGAAAGCGGCTGAAATACTAAGGGAAATAATACATGAGCTACAGTCAGAAGCCGGATATATAGAAACTACGAAAGATCAAACTCACAAAAACAGCACTTGCAATCATGGAAACGGAAACTATATAATTGTATGTTACACCCACCTTAAATAATAGTGTTGGCATAAACTGGTGCCACGTAAAATCATCGAGGTGTGTCAATGAGGACGGAAACAAAGACCAGATAAAGTACTAACCAGACCTCCACTGTATGAGTGCGAAGAAATCAATGAAAACGCAAACAGTTGTTATCTAAATTGGTGGTGAGTATTGAAATCTGAGGAGACTTGTTGTCACTCAGACTGTAGGGAACACCACAAGTTTTTCTCGAAGAGAATTTTTCGATGATGGCTTGTGCGAAAACTCCTAGTGAGTAAATATTATTATTATTATTATTAATAATAATAATAATAATAATAATAAAAACGCTATCCCATCCCCCCCATTGCTTCATCATCGACCCCCACAAAAAAAACGAGTGATGCTAAATAGCCGAGAAGGGTCAAGGAGGATGGAAAGACCAAGGAGAAAGCACTGACTAGACTTCTGCTGAACAAGTACGAAAAAAACTGGGAACCTGGGGAGGCTTATAGCCACACATATATCAGTCAAGACCAATGGCCGCTGTCAGCGAGAAATCAATGGAAAGGGGCTGTTGCGATAATGCAAATTTGCAAATGTTATCGGAAGAGGTGGAGAGTACTGGAAATCTGAGGAGACTTGTTGTCACTGAGCTACCAAGGAGCGCCACAGGTTGGCTTTAAGGAGACATCTTTAATGACCTGTGTGAAGGCGCATTGTGAGCCAATAATGATAATATTCTGGGGAGACTTGTTGTCACTCAGACTCCAGAGAACACCACAATGTATTCTCCAAAAGAAATATTTGATAATGACCTGTGTGATTACTCCTAGTGAGTAAATAATAATAAAGGACATTTTTGAGAGGTGGGTCTTTGTGCATTATACAACCGTCTATTTTGACCTAGTGTCGAAATTTGTATTTTTTACCTTAATTAACACACCGGCATCTGGGGGTGGATATCTATATGACCGTTTATACTGGTACCAAATAAACGTACATGTATATATAATGGAATCGTAGTGTTTTGAATGTGTACGTTTCACTAATAAATGTCTGTTGTGTTCTTATCATAAACGAACCATATGTCTGTAACTATGTACGTTGCGTTTATTGTATAACAGACTGTTGTTCTAAGATTCTTAATGACTATTTTAGCCCGTAGTTCATTTAGATGTTGGTGCGTGCGTGTCAACGTAATACGCGTTACAAATACCTGACGATATACCTGTTTCTGCTATTGTTACTTCTGGGAGGTTCGTAATCTGTCTTCGGGGGAGCTGAAATCTGTTTAAAGGAGCACTTCAAGACAGGGCCCAAGACGATGTGAGATTTATGTATTTTATTCACTCCCACGTATGTGTTTTAGCATAAGGGAGTGATCGACGATCTTTGGATTGGGAGAGGGGGGTTATTCTATGCCTTTCAGACTCCCCCTCAAGGAAACCCCATTTTTAGCCCATCTGTCTCTCTTGGGGTCCGAGATCCAACTGCCAACTATGCTTGCACAAACTGGAGCACGTGACATATGACACGTCATATTC
Organism: Euprymna scolopes; assembly: GCF_053919585.1. Lineage (NCBI taxonomy): Eukaryota > Metazoa > Mollusca > Cephalopoda > Sepiida > Sepiolidae > Euprymna > Euprymna scolopes. The sequence goes on from NC_136510.1 coordinate 113,288,493, forward strand.
GGTAAACGACCGCATTTTCCGGTGAAAACTTGACTGGTCAAAAAGTTTGACAACCTGTCAAAACATGACGATTCAAAGCTCTGTTTTAGATAGATAGATAGATAGATAGATAGATAGATAGATAGATAGCAACACGAATAAAAAGAAATTATTCTGAATTTGAAGAATAACTATTTATGTTGAACTCGCTTTCCTTTCTGGGGTGTTAAGGATATCATCGGCTTTCACTCCTTGATTTATATCGATCTTGATTCATTGCTTTACTTTAGTGTTGTTCGATCAAAATGAACTCACTTCTCTCGCTCCCCCTCTCTTAAACCATGTGAAGTCAAGTCCACTTCCAGCCATCGCAGGCTAAAGTGACATTTTAATGCATACTCACCGACCAGATGATTCCGTTTTCCTGTGTACGTGTGAACGTACTCGTCACTATTTAACAAAAACAATTCACTCCCTTCGCCGCCACTCTTGTTTTACCATGTGACGTTACATCAACTTTCTGTCACACAGGCTGAAGTGACTTTTTAATTTCCTGTTTATATGTGAATGTACTCTTTATTTTTAATAATTAAAGTTGACAACTATCAATGATGTTGAAAAAACAACCTTTATTTGATTAGCTAACTATGCTATTTATTGACACAGGAACGAATTGATTCGCTTTGAAGTTTACTCTGTCAGTATAACGTGGATCCTAATTCCAACTCTTCCTTTTCTTAGATTAGTTACGTTATTACCACTCCAATAGTGTTCTTCGCATTTTGACTGACAATATTTTAATCTCATCTGTTATCTATGAATAAAAGTTGGGCCTTTATATTTGGTGACTCAAAATTCATAACACATAACATCGTTTGGAAAAGTATAGACTAGCGCGTTTCTATGCGTGAAATAGCCACAAAAAGCCGTTACATAAAATCGTTTACAATAGTCGTTTACAATTAGTTTGCTTTATGTGGTCGTCTACAAAAATATTTTTTACAGAAATCAATTTTCTCGATCGATAATATATCTGTTCGGGACTAACAATTTAGAAATGGATTGCAATGTCTTAAAAAATCCTCCGATGAAAAGGTCCGAAAACACTTGAACACAAACAGAGTGTAATCTAATCTCGTGTTATTTAAGAGATTTCCCTATTATAGACGAGTTGACTTATCGATGCTTGAAAGTCTTGGCTGCCTTAGTTAGGTTTGAAGGTTTCCTTCTCCAATGTTAGTTGTTTTATATCTTACATATTTTATGATATTTTTACAAATGAGCAACATACAATGACAAATAGACGTTCATGATTATCTTAAATTGATCTTTAAAAAGAAAAGTGTCGCTTTATGAAAGTGAGAGGAATACATTTATCTACAAAATGCAATTTTACTTTAAATAATGTCAATGATATTTTTACAAATGAGCCAAATAAACAATGACAAATCGACGTCCATGATTATCTTAAATTGATCTTTAAAAAGAAAATAATTTTTGTTTTTATTTTGGTGAAACTTATATTTTATTTGACAGCAAAATTTGTTCAATTTATCTTGAACATTTTGCCATCATTTGTCTTCTGGGAAATTCACTTTTAATCGTTTTCTTATCACTGTGAAATTTATCGCATTTTTCTTTTCATTATTTATTTTATATTTGTTTGCTTGTCAGTAAATTCTCTTTATCGTTTTCACTAAGGTTAACGTGTGATGTACTTTTGTTAGATATTGGCAGGCGAGAAAAAACATCCGATGGGTTGCACACACGCAAATGTATTAAAGTGAGGAATTCGGGATTTTCTAGTATTGTCTTATGGAAAGCATAATTTGATCCAGAAATATGTGAGAAGATGTCAGTCAAAGGTTGAAACAATAGTGAAAGGAAATATTAAACATTCCAATAGCAAAAAAAGTTTTTATATATAAAATCACCACAAAGAAAAAGCTAGTCAGTCGGTCAGAGAGAGAAAGAGTAAGGCTCGTCATCGTTTTTTTTTTCACCGGACAACATCTTCCTAAACCCGCACCACACCACGTGTCTTTCATAAACGTCAAAACACCAGTAATAATTCATAATCAAAAGTTGATTGGTCGGTGTGAAATAAAAGCAATATATTTTTCATAGATCAACTGCATTGTCGTTTTACTTCGCTGTCAGTGTGTATATATCTTGTAGCAGCGACAAAAGTAGATGTTAGCGTTTATATAGACTGGACAAACGCAGTCAAAACAACCGGCCACAGCGAATACGTAACACTTTAGCACTGCTAAAACTTAACTTCCCTCCTTTCAACACCAACGCTTAGATCCCTGTTTTGCCCAGCCGAAATTATAACTCTATCCTTACAATGGGGTTTCATAATCCAGTATTACATAATAAATGTCTTACGTCAATTAATAGCAAGTTAGCTAGAGTCATTTTTGACGAGGGTCGATTTGGTGCATGTCTCATAATCTACCTGCAAACAGAATTTTACCATATATGCGTGATATGAGTTGAAGCGAGACCGAAAGAGGTCAAACTTTAGATAAAACATAGTTGAACAATTGAAGGATATGATGAGTGAGTCACGTTATCGGCGCGAAAAATAGAAGAGTTTCAAATCAATCTCTTCGTTGGAAGTCAAGTGAACGTGTATGCAAATGATATAGCTGAGTGTCTCTTTGTATGTTATTTTGTTTGAGAAGTAAGGAATGAGTCATTAATCTTTCTCCTATGTAATTTTCTTTCCAATAAAACCTTTAACACTTTTTAAATGTTTTTCTTGTGCCTTGTATGCATAAAAAGTGTTACTCGTCTAACTTTAAAAGACGAGACGATCGACGCGACAACTTATGAAAGGGCGGTCATGAAATGGCGGCAAAAACAGAAGCGACGGTACCGACAGAAACTGGGCAAAAAATCAGCACGCGTAGACACTCGCATTGATTTATGTTTAAATAATTTAATTGATCGCTAATTTGTGAACAATGATAACATTAGGACTAGCTTCCATTTCGGATCTAAAATAGAAGACGTACGAGGTTATTTCAATAACTTACCAAACTTTTTTGTACAGGCATTTAAAATTGTTGTAGACTCTAGAAAATCCAAAATGTTATTACTATACATCTTATGAGATGGGTGACCAATTTTTATGATTTAAGGTTCAAATGAACAGCTACAGCAAGGATTGGAACTCACCCTACTAAAGCCGAATTGTTACAGTTTAAAAATTCAATCTAGACTGCATGGAACTTTAGAGGAACGCTATTTTAAACTTGGAAAAAATGCCACCCACACGATGACATGCTTCAAACTGCTCTTGGGCCACTTTGCCTGAATCGAGCGTCAGGGTTTGAGTGGCATAAAAGATTCAAGTAAGGCAAGGAGTCTGTAAGGGATTATGAGAGGCGTGGGAGGAGTAAGGTAGTCAGAACACCAGATATGATTGGCCAAATAAAGAATTTCATGGATAAGGACAATCGTGTGTCTATAAAGACAATAAGTGCACAGTTTGATGTCAGTGGGGGAACTGTACACACACTTATTTGTAAGGAACTGAAGATGCGGAAGATTTGTGAAAAGATTGTCCCTAGGGTGCACAGGGACGACCAGAAAGAAATATAAAAGTAATTATACGTTTACATGACAGCAGGGAGATAGTCGAGCTGATCAATTCAGATTCCGCAGTTCATGGTGTTCTGGTGACCTGCGATGAAAGCTGGATCCACTGCCATGAGCTAGAGACCAAGAGACAGAGATCCCAGTATAAGCATGCTGGCTCTCCCAGGCTTGAGTAAATACACCCAGAACCTTTTGATTATCCCTTTCTTGACAGCACCCGCATGATCTACATGCACTGTGTTTCAACTCGACAACCAATTAACAAAGAATGTTGAGAATTTAAAATGGTTTCGGAAGAGATTCCGTCGGAAGAGGCCATCACTTTTCCAATCGGGTCAGAGACATTCCACCAGGATAATGCACCAAACAACAACGCTATCATTGTCACAGATTATAGTCCAAATATTGCTCCCTGTGACTTTTGGTTATTCCCCAAGCACAAGGAAAACCTTAGGAGACAACCGAGGAGATGAAAGAGACTGTGACGAGGGTCATTCACACGCTCACACGAAAGGACTTCCAGGGGAGCTTCCAGAAATTGTTGTATCGGTAAAAAAGTGCATTGCAACTGGAGGAGATTGCTTCGAAGGGAACTAGAGTTGTATGGGTGTACTATCAAAGTTCCCACACAAAAAAGTCTGGAAACTTTTTTAAGACACCTCGTATATCAGTTGCGAAAGTCGCTGGAAAAAATTGGATATAGTAATAAACGAAGAAGTTGAATAGGATAAAGTGCGTCATTCCATATATAATTATCTACCTATAAGGTTACATACGTCTATTAGATGAAGTACTATCGTTACATCTAAAGACGCGCTGCACAAAGCACTTATGCTCTACATAGCTGGACATAGTGTATAATCGACTTTGAATTTCTGTAAGGGTTGTTCTCTTATCCTCCTTACAAGCCTTCTCTCACAGAAGAGCCGTACTAGTTTCTCTCCCTACTCTAATGATGTTGCAATCTTTGCTTCGTCATTGTAAAAGGCGTTCACAATAAGAACGTGTATTTATGCTCTCCCTCGCTATGGCAACAACTAGGGACAACTTCCATGAACAGAACATTTGTACAAAAGCTTCCCTTCTGTGTAACACGTTGCCATAAGACTGCTTTTCAGCTAATTACAACTTGTCAACGAATTCTGGCCATAAACATAAAGTTAATGTAATATTGTCAAGGTGTATATATTAAGTGTGTAATTGTCGTCCAGAGGTTAGATTCTATGAACGTGTATACATGTTTGTATATACGTGTCACGTGTCTATATCAGTTTTTTTAATGGACTATTTCATCGATTTCGATAGCAATAAAAATATGAGAGTGAAACGTTCGTTGATTATTATTCAATCCCGGGTAATGTCGTGTAACCCTGCTAGTATATATATATATATATATATATATATATATATATATATATATATATATATATATATATATATACCAGATTAAAACGATATATAGACAAATATTACATATTACACTTAAGATGCTAATGTTTCAGAACGATTGGTTAATTAACAAACCAAAGGCTCTTCGTCAAGCAACAGAAATTCATCATAGCCTTGGTCCAATTTATACATGCCACAAACTATACATCCCTGTTCATAACTTGGAATTGCTTCTGTCATCGTTGGCATTTCAACGTGACTCGCATTCATACGCATTGGCATGACGTCATCTCCTCCAAGTCCATCACTTCCCAACCACAATAAAGCGCCTCTACTTTTCTACAAGCCAAAAATGATGACAGCTTCATTTGGACGCCGTCTTTTACTGTGTCAGCCACGGACATCCAATAATAAAATTATCACATTGTGAAAGTGCTTACACTGCAACACGCAAGTCCAATCAAATTAGTCTATGAAGCATTCCATTTATTATTAAATTCCACTGTTTTTTTATTCTCTTCGTTATTGTGTGTATTTCTCTATCTCTGTTCTACATATTGGAATGATAAAATTGTTGTCCCAGAAAGACGGCATGATTTCATTTCAATTGATGAAAACCGTTTATTTTTAGTGTGTCTTTTCTTTTTGCAGACCATCGATTATTTGGCCAGCTGTGTACAAATCCCAGGGACGATGGAGACCTTCTATCATGTCTGAAAGTGACACAATGTTCAACGAGCGAGATTGGAGATGCGTCGCTGTACAATTACTGCTCCCTACTGATCCAAGTTATGACAACTGGACCATTGCCAGCATTCTCAAAATGCATATGTATTATTGAGTGGCACATGAAATGTTTGAAGGACATCTGGATCATTTCGTGTAGGACAGATCAATAGACATTAGCCAAATCAAGTCAAATGACATCAAGATCTTTCTTTTCTCCTTTGGCTTTATGAATTGCATCCCAGATCATAATGACATGCGCTAAACATCCGGGAACCCATGGAATACCTCCCTATTGCACAGACTCATCTAAGTAGTCATTTTTCCTCAAGGTAACTGATCAGCCTAGCAATCATTACGGAGAAGAATATTTTCTCCTCAACATTGAGCAATGAGATGGATCTAAACTAGTTGATAGAGCTGGGGTTTTGTTCTTTTAGAATGTAAATACCACTCGCTTTCATCCAGTGGGCGCTAATCTCCTTGTTCTTCCAGGTTAACAGAAGTCAATGGAGTCATGTTCGAACCTTTGGGCATTTCTTGTTTGGCCCTGGTGATGATTGTGCTCTTGCGTTCTTGATTTCTTTTTTAACTTCTGTTAAGGTAGGGGGCTTCTCGTTGAACGGTATTTTTGGTTTTCCTGTTTTTTTTCTGACCAGGAATGTTGCTTGATAGTTTGGTTTTTGGGTCTATGTATTTCTCGCTGAGGTGGTGCTCTAGCGTTTCCTTAGCTACAGCCAGGGTTCCTGATTTTCGCTGCTCGATTAACGACCTAGCGAACCGGAAAAGCCCTTTTTTTTACACAGTGATCACCACTTATCAAGGCCCGGAAGCCACTCAGGCATAAGGGTTATTGCAAGTACAGTACGTTAGTGTGGAGATTTGATGAAGTGTTTACTTAAGGGGGCGGTTCATTAGGAATTTGTTAACGTTGGACTTGAAGACATCCAAGTTGTAGTCCGGTGGGAAGCAGGAAGACGGAACAGAGTTCCACAGGCGTGCAGTTCTAAGAAAGAAGCTTTGTTCATGGAATCCGCGTTTTGATTTAGGCACAGATAAAGAGTTGGGGATATTTTTCACAGTGGATTCAGCTAGACGGGTGTTTTTCGTGAAAGATTGGCGAGGGGGGATTAGAGATTGGAGTTCAGACAAGCACCTGCCATAGAAATAACGATAAAACAAGGATAGGCTCGCAACGTCTCTTCTGTGGGAGAGAGGCTGCAGGGTAGATAAAAGGGCATCCCCCACTAAGCCACGAAGTCTATTTTGTACTCTGTCAAGGCAGGATAGGCTGTTTTTAGCAGCTCCTGCCCAGATATGGCAACAGTATTCCATCCTTGGACGTACTTAGCTTTTATATAGATAGAACCTGTCACGTATCTTCTTCCGGTTGTTCCACTTTTTCCTGGCAGCTTCTGCTTTACTGAGGGCGCTGTGTTTGGCTTTCAGGTCTCGCCGTATTGCTTGTAAAACTTTTCTTTCAGCATCTGATGCATTTTTTAATTGCTTACGAAGATTCTCCTTTTGCATCCTGATCTCTTCCATCAAGCGTTGACGTCTGGATTTCTAAGGAGGCTTTTTCTCTTTTGAATTTTGCATTCCTACTGTAGGTTGTATAAATGATGTCTCCATACATTCCTAGCTTTAGGTCAAGAGTTCTTTTTTCCCTAACACGGTGTCAACTTTTGAAACAAGAAGGTAATCAAGTTGATCCCATTCATCATTGGCATTAGCTGGTGGCAAGATTAGCTTACCACGCTTGGCATCAAGGGCTTGTATCGTCCTCACTTGTGTTGAGAGCGTCGATGTCCGCGGCACTGGGGTTTCAATCCTGACCTTGGTCTTCCAATGTCTTATCTGTTGACGTCGCTGCTCATGCAAGTGAGCATCTAAGCATCCCTTCTTTGTTTTATAGATTTTCACGTCTCTTTCTGTTGAGAATGTTCTTCCACAAACACATGGGAATTTCATGTGGTCGTTGTCCGATCTCATTGTCCGTTGTGAGTTGCCAATTATGATTAGAAGGTCACCGATGGACTTATCATTCCCACCTCCTTTTGGTGTGTCCTGAGAGCATTTTTTCTTCCTTTACTTGGTAGCAAATTTTAAGACCAGGTGGGTTGCTAGGCCACAAGGCCTATGACTAGCTTTCCCCAGTGTCTCACAGTCTCTCCTGGGTATCATTTGGCCTATTCCCGGAAGTTAATGGAACTAACCATATATCAGTGGAAGCAAATTCGGATAGAGAGAGTTCTTAGAGTATAAACCCCCTTCAATCAAGTGTTTCGGCCCTTAACTCCTTACACTCTTTGGGGTGGGCCACATCCAGGGCATGACTCCCGGATGTCTCTCTGCTGCCATGTGTTTTTTTCATTTACCCTACGCTTCAGTGTTCGCAGATGGTTGTCTTAAATAGTGAAATTAAAATATATTAAGTTGGATTTTACTCCTCCTCGATCAGATCCAGCTGGAGTTCTTTTACGCTGCCTCACTCACTGCTTTCAGTGCTCTGTTTAGACTCTTCCCTAAGATTAGTATGTAGGCAGACGAGCATAGAAATCCCGTTGCTCCCACTTCAACTGCGAATACACTGGTGCTGAACCCAGTATCTCTCAGGTCCGTGGTTAGAGCAGCACATATATATATATATATATATATATATATATATATATATATATATAATATACAAATTTAATTGAAAAATGGGAAAGCGGTTTGTAAAATATACAATAAATTTTGCAGATTAGTGCATAAAATAAAACTACAAAGAAGAATTAAATCATATTTGTATCCAAAAGTGTTTAACAGTTTCTGAAAGTTTTTCTACTTTCATAATGATTATGAAAGTAGAAACAAGAAAAAAGTTGAAGTATGAAAAAATATGGTAAAAATACATTAAATAAAAAGGTAAAATCCAAATTCAATAAATTCAGTTGAGAATCCATAAGAACAGGAAACAGAATTACAAATATCCAGAGTAAGTTTATGCTAACGGAAAATTAATAGGATCATAGAGAAATAAAATGTAAGTTTTTAAAATATAAAAGAAAAAATATGGAGCTAAGTCATAGCAAGATAATTTTAGCGAAGGGAAAAGGTGAAATTAAAACTCAAGGAATAACAATGAAGATTGAAATTGAGATGGGAGATTAAGAAAGAGAAAAGAAAAATGAAAAGAAGAAAAGAGAAGAGGAAGAAAGAATAATAAGAAACCAAAAAAGAGGAGAGAAAGAAAAGTAGATATAGTGGATAGAAGAGGAGAGCAAAAATATATATTAATTAAGATATATTTTAGTGTGTTATTTATATATAAAATACCGAATAACATGAATTTTATGCATTTCTTTGGAAATAAACGCGGAAGCCGCTGTATAAATTTGTTGCCATATAATCGAATTTGTTTAAGACATAAAGACAAAACGAACCCGAGATAATGTACGATTGTTTCAAAAATAGAATCGGTTATGAAACACTTGTGCACTATGCCTGCTTGTTTCAGTCAAGGTTAAGAATGTATTCATATGATAATAATTCAGAGCATATCCCCCATGTTTATATAATAAAGCTCAATTTATATTAATATTTATTTATGTGTACATGTATGGTTTTGGTACACTTCCATCTTTGTTTTTACACGCATATGTACGTATATATGTGTATTTGTCCTGCTAGGTTCTAGACATGTATTAATATTGACGTGGAACAATCTTCTTTACTAACCTGTCACTTTTTCCACCCACCTGTTTTAATTTGCTTCCCGTCTTCAATGTGTCATGTTATACGCATCTTTACTTGACATATTGTCTCCACCCCTCCTCATCCATTATAGTAATGTAATGTGAATACACTGACTCCTCTTATGTCTTCCTCCTTTCTTTAATCCTTCTTCCGTTTTCTTTTTCTTTTCATTTCCTTTCTCCTTCACTTTTTAACTGTTAGTTCCTTCTCCTTCTTTTTAGTTGTCACCCCCTTTTACCTTCTTTCCTTCTTTCTGGCTCTAAAATGTCACTACAATATCACCCCTCCAACTTCTACTTAGCGATTTAATATTTTTTTAAATAATTTTTTTCTCTTTTTCTATTTAAGAACCAGCTATTATGAATTTCTGTTGCTTGACGAAGAGCCTTTGGTTTGTTAATTAACCAATCGTTCTGAAACATTAGCATCTTAAGTGTAATATGTAATATTTGTCTATATATCGTTTTAATCTGGTATATATATATATATATATATATATATATATATATATATATATATATATATATATATATATATATATATATATATATATATATACACACATTTGTTTGAGTTTGGGCCTGGTTTTAGCGTAATTTTTTTTATTGTACTCTCATTTTTTTTAAGAGTTTCAGTTTAGGTAAGGGATGCTGAACAAGTGGTTATGTAGATTACCAGACATGCAACACAAGCAGACCATCAGTTGTCCTGCCATCTACTAGGATTGTGGCCTCGGGATAGCCCACCAGGGATGAGTGCAGGGTCCCTTTCCATGCGCGACATGGCACTACAAACCACCCGATATTATACAACTGTTGATGGAGCAGCCGCTCTAAGCGCTACCAAAGAGTTAGGGCTCCTGTACTACCAGTCGGGAACAGCAGCCAGGAATTGTCTATCCGGTACCCTCAACCCACCAGACGATGATCAACCCAATCTACTTACGTACTGGCATTCTGGAATTCAAGCACTCCCAAGTGCCCAGTTTAGGGGATGGGATGTGTCGGGAGTGCGGAAAACGGCGTTCATTGTCCTAGTCAGGAAACAAGATCGACTACTGAAGGTCTGTCGACTCCCTGTAATTCGGCCTCTACGCCTAGCTAATAGGCAAAGAAGGAGTATGGAAGCCGGTCGATAGACAGTGTCTATCTACTCCTTAAGCAGTTTAAGTTTACAGACCGGTAATTTGTTTGAGTCTCCAGCTCTAGGAAGGTTGTCATCCAAGACTGGAGATGCCTTCCTCCCCTTAAGTTTAGCTTAAGTATTTCCCTTCTCCTAGATGGATGACCTGGGAAGATCTACGGGTCCATCAGCACCGAGAGGGTTTTCCCCGCGCCTGGGTCCTAATCCAGGTATTTCTGCGCCCCCGCGTTGGTGGTTAATGTTAACGGGTTAGTTTATAAAGGATCAACGGAAAAATTATACTCCTCAAAGTGATGGCAGGGCATTGCTATTTCATTTTTGTTACTGGAGGAGGGGCTGAGTAAGATTTCATGCAGTGGAAGCAGCTATATTTGCAAACAGTTCTGTTGGAAGGAGTTAACATTGTTTTTTCCTTTAGGTTAAAAAAGTTTCCTTTTCTTATTTTTATGTTGGCTTAAGAATAGGATAATGCGTTGCAGAATAGTATGGTATTACGAATTAACCAGAAACAATTGTAAAAGCTCTGGATATTTTAGATAGCAGGAGGGTTAAGTTGTATATTAAATAGATACAAGTAACGTCATTTTTGATATGAGGTACATTACAGTACAGGTATAATTGGGAGTAAATTATATGCTATGTCGTATACAGTATGTACAGTACAATAAATAGATATATGGACATATTTCCAGTAGATGCGAATATATGGAGATTGTAGGTATTAAGTAGGTTACCATTTCTAATGAAGATATCTTCAGCTTTCGTTTAAAAATCAGGAAGTTGTATTTTGCATTATAGAGTATCAGTTCAGTTTTTGTATTTAACATTGCAAAGCTAAGGAAGGGACAGTTATTGTTATGTAATATAGATAGTTGTATATCTAAGTACAGACTGTTGTTAGTGAGTATCCACCTGGATAAGAATAAACTAATGCATGCCTAAGGGGTAGAAATGTATAGGTGATTAGTGATCATGACTTCCAATCGGTCAGCATGCGAAGGTTAAGGGCTGAAAGCTAAAGACCCCCATCTAAGTCGGGTGTATTGTATGAGTGATAGTGGCAGCTTGGGGAATAGAGCAGATTGCTAGTTTTCAGGAGAGGATTAAACTTACAGAATACAGTTAGGAGTAATCATAAGAGTTTTGAGCACCAAGCAACGTTAGTTTGAGAAGGGAAGAGAAAAAAAATGTTTTAACTTAACATGCAAATCAGACAAAGGTGGTCGTCTTGGAGGCAAAGCACATATTGGATATACGTTGCAATCCAGCAAAGGTTCTTGTACCGTAATGAAAAAAAAAATTAGTATATAGCGCGTCGGGATTAATTAAATGCAGTCAGTTTGATCAAGCTCAAAGCATTGTGTATCTATTCAGTAATAGTCCTAGCGACGTAGTAATGGCACTGTGTATTTTAGTTTCGAATATAATTGAAAGTAAGACTAACTATATTAGATGGTTTGATTGGCTATATATATATATATATATATATATATATATATATATATATATATATATATATATATATATATATATATACTAGCTGGCAGTGTAGAATACGCTTAACCATGATCTTTTAATTTATACAGATTATGTATGCATTATTAAAGAATTAATCCTATATTCATTATGATATATAACGACGAATAATTTCCCCGGTCGACTAATTCGTGAAAAAAAAAAAAATAAATAAAATAATAATAATAATAATAATAATAATAATAATAATAATAATAATAATAATAATAATAATAATAAAAATAATAATAATAATAATGTCGTTCATCAAATTCCGTCTGTAGTTATTTACAATATCACCTCATCTGTTATTTCGGATTCCTTTCTGAATTATGTTTAGTTTTACAATATGCAAACGTACAAATGATTTACGGGGATTTTAAATCTTCTTTTATCATAAATTTAGCTCATTAATAAAAAAAAATTAATTAAATGGTTATGTACACCCTTAGATCTGTAGTAGAATGCTCTATATCTCTTTATTATATACCTGTTTTTTTTTAGAAGAAATGATATGTTGAAATTATATTATTATCGTATGCCAGAGTAACGTAAAATATTTAAAAGTTATCTTTTTTCTGTATGGAAGAAAAGCTATTCATAAGATTAGATTTTGTTTCACGCTTTTCTATACTCATCTGGGGAACTCCTATAAAAACATATCTAAGAACACTGCCAGATATATAAATTAGATTTGTGTGAAATTGGCAAAAAAAAAAAAAATAGGCTCAGCTGTTTCGCAACCTATGTGGAAGGAACTCACAGACACACACACAAAAAGAGAAATATATATATATATATATATATATATATATATATATACATGATAATCATTAGATCACTATAGTCGGATGTTACGACATTTAAAAAATAAATTTTAAATTTCAACGGTATTTCTCGCGGCTGATATTGGCCTTGAGGTTTGTTTCTTGCTAATGGAGTTAGAGATGGTTTCGTGCCGGGTTCGAATCCGACCGGTAGTGATCGTGTCACCCTGCACTGAGGATTCCCGAAATGATGAAACAGTAGTGTCTGTAGGTATTAATTTAATCATTGTAATATATATATATATATATATATATATATATATATATATATATAATATATAATAAGATATATATAACTAAGACATATATATATACTGTACATATATATATATAACTAAGACATATATATATATATATATATGTCTTAGTTATATATATATATATGTACAGTATATATATATGTCTTAGTTATATATATCTTATTATATATTATATATATATATATATATATATATATATATATATTACAATGATTAAATTAATACCTACAGACACTACTGTTTCATCATTTCGGGAATCCTCAGTGCAGGGTGACACGATCACTACCGGTCGGATTCGAACCCGGCACGAAACCATCTCTAACTCCATTAGCAAGAAACAAACCTCAAGGCCAATATCAGCCGCGAGAAATACCGTTGAAATTTAAAATTTATTTTTTAAATGTCGTAACATCCGACTATAGTGATCTAATGATTATCATGTATATATATATATATATATATATATATATATATATATATATATATATATATATATATATATATATATTTCTCTTTTTGTGTGTGTGTCTGTGAGTTCCTTCCACATAGGTTGCGAAACAGCTGAGCCTATTTTTTTTTTTTTTTGCCAATTTCACACAAATCTAATTTATATATCTATATATATATATATGTCTTCGTTATTACGACGAATGATTTCCCGGTCGACTCATTCGGAAAAAATAAAACTGACAATTAAAAACTAAAAAAAATAAAAATAAATATATATTAATTTATTAATGGAATATCTTCCATATCTTTCACCCTTCATCTTTAATTGTCAGTTTTATGGAGCAAAGAATCGGATGGCACATAAAAGATTAATAATCCCGCCAAAACGATTATTCCTTCCTGGCAGCCCATCCGCCATTTTGGCAAGATGGTCGCCTTTCCGTTTGTTTTGGCGCTGACAAGCTGGACACTTCCCAACGGATAAGCGCCATGTTTCATTCCTTGCTGTTACACCATTTGATTTCGCTTATAAAACAACGAATGCAAACAAATATGGAGGCGTTTCTTCTGACCAGCGGACGAATTATAAATTTCATCCACGAAAGCCATAATTGAATTCACGTTTGGACGATTTCCACGACTGTTTATTGTTTCAATTATTTCATATTTAGCAAATGTCGCTTAATATTTTAATTCGTAAGATTATTTATTCATCAATGTCTTCTTCTGGTCTGACTGATTAATTCCGATTTTGAGATTCAACCCAGAAGTAATTTCTGATATAATAAAATTGGCATTGATCCGACCGCTTATTCGATGGGCATTAATATATAATATTAAAACATATATAATATTAAAACATATAAATTATTAAAACGTTTCAAAACTTTAGCAGCAATAATTCTATTCAGCTTACAAATAGCCTGCTCTCTTCCACTTGTAGATTGATCCTTCAGGATCATTCCTTACTATCAGATTATTGCCCCTATTTATTATTCATTTGGAAAAAAAGAGGTTATTATTGTTTTTAATATCCACGCATTTTTCTTATGTTGTATCAGCTCCCATTTTTTTTTTTTTATTACATTTTCACCCCAAACAAGGCACATTGCCACTTTGGTGTAGGGGGCTACTATCAGGGGAAACATCTACTGGGGTACTATGTAGGGATTAGGGCAGCGAGATGTTGGTTCACGTTGCACTTGAACTTATGCATGTCAGTACAGTTGGGGAAGCAGTGACCTGGAATGGAATTCCAAAGTCTAGCAGTTCTGGGGAAGAAACTACTGGAGTAGAAAGATCTTTTACATCTAGGGATCTCTACAATGTGGGGGTGGGATTTTGCAGCTTGTCGGGTCTGTCGAGGGTGTTCACGTCGTGGGGGCACAAGTGCTTGCAGTTCTTCGGAGCATTCACCATTATAATACTTGTAGAACAGGCAGAGGGATGCAACGTTTCGACGATGGGACAGAGGCTGAAGTTTTGATGCCAGTTTAGGGCCTATCAGATTTGCGACTCTCTTTTGAACCCTGTCAAGGAGCGAGAGACTAGTAGCCGATGCACCGGCCCAAATATGACAGCAATACTCCATACATGGGCGAATAGTGGCCTTATTGAGGTACAGGATACTTTCGGGTGTTAGAAGTTTTCTAGCACGGTAGAGAGAGCCCACCTTCCTTGCAGCGGCCCTGGCAATGCCCTCGATGTAATTGTTCCAACTCATGTTTCCTGTGAACGTTAGGCCAAGGAGCTTGAGAGACGTACTCTCATATAAAGAGTCGTTGGCCATTGCTATAGGTGGTAGAGAAGGTTTCTTGTAATTATTGAATGAAACCAGTTTTGTCTTGGTAGCATTTTTTTCTGTTTCAATATATGGGATTTGTTTTCAGTCTTTTTAAACTTATCCGCAATTTGAAATAACTTTAATACCTACTAGACACTAATACTTAGTGTCTAAGTTATTTCTTCGCAGGGGTTTATCAAGACAGACTGACATGGGAATACTTTTCCCTACAGGTAAACCCTGACTAAATATGACATAGTATTTACAGCTTAAATAAGATCTCTTGGATATTAGTTATCTCACACTGTTTATAATAGGAATAGTGCACTTTCTCTTAGTGATGTTTTTCTATGGTGAAAAAACACTAAGCTGGATACTCCACCAGACTAGTATAACTCATCGGGTTACCCGACCTATAACGTATTTAACATATAACCAGATTGTTACAAGTTTTTCTCTCGACCAAGTATACGAAAGCCTTGATCACGGGACCAATTATAATCAGTCAGACTGAGTTCTGATTTGTCCGGTCACAAGCTTGGCCAAGTGTAGAGTTCTTAGCATCCGGAATCGGACACCAAGTGTGAACTTTGTGACACGCCCACGTTTTGTTGACCTTTCGATCCGGGTTACGAGGTCACTGGGTCTTACGACCACCAAAAGTCTACTCATCGGTTAATCCCAGTTATCGAGCGTCTCAACGACCGTAAATAATCCAACACTTATTTACAGAATGGATACAAAAGTAATGTTAAACTGTTCAATGCCGAAGATGTATAAGTAAACATTACTTGCGTGATTGCGTCTTTTATGTGAGTGCGAAACATGAGAGTATTGTTGACACGTCTGCATGGTCCGAAATCCAAGGAAGAAATAGAGAGCGAAATACAAACCGGATACGAAAATGGAATGTATCGCTTACTTGTTGCCAGAATTAAAGGGCAGTAATTAAGTTTACCTTAATTTTACCATTTTGTGTTCGTGTGTTCGCTTGTGTGTGGAACTCTGTTCCGATATTTGTGGGTTATTATCCCCATCTTCATAGTTTTTGTTTCACGACGTTTCGGCCAACTATTCCTCTTGCCTTGATCAGGTAATAAACAACGACGGGATAGAAATGCTGAGTCTCTTAACTGTGTCCTCAGTAATTACTGCCTTCCATAGTTGTTGTTGCCTCACAATGTTCTGGCCAACTAGTCTTCTGGCCGGCTTTTGGATTGAAACCGCTATCGTCAGACAATGTTCACTTGGGACCGTAGAGATTCAACGTCTCTATCCACTGCGCCACGGGCTCTGAAGGACGATCAAGCTTGGATTTTTGTGTTTTATTAATCTAAATATCGCGAAACAACTATAAAGATGAAGATAACCGTCCGCAAATGAATAATCGTTGTCTTATCTTAAACAAAGCACAATGCCACTTGGATGTAAGTTTACTCTAATGTTACCATTTTGTGTTCGTGTGTTCGCTTGCGTGTGTAACTCGCTTCTCATATTTGCGGACTATTATCCTTATCTTCATAGTTTTTGTTTCATGACGTTTCGGCCAATTATTCCTCTGGCATTCGTCACGTGATAAAACTTGTGAGTAAAACTACATGGATACTATGTAAGAAACAAGATATCTGTTCACACCACACTCGAACTTCTGCATATCAGTACAGTCAGAGAAGCAGGAACCCAGGGGGAATTCCAAACGCTAGTAGTTTGAGGGAACAAAATATTAGAGTAGAATGCTTTCCGGCATCGAAGGATATCTGCAGTGTAAGGGTGGGATTTTGCTGCTTGTTGGATTAGTCAGCGATATTTACATCGATAGGGACACAAGTGCTTGGAGTTGATAGGAGCACCGTCTATTAAAATATATATGAAATAGGCGCATGGGTGCAATATTTCGTCTATGGGACAGAGGTTAGGGCTTGGTTGGCAATGTGGGACTTATTAGGTTGGCCATTCTTTTTTTAACAATACTCTATGCAAAGGCGAATGGTGGCGTTGTAAGGTACAATAACTTTCTAGCAGGGTAGAAAGAGCCCACCTTCTTTAAAACTATTTTGACAATTTCGTCGATGTATTTGTTTCAACTCATGTTCCCTGTGAACGTTAAGCCGAGAATGTAAAAAGTATCAGTTGTTGAGATGATTTCTTGTAATTACTAAAGGAGTGAAATTTAATCTTGGCAGAATTTAATGTTACCATCCGTTTATGTTTTCATTCCACTACGGTCTTCCTCTAGGTTTCAGCCATTTCCTTAGATATTTCTTCATTCGTTTTCCCCTCGTGTTTAATAGAGCGTGGTGTCATCAGCAAATATACCCATCACGGAGACAATTTTATTAAGGAAGTCGTTTATGAATATCAATCCGAGAATTGACTTCTGAGGCACACCCGCATTTTTCCATGCTGTTTTAAAGTTCGATTATCGAGAACAACCAGGATTTTGATTATGTTAATTATTTGTTCAGTAATAAAATATAGTTTGATTTTCATGAGAAGAACATCGTGCCATCTCTTGATATGTCTAGAACTACTGTCCTATAATCCCCCACCTTCTTCAGTGCATGGTATACAAGTTCAAAGATTACAGTTAGGATATCTGCAGTAAAACGGACTTGCCTAAATCCATATTGTTGTTCGTAAAGAAGTTCAGTGTCTATACGGTGGTAGACTATACGTGACTAATTAAGGACTAAAAAGAAATGCGAAGAAAGGGAGAAGACAAATGGGGCAGTAATACAGTGGGTCAGTTCTCTCGGCAGAAGTCTTGTAAATAGGCATCACAGAATTAATGTTCCAGCAATCAACAAAGCAAGATTAAATGAAGTATTTGTTGAAAAGTTTGAAGAGAACTGCGACAACCTTAACGAACATTTTTAATGATTTAGCCGTGATGAAATGAAGTCTACATGCTTTTGCAGTGTCTAGGATTTTTTTATGATAACATGGACTTGAGAAGGGGTGATTTTCAGATCATCTAGTGTGGTTTCTATCCACAAAATTAACAATAAAAAAAATAGTGTTAAATGTTAGAACACTTCTAAAATCAAAACTATGTGAGTGAATTTTTTTAATCAAAATCCAGATTCCAAGTAAAATGTTTAGTAGTATTATATTTTGATGTTCATCTTTATAAAGTTACAGGCCCGTCTCGAGATGGGTATTCTTCTACTATGAATATATACATTTCAAACTTACTGCAGCGCCAAAGCAAATAGAATTCTAAAAATTGCTTCAAAACGCAGAATACACATGACAGGTAATTTAATTGTGACAGACTAAATTAAGGCGTGACAGACAAACAATAGAAAAAGAGTTATTATTTGGAAAGAGAAGTAAACACAATCTAATCAGGTAACGCTTGGCAGGAATCCAAGGTTTGACTACAAAATAATATCGAACTTTTAACAAATAAAACAAAGAACGAGATATCGATCTAACCATCTAATATCGGCCACCATTTTTATTTCATACCTTCCCTCTGCTATTTTGAGGGTATTATCTCTTATTTCGTTTTCTTTTCTTCTTTCTATCTATTTTTTTTATTTTTAGGTGTTTGCTTGAATATTCATGAGATGCTCGGCGTGTCAGTCAATGTTAAAGGCTTCGGTACAAATAGGGTTTTATTTCTCACTTTCTACATTGAATGTTGCATCTTAGTTCCTTTCATTATGGGGTCCTTTTATTATGGAGTCCTTGAAAAATCCTACCTAAAGCCAGGGATCTACAAACTTTTTGAACGAGAAAAGGGATCATATTGTTGGCGTTTTAGGGCTACGGTGGCTCAAAATAAAAAAGCAACAACCATAAAGTAACAAACAGTAGACGAATATAAAACATTGTCAAGATGGCATTTCTTTCCAAAGTTTTAGTCATTGCAGAATTTCTGTTAAAAAAATAACATTAAAAAATCATTGATTACTAAATAATTTGGTATCAAGTTGACAAGAAATTCTTGAACATATCTCGGCTCAAATAAAAATTTATTGAGTAAAAAAAGCACCGTCAGAATCAACACTTTTGCCAACGGAAAACAAGTGTATTCATGCCAGTAACGTAAAAATCTTGTGTTCTGGTGGCGATGAAGTCGCTGCGGACATTTTTTTATATTGCTTATGTTTTTTAAGCATTTCCTACGCAGAAAGTTGTTGAGATGCTTGTAATATGTCTGGAGAGTATGGCGGATGAGGCAGAGTTTCGTAGCCCAATTCGTTCTACTTCTTCACGGTCGGTTTATCAACGTGTGGTCGGGCATTATCGTGGAGGAGAATTGGTCCTTTTCTGTTGACTACTGTTGGGTGTTGTTGTCAAAGTTTCTGACGCATTTCATCACATTTGTTGACAGTACGTCTCCGCTGTAATGATTTCGTCTGCATTCAAAAACTGTAATGGATGAAGCCAATTGCGGATCACAAAACAGTCAGTATGACCTTCTTTTAATGCAATACTGGCTTCGGGAAGTGTCGTGGACTTTCGTCGGCGTCTAACCACTTAGCTGAGCGTCGCCGGTTATCGTAAAGAACCCATTTTTGATCACAAGTCACAGCCCGGTTGAGACACAGGTCGTTCTTTTTGCGTAAAAGAAAGGAAGATGACACTTCATAACGGCGTTTCTTTTGGTTTGTCGTTCAATTCGTGAAATAGCAAGTTATCAAGATTTTGTTTTTGCCTTCCCAATCTAACTCAAGTCATTGGAAATCGTCGTGTACACTACGTCTAATTCTCATTGAAGGTAAAGTCCTGCGAATGCAGACCATCTAAACATTACCTTCAGTGAATGTCTCAAGTGGTCAACTTCTAGGCGACTGAATAGCGATCGCTAACAAGAATTCAGAATCAGTCAGGAATGAGAAAATCCCATGAAAATAGAAAGGGGAGGCAATCATGGACATCCCTTTGGAGGAGAAGTATGTTTGAGAATCGGAGTTGAATGTTGGGCAAAGGACTCTGGGCAGTTGAATCAGTTTTCTCCTCCGGGCAGCTTGGGTCTTTTGGGGCCTAATCATGTTGACATACTAGTTCAAATTAAATGATCAAAATTAAGGAATGTTGAATCTTTATGAATATTAAGCGCTGCGCGCGTTATCGGCTTATCACGACATTGTTTCCAATTGTTCTAAACTTCTTAATACTGGACTCAAGCATTGCCAAGTTAGGAGAGATGTCGTCGAATATTGCGCAACGTTTGCATTACAGGGATATCCATTGTTTCTGTAAGCGATAGGACTAAAGGACCGTGATGCTTGATAGGCGATGACTTAATAAATATAATTACTAAAAACTAAATATTAAGACAAACGTAAATATCATTTGGCCATACCAAAATTCCGTTCAGACTGAATAAATTGAAGAAGGTTGAAGATTATATCGGCTGAAATCCTGTGAGAATAATACTAAACATGAAACAGTAGTCCGAACAATCCGAATGATACAAAGTTACTTTGAAAAACCTCTTAGTGAAAATATTTGTTCTTGACAAAATACATACATATATGCACATAATGCCCTCCACACACTCATCCCTGTAATGGTGGACGTTGCTATTCAAAAGGCCAACAACTATCTATTTATCTATCTCGCTCTCCCTCGTCGATTCAGTGAGAAAGACAGATCGTCCCTGCGAAATCGCCACGTTGCACTAACTGTTTCCTGTGCCCTTTACCTCACTGCCAGGACACATTGCTTTCATCCTTTTACTAATCAAATATTCAACTCTGATTAATTTTAAACGTGCGTAGAATTTTACCACTCAAACCCTATTTTACACAAGCGTGTGCAAATTTTATTAAACTACCATGTCGTCTTCCCCTAAAAATATACGATCCACTCAAAACAAAGTCATGTCTATTAAATCTCAATAACGGAGGTAGTCGACTAATAACGAGTCGCCTGCCGTCGTTCGGATTTGATAATTTACAGCAAGAAATTTCAGGCAATATTTCATAGCACATATTTGTTTTCTTAACAATCATTTTTTTCGATCACTTATCGTCAGCTTCTATTAAAAATGTCTATATTTTTAATTTATTTTTTCATTCTTCTTCATTCGGTTCGGATAATTTCCGTTTTGCCTGATTCTTACATTTTTTTTTTATTCGCATAGAATTTGAATTCTAGCATTTGTTTCTACCATTTTTTTAATCTGATATTTTTGCTGCTTTGTGTGTTGGACAGAAACCCGATAATTTTACGACCTAATCATCTCTCAGAGAGTTCTTAAGACGAAATTAATATATATATATATATGTATATGTATATATATATGTATATATATATATGTGTGTGTGTGTGTGAGAGAGAGAGAGAGTGTGTGTGTGTTTGTAGTATAATAATTATGCGCCTTGACGTGTTTGTTAATACGCCTGTAGCAATGGTCTTGTCACCTCCTTGAACCTGTCGAGTCAAAGAGGCAATTTGCTGAAACAGATTACACACAAGAACACACACACACGCACACACACACACACACACATATGTATGTATGTATGTATGTATGTATGTATGTATGTATGTATGTAAAATGTATAGCTGTTATATCTAAATTTCATTCAGAAAATATAATTTTTCAAAACAAAAAAAATTATTGTTTGAACAAAGAATACAATTCAAAGTAATTTACTTAATTTATGGATTTTCGGTGAGACTCATCTCCCTCGAGGAAAGTCATTAGCAAAATATTAAATATACATTTGCTATTCAGCACATACATAGAAAATATATTCAAGATAATTTTATAAGAGACGTAGAGAAAGAAAATAAGGCTTGAAACAAACAAAAAAGATATGCCATTTTGGTATCCGACTTGAATAGTAATAATTGAATAGGATGACGTTATTAGGTTCCAAAGTGGTTGAAGAAATCCACATTGAAGGTAAATTTCTATTCTTTTCGATATAACATCCAGAGTAATAGGCAATGATCCTTTGGGAATAGAGAATTATAGTTCTTTTTGCATCATTTTTGATGGTGAAGGATCTGTAGAAAATATTCGTAGGAAAACGTTATTATGATATATATATGCGATATGATATATATATATATGCGATATGATATATAAACGTTATGATATATATACGATTATGATATATATACGATTATGATATATATACGTTATGATATATATACGTTATGATATATATACGAGTATGATATATATATATGTCATGATATATATATACGTTATGATATATATACGTTATGATATATATACGATTATGATATATATACGTTATGATATATATACGAGTATGATATATAGATACGATTTTGATATATACATAAGATTTTGATATATATATATGTTATGATATATATACGATTATTATATATGTGTATATATATATATATATATACGGTTATGATATATATACGATTACGATATATATACGATTATGATATAAATATGATTACGATATATATACGATTATGATATATATGCGTTGTGATATATATACGATTATGATATATATAGGTTATGATATATATACGATTATGATATATATATATACGATTATAATATATATACGATTGTGATATATATACACGATTATGATATATATACGAGGGGCGTGCAATAAGTAATGTCCCTGACCAACTTTCAATTGTCTGATCTAGCGTAAATTTTGCATATGCAATGATTTATATCTCAACAGGTTATGTGACAAATTACAGCTCTGAACTAATTGTGGTTTCTGTTTTACAGGTGTTTGAAGTGAGTCAGGTGTGAAATTGAGCCTGTTGAATGTCGAGCAGTGATCCGGTTTTTGTATTTGAAAAGAACACACACCAAAGGAGACTTTTGATGAAATAAAAGAAACTTATGGTGATAATGCCCCATCAAATGACCTTGTAAAACGCTGGCATCGTGAATTCAAACATGGCCAGAAGTTTGTGAAAACAAGTCCCAGATCTGGATGCACCTATTCTGCCATTGATGAGGCATCTGTCCGTCAAGTTGAGGCTGCGACTTTGGAAGATCGGCGCATTATTATTCGCCAAATCACCCAAAATGTCAACATTAGTACAGGGTGAGTGGAAACTATCATTCATGACCATTTGCATATGCATAAGGTGTCTGCCAGATGGATTCCCAGGTTGCTCACACCATTCCAGAAGCGAGAACGCGACGAGTGCCGAGGATGAATTTGAAGATATGCCAAGAAGATGAGTCAAAGTTACTGATTACACAGGATGAAACCTGTGCCCATCACTATGATCCAGAGACCAAAGCCCAGTCGATGCAGTTGAAGAACTTGGGCTCACCACCTCCAAAGAAGGCAAGGGTGCAGCCCTCCGCTAGCAAGGACATGCTCACAGTCTTCTGGGACCAGGACGGAGTAGTGATGACAGATTTCCTGGCAAAGAGTACCACAATTACAGGAGCCTATTATGCTTCACTTTTGAGGAAATTAAGGGAAGCTATCAAAATCAAGAGGCGGGGCAAGTTCAGCAAAGATACCCTCCTCCCGCAGGACAACGCTCCGGTCTACAACTCGCATGTCGCCAGATCAGAAGCACGAGCGTGTGGTTATGACATCCAACCCCATCCTCCCTACTCTCCTGACATTGCACCCTCTGACTTTCACCTCTTCCCAGTCATGAAGTTGTTTTTGAAAGGAAAGCGTTTCTCAGACGATGCAGCCTTGATATCTGAAGTCACGTCGTGGTTGGAGGACCAACCTGGGGTGTTCTACAAAAACGGTCTCCAGAGCGCAATCAAACGCTGGGAGAAATGCATAACTCTGGGTGGTTCCTATGTAGAGACAGACTAATGACTGTGCCAAGTTTCATTGCTCTACTTCTATGGGAAGTGAGTCAGTGGCATTACTTATTGAACACCCCTCGTATGTTATGATATAAATACAATTATGATACATATACGTTATGATATATATATACGTTATGATATATATACGATTATGATATATATATATATATATAGGTTATGATATATATATATGATTATAATATATATACGATTTTGATATATATACAATTATGGTATATATACGATTATTATATATATATGATTATGATATATATACGATTATTATATGTATACATGATTATGATATATATACGTTATGATATATATACGATTATTATATGTATACATGATTATGATATATATATATATACGTTATGATATATATACGATTATTATATGTATACATGATTATGATATATATATATGCTATGATATATATACGTTATGATATATATATACGATTACGATATATATACGATTATGTTATATATACGTTATGTATATATGCGATCATGATATATATACGATTATGATATATATATATACGATTAATGTATATATATATATATATATATATATATATATATATATATATATACGCCGAGTTGTAGAAATTTTCAGATGTAAACGTATTGAAAAATTTTTCACGTGTCTGAATAATATATATATGTTAAATTCAAAGTTTGTAGATTAAAATTTCGTTGAGTATATAGGTTGGGTAGTGTCCTCACACATACATATCTCACTTTTATGGAAGATAATATAAAGATTAACAATTCAACGCATTTTCTAGGAATATAATTCTCATGTTTCACTTGAGAAATGTATTCCTTTATAAATGCCAATCATCTTCAGCCATCGATAATTTTCGCATTTTTACCATTTTTTTTATTCTTAGCATTCGATCTGCTACATTCTCAAATGTTCTTCCTGCCATAAAACCTTTTCCTTATTATGCGTCCTCGAATTTTTATGAAAGGTTTTGTATGTCAGTCAGTTACGCCTCGGTTTACCATATACTTTTCATCGTTAATCGCGCACTTCTAATAGCCGCATTTCAGGTTATATGCGTCGAAGAATCTCCTGTCCGTTGATATATCAGTTTTGTTGATCTGTGCTTGAAATAGCGTTTCTGTTGGTCTGCCACGCTAAAGTTCTCGTCTGTCTGTAACACTCAGTCTTATATCGCTTTTTTTCTGTTTTTGCTAAAATTTTAAATAACGCTACGAGGGAGAGAACCTGACTTCGCCCAGACGTAAAATACGCTTAAATATGATATTTTAATTTGTCGGGATTTCATATATATTATTATGGAGTCATGATTTCAAACGTAAAAACGTATTTAGATGCAATTCGCCAGAATCGAAACAGTAGCATTCAAAGCTAGTGACGTTACCACTGTACAAACTTGGTACGCATATGAACATTTTTTTTATTATTATTATTCAATTTTCACCCCAAACAAGGCACAGTTCCACTTTGAAGTAGGGAGCTACTATCAGACCCATAATTTGCGGGGGCATTATGAAGGGAGATGAGTAGAAAGATGTTTGTTAACATTAAACTTGAACTTCTGCATATCAGTACAGTTGGGAAAGCAGAATCCCGGAAGGGAGTTCCAAAGACTTGTAGTTCTGGGGAAGAAACTATTAGAGTAAAAGCCTTTTTTGCATCTAGGGATATCTACTGTAAAGGGATGAGACTTAGTAGCTTGTCGGTTTTGTCAGGGGTAGTTACATCGAGGAGGTACAAGTGTTTGCAGTTCGTCAAAGCATTCACCATTAAAGTATTTATGAAAAATTTCCCCAACTCTTTATCTGTGCCTAAATCAAAACGTGGATTCCATGAACAAAGCTTCTTTCTTAGAACTGCACGCCTGTGGAACTCTGTTCCGTCTGACTGCTTCCCACCGTACTACAATTTGGATGTCTTCAAGTCCAACGTTAACAAATTCCTAATGAACCGCCCCCTTAAGTAAACACTTCATCGAATCCCCACACTAACGTACTGTACTTGCAATAACCCTTATCCCTGAGTGGCTTCCGGGCCTAGATAAGTGGTGACCACCGTGTAAAAAAAAAGAACAGACAGAGGGATGCAACATTTCGTCGATGGGACAGAGGCTGAAGCCTAGATGACAGTTCAGAACCTATCAAGTTGCCGACTCTCTTTTGAGCCCTGTCCAGGAGTGAGATACAAGCAGCAGATGCATCAGCCCAAATATGAAAACAGTACTCTATACATGAGCGAATGGTGGCCTTATAGAGGTACAGGATACTTTCAGGCGTAAGTAATTTTCTAGCACGGTAGAGAGAGCCCATCTTCTTCAGATCAGTGTTGGCAATGCTCTCAATGTATCTGTTCCAACTCATGTTCCCTATAAACGTTAGGACGAGGAGTTTAAAAGAAGTACTTTCAGGTAAGGTGCTCTTAGCCATTGCTATTGGTGGTAGAGAAGGTTTCTTGCAATTATTGAAGGAAAAGAATTTAGTCTTGGCGGCATTGAATGTAACCATCCATTTATATCCCCTTTCCACTACAGATTGGAGGTCATCCTCTAGTGTTTCTGCCATTTCCTTATATATGTGTTCATTTGTTTTCCCTTCCTATCTGTTATAGAGAGTGGTGTCATCGGCAAATATACCCATCTCCGAAACAATTTAATCAGGGAGGTCATTTATGAATATCAAGAATAATAAAGGTTCAAGGATAGACCCCTGAGGTACTCCCGCATTTATGTCATATTGTTTAGATGTATGACCGTCGAGGACAACTTGGATTTTTCTATTGCTTAAGAACTATTTAATTACAATGATACCATGTGGACCCGACCTCATCCCAGCTGTGCTATTAAAAAAGTGCTCAGCCGAAGTAGCTCCAGTTCTCTCCAAACTCTACAACAAATGCCTTAATGAATCTTGCTTTCCGAGCTGTTGGAAATCTGCTTCTATAGTACCAGTATTCAAGAATTCTGGCGAAAGAACTGACCCATTAAATTATCGCCCTATTAGCCTCCTCCCACTTTTTGCCAAAATATTTGAGACCTTAATTAACCATGCTCTAGTCCAGCACCTTACAGATGCTAAACTTCTGACCGACCGTCAATATGGATTTAGACAAGCCCGTTCCACGGCAGACATCCTCACTTTAATCTCTGAACGCATATACCATTCACTGGACAAAGCGGGAGAGGGAAGAGCGGTAGCTCTAGATATATCTAAGGCTTTTGACAGGGTATGGCATGAGGGTCTCCTCAGGAGGATTAGATCTTACGGTATCACTGGTAGAATACTTAACGTAATTAAATCCTTCTTAGATAAGAGAAAAATCCAGGTTGTCCTCGACGGTCGTACATCTAAACAATATGACATAAATGCGGGAGTTCCCCAAGGATCTATCCTGGGACCTCTGCTGTTCCTGATATTCATAAATGACCTCCCCGACAAGATTGCCTCTGAGATGGGGATATATGCTGATGACACCACACTCTATAGCAGGCACGACAGGAAAACAAACGAACATATATCTAAAGTAATGGCAGAAACACTAGAGGATGACCTCCAATCAGTAGTGGAATGGGGACAAAAATGGATGGTAACGTTCAATGCCACCAAGACAAAACTGGTTTCATTCAATAATTACAAGAAACCTTCTCTACCACCTATAGCAATGGCCAACGACTCTTTATCTGAGAGTACGTCTCTCAAGCTCCTTGGCCTAACGTTCACTGGAAACATGAGTTGGAACAATTACATCGAGGGCATTGCCAGGGCCGCTGCAAGGAAGGTGGGCTCTCTCTACCGTGCTAGAAAACTTTTAACACCCGAAAGTATCCTGTACCTCTATAAGGCCACTATTCGCCCATGTATGGAGTATTGCTGTCATATTTGGGCCGGTGCATCGGCTACTAGTCTCTCGCTCCTTGACAGGGTTCAAAAGAGAGTCGCAAATCTGATAGGCCCTAAACTGGCATCAAAACTTCAGCCTCTGTCCCATCGTCGAAACGTTGCATCCCTCTGCCTGTTCTACAAGTATTATAATGGTGAATGCTCTGAAGAACTGCAAGCACTTGTGCCCCCACGACGTGAACACCCTCGACAGACCCGACAAGCTGCAAAATCCCACCCCCACACTGTAGAGATCCCTAGATGTAAAAGATCCTTCTACTCCAGTAGTTTCTTCCCCAGAACTGCTAGACTTTGGAATTCCATTCCAGGTCACTGCTTCCCCAACTGTACTGACATGCATAAGTTCAAGTGCAACGTGAACCAACATCTCGCTGCCCTAATCCCTACATAGTACCCCAGTAGATGTTTCCCCTGATAGTAGCCCCCTACACCAAAGTGGCAATGTGCCTTGTTTGGGGTGAAAATGTAATAAAAAAAAAATATGATCTAATTTTCCTTAGAAGACTATCGTTCCATACCCTGTCAAAAGTCTTAGATACATCAAGGGCTATCGGTCTACCCTCCTCTGTTTTATCCAGTGAACGGTATATACACTCATGAACAAAAAAAAATGGGCCAAGAGCGAAAAAAAGAAGAAATCGATTTTTCAATATTTTTCCATGAATTTTTGTTAATTTTAACTGAAAATTTCTATTTTGCAGATCATTATTATTATAGCATATAATAATGAGTGAAAAAATTAATCCTAAAAATGTTAAGACCGCATCTTGGCGAGTATATAAAAACCGAATTGCAGGATTAAGGAAGTCCAAAATGATTTACAAGCAGATTTTTGATATTTTAAGAAAAGAAAATGTGAAAACATCTCTTTCTGTAGTGAAGTAAATTGGTTGAAGGTTCAAAGTCGAACGCTTGGTAAAAGGGAAATCTGGATCTGGTCGCCCTTGAGCATCCATTTTGAAGGATGGCCACAGGCTTAAATTAAATGTTTTGAAGGATTGAAAGAAAACTTATGTTGACCATAGCAAAGAATTCAAAACTGGCTGGAAATTCTCTTTCTAGATATACAATATCCACTTTGGTTTCAAACATATCTAAAAGGATTAATCTTTTAAAGAAATCAAAAGGGAATGCAATTCCATACTAAGTATTTATTAAAGTAAATGTCTTGTTCTGTGCTATTAGTCTCGTTTAAGTTTCCTTGTTCAACTGTTCTTTGTTCAATATAGCTTTTAGTGCAATAAAATGTATAAAATTTGTGTGGCCCATTTTTTTTGTTCACGAGTGTACTTTCAGAGACTACAGTTGCCTGAATCCATATTGTTTGTCAGTCAGGAGTTTAGCAGCTGTTAGGTGCTGGACTAGGGCGGGATTAACTTAGGACTCAAATATTTTGGCGAAAAGCGGGAGGAGGCTAATTGTGCGATAATTAAGTGGGGTAGTTCTTTCAACAGAATTTTTGAAAATTGGTTTTCCAGCAGTTGAGGAAGCAAAATTTGTTAAGGCATTTATTGTAAAGTTTGGAGAGAACTGGAGCAACTTCGGCAGAGCATTTTTTAATAGCACAGCCGAGATGAGATCTGGTCCACATGCTTTTGAGGTGTCTAGGGTTTTTTTTTATAATACCATGTACCTGAGAAAGGGTGATTTTTAAATCGTCTAGTGTTACGTCTGTCCGCAAATGAAAGTCAGGGAGGAGATGGTGTGCCGGGTTCAGTGTAGAGTTTGAGGCAAACCGACTGGTTTCTGTGCTTCGATAAGTTTTTTGGTGGTTTCAGGGTAATCGGTCTTAGCTGTCGCTATCACCCTCTTACAATCATTTCTAGCTTCTATATACTTCTGTCTGTTTGAACTGGATTTATGTCGGTTGAATCTGCGGAACGCATGCTACCTTTGAGCAATGGCAGCTGCACAAGCAGAAGTAAACCATTGGGGAGAGTGAGGGCTTGCTAGAGAATTTTCGTGCGGGAACATGTGCTTCAATTGCAGTTTTGAACCATTCAGTGGTCTCATTTACACACTGTTCCGTTGAAAGAGAAAATATATTTTGCCATGGGGCATCTCTGATCAGTTCCCTGGTGGCTTCCCTGTCAGCTTTTTTGTAATACCTCGTTGTTTTGAGTAGTGGTTCTTCAGTTTTAGGTCGAGAATGTAGGGTGATTTCTACCATTATCACAGCGTGATCAGCATTACCGAGTGTGCATTTGTTGTACAATCATCGGGAACTGTTGTCAGAAAGAGATCTAGAAGTGAGGCATGTTGATCTTGCTGGTCTGGGAAACGTGTCGGAAATGTAACCAACTGAGATAGGGATTGGGATATAGAGAAGCTATATATTGTGCTACCAGCTATGCCTGTGTAATTAGAGAATCCTAGCCAGTTAGTGTGGTGGACATTGAAGTCACTAAATCCATGTACTTGTGCACTAGTATCGAGGGAGAGTGCTATATCTATGCTGTCAGAGACTTTATTTATTAGAGTACAGTCATGGGTTGAGGGAGAGCGGTAGAGAAAATACAAGTAGCTAATATAACTCGTCCTTCACCTTACAGATGCTAACCTTCTGACTGATCAACAATATGTATTTAGGCAAGCCCGTTCCACAGCAGACATCCTAACTGTACTCTCAGAACGTGCTAGAAAGATATTAACGCCCGAACGTATCCTATACCTCTATAAGGCCACCATTCGCCCATGTATGGAGTATTGTTGTCATATTTGGGCTGGTGTAGCTGCCACTAGTCTCTCGTTCCTAGACAAGGTTCAAAAGAGAATCGCCAATTTGATAGGTCCTGAACTGTCATCTAAACTACAGCCTCTGTCCCATCGACGAAATATTGCATCCCTCTGCCTGTTTTACAAGTACTTTAACGGTGAATGCTCTGACGAAATGCAAGCACTTGTGCCTCCTCGACATAAATACTCCCGACAAGCAGGTAATTCCCACCTCTTCACAGTAGAGATCCCTAGATGTAAGGGACCATTCTACTCCAGTAGTTTCTTCCCCAGGACAGCTAGACTTTGGAATTCCTTTCCGAGTCCCTGCTTCCCCAACTGTACTGACATGCAAAAGTTCAAGTGCAACGTGAACCGACATCTTGCTGTCCAACTCCCTACATAGTACCCCTGATGCTTATGTCCCTGATAGTAGCCCTCCATATCAAAGTGGTAATGTGCCTTGTTTTGGATGAAAATATAATAAAAAAAATATTATGTTGCATATTTAGTCTGAAGCACATAAAGGCCTGATCGTCTGATTCTAGTTTTATTTCTCTAGTCAGGGGGGAGGGTGTTACGAATATAGACTCCAAGCCCATGCATATGTCTGTCAGAGTCCTTACAGCAGAGTGGGAGATAACCAGGCATGTTAAAGTGGTTAGAAGGAATGAAGGAGTGAAGGTTAGTTTCACTTAATGCTAAGATATCCGGGGTGTTTACAAGGAGAAATGATTCAACATCATTTAGTTCTAAGCCCGCGGTTATTCGGGAGGAGGCAGGTTTGTTTTCTTTGAGTTTGGTCCTGGTTTAAACGTAACTTTTGCTTGAGCTGTCATTTCATTTTATTTAATTTAAAAAGTTTTACTTGGGGTGAGTGAGTGAGGGGGTGCTGGACAAGTGGTTGTGCAAATATCAAACATGCAATACAATTAGGCCATAAGCTGTCCTCGCCCACAGGATTGTGACCTAAAGAAAGCCCGCCGGGGATGAGTGCAGGGTCCCTTTCCATGCGCGACATGGTACTACAACCATCCTGATATTATACAATTGTTGATGAAGTTGCCGCTCTAAGCGCTACCAAAGATTCAGGGCTCCTGTACTATCAGTCGGAAACAGCAGCCAGGAACTGTCAATCCGGTACCCTCAATCCATTAGGCAAAGTCAGCCCAGTCCAACTGACAGACATATGTGGTACTGAAGCACTCCACTGTGTCCAGTTTAGAGGGATGGGATATGGCGGGAGCGAGGAAAAGCTGCGTTCATTGCCCTAGTCAGAAAACAAGGTCAACCACTGGGTGATTCTGACGAGTCTCTGTGATAGCCCCTCTACGCCTAGCTAACAGACAAAGAAGGAGTATGAAAGCCGGGCGATAGACAGAGTTTATATCTTCCTTAAGCAGTTTAGGTTTGCCAACCGGTGATGTGTTTGAGTCACCAGCTCTATGAAGAGGCCTCCCTCCCCTATGTTTAGCTTCAGAATTTTCCTTCTCCTAGACGGATGACCTGGGAAGATCTACGGGTCCATCAGCCTCGAGAGGGTTCGCCCCGCGCCTGGGTCCTAATCCAAGTATTTCTGTGACCGCGCATGGGTAGTTAATATTAATTGGTTATTTAGGTTAACATCTACTGAAAATTTTCAATCCTCAAAGTGGTTAAAAACGGACATTACTATGCTTTCCATTTTCATTTTTAATGGGAGAGGGGATAGGTAAAAATTTATGCAGTGGAAGCAACTAAATTTGCAACAGCATTGGTTTGAAAGAGACAAGTTAATGTATTGTTAGATATAATTTTGTAAGTTTAGGAATGTATTGTTAGATATAATTTTGTAAGTTTAGGAATAGGATAACATGTTAGAGTATGACTTACTTGATATTAGAAATTAAGATTTGGTGCCCAAACTGAGTATTTAATACGACTAAAAGATAAGATATATGAACAGTATAGAGACAAGAGAACATTTGGTTTGGAATACAGTTTAATACAAGTATACCTAAAAGATATAGGTTATGGCGTAGTATACTAGTAGGCGTGAGTATAGTTAAATATAGATGGATGGATAAGTGGCATGTTTTCACTATATACGAATGTATGGAATTTTAGACATTGAGTATGTTGCCTTAAGACTTCTAACTTCTTAATATCCGGAAGTTTGTATTACAATGAATACCGATTCGGTTTGCATAAAAATTATTGCAATACTTTCTCCTATCAAAAGAAAGATATTAAGTGTTGCTGTTTATTATAGGATCACTTTTAATATATGTATAGGACTATGGCTAGTAAGTATTTATTTAGAAGCTTAGTTATGGGTTAGGAGTATAATCAAAAGCATGCCTAAGAAATCTTTACGTGTTAATGTGTATCGATTTACGCAAATTGAGTCTGTTAGGGTCAAGGGTTGAGAGCAAGGACCCCTCTAAGTTACGTGCCATGGATTAGATTTAATGGCAACTTAGGAATTAGAGTAGTTCGTTAGTTAGTTATCAGAAGAGAGGATTTAAGTAACAGTACAAAAAAGTTTGTCATGCAAAACAGACAAAGGAAGTCATCTTGGAGTTAAATTATCTATAGAATATACGTAGCATACTAGCAGCGGTATATTTTGCAGTTTTGAGAGGAATTATAGACACATAGTGCTGTGGTTTATTGTACAAGTCCGTAGACTAGGTCAAGCACGAAGCATTTCTGATATTGTAATTGAGTTTATCTAATTTTTAAAAGTAGTTGAATAGAGTATTATGGGATGTTCTACTTAGCTTAGGGATAGAATGAAAATTTAAGGTAAAATTCAAAGTGATATAAGGAATTAAATGAAGATTAGATATATGATCACTGGATGTTGAACTGCTCGGGAGAAATGTTTCTATCTATTCAGAAGAATGTCTTAGTGATGTAAGATTTGAGAAATTAACAGTCCGAGGATACCGAGAGTAAGTTGCGAGCTGATGAGGATTCAGTATAGGCGATTAGATATAGGTAGCAAAGGTGGTTATAGTTTAGTACGCACGTATTGTACATATCAAGTATACTGCTTAGGTTCTACCCTCTATCGTAAAAGGAAATCCGTTTGTAATGCGGTTGGCTAATTTGTCAAGGAAGCGTGTAAGGTTGTTGGAATAAAACAGAGCTTATCTAATTTTTAATGATATCAGTTTACAGACAATTGTATAGGTTGATGAACTGCTGACTAAGGCATAGGAGCCTCGCATCCTGGTGTTTCGATGAAATGGCGGATCAAGAGCATAGGCTTATAGCTAGGAAAATAGGTGTCCGGAAAGGAGATGGCAGTGTACGAGGAGGGGAGGTCTCTTTGATTTCTTATTTATTTATCTAATTTTTATTTTTGTTTGTTTTTTTTCTCAATTTTTTTCGCCCTACCATGGCTGATTATATTAAGTATCATACTTATAAAGTTCTACTGTTTTCTAAATAAATTTGAATATTTTTTTTACCGATTCTTTTCTTACTATAGCATTGATTTATTATTTAAGGCAGGTGATATAGGATTGTAAAGAGCGAAATAGTGTATTTTAAGTGGAGAAAAATTATCGATTACAATATACCTGGGAACTGCTTAAAAATTAAAAAATTAAAATAAATTAAGATGAATGCACAAAATGTATAACGATTTTTATAATTTTGACCCATTTGTAACTTCTTAAAAACTTTTTTAACCTCTTAAACACTTTTTTAACCTCTTAAAAACTTTTTTAACCTCTTAAAAACATTTTTAACCTCTTAAAAACATTTTTAACCTCTTAAAAACTTTTTAACCGGTTAAAGAACCATAAAAGAACGGCCCGTAAAAAAAATCCAATCATTTGAGGCCCTTAGCGCCGTCTGCGACTTTTAGTTTCGGGGGAGGTAGAGTTTGAAAATATGGAGACAGACAGATAAACATATCGTCTTTTATATATTAGTTTCCTTCTACCTGTAAAGCTTATTTTATGTGGTGTTTTTTTTTGTTTTTGTTTTTTGGTGTTGTTCTTTCAGGGTAAAATTTCCAATCGTATTTTCGTCTGTTCGTAATATTCAGTCCGAAGTATTATTATTGTATGTTTGTAATATTCAGTTCGAAGTATTATTTTTGTCTGTTTGTAATGTTCAGTTCAAAGTATTATTTTTGTCTGTTTGTAATGTTCAGTTCGAAGTATTAGTTTTGTCTGTTTGTAATGTTCAGTTCGAAGTATTATTTTTGTCTGTTTGTAATATTCAGTCTGAAGTATTATTTTTGTCTGTTTGTAATGTTCAGTTGGAAGTATTATTTTGTCTGTTTGTAATGTTCAGTCTGAAGTATTATTTTTGTCTGTTTGTAATGTTCAGTTCAAAGTATTATTTTTGTCTATTTGTAATATTCAGTTCGAAGTATTATTTTTGTCTATTTGTAATATTCAGTTCGAAGTATTATTTTTGTCTGTTTGTAATGTTCAGTTCGAAGTATTATTTTTGTCTGTTTGTAATGTTCAGTTCGAAGTATTATTTTTGTCTGTTTGTAATGTTCAGTCCGAAGTATTATTTTTGCCTGTTTGTAATGTTCAGTATTATTTTTGTCTATTTGTAATATTCAGTTCGAAGTATTATTTTTGTCTGTTTGTAATGTTCAGTTCGAAGTATTATTTTTCTCTGTTTGTAATGTTCAGTTCGAAGTATTATTTTTGTCTGTTTGTAATATTCAGTTCGAAGTATTATTTTTGTCTGTTTGTAATATTCAGTTCGAAGTATTATTTTTGTCTGTTTGTAATGTTCAGTTGGAAGTATTATTTTGTCTGTTTGTAATGTTCAGTCTGAATATTTATTTTTGTCTGTTTGTAATGTTAAGTTGGAAGTATTATTTTTGTCTGTTTGCAATGTTCAGTTCGAAGTATTATTTTTGTCTATTTGTAATATTCAGTTCGAAGTATTATTTTTGTCTATTTATAATATTCAGTTCGAAGTATTATTTTTGTCTGTTTGTAATTTTCAGTTCGAAGTATTATTTTTGTCTGTTTGTAATGTCTAGTCTGAAGTATTATTTTTGTCTGTTTGTAATGTTCAGTTCGAAGTATTATTTTTTCTGTTTGTAATGTTAAGTCTGAAGTATTATTTTTGTCTGTTTGTAATGTTCAGTTCGAAGTATTATTTTTGTCTATTTGTAATATTCAGTTCGAAGTATTATTTTTGTCTGTCTGTAATATTCAGTTCGAAGTATTTTTTGTCTGTTTGTAATGTTCAGTTGGAAGTATTATTTTTGTCTGTTTGTAATGTTCAGTTAGAAGTATTATTTTTGTCTGTTTGTAATGTTCAGTTCGAAGTATTATTTTTTTCTATTTGTAATATTCAGTTCGAAGTATTATTTTTGTCTATTTGTAATTTTCAGTTCGAAGTATTATTTTTGTCTGTTTGTAATGTTCAGTTCGAAG
This sequence comes from Euprymna scolopes, assembly GCF_053919585.1. Lineage (NCBI taxonomy): Eukaryota > Metazoa > Mollusca > Cephalopoda > Sepiida > Sepiolidae > Euprymna > Euprymna scolopes. Next base: position 113,324,704 of record NC_136510.1, read on the forward strand.
TATTATTTTTGTCTGTTTGTAATGTTCAGTTCGAAGTATTATTTTTGTCTGTTTGCAATGTTCAGTTCGAAGTATTATTTTTGTCTATTTGTAATATTCAGTTTTTAAGTATTATTTTTGTCTGTTTATAATATTCAGTTCGAAGTATTATTTTTGTCTGTTTGTAATGTTCAGTTCGAAGTATTATTTTTGTCTGTTTGTGATGTCTAGTCTGAAGTATTATTTTTGTCTTTTTGTAATGTTCAGTTCGAAGTATTATTTTTTCTGTTTGTAATGTTCAGTCTGAAGTATTATTTTTGTCTGTTTGTAATGTTCAGTTCGAAGTATTATTTTTGTCTATTTGTAATATTCAGTTCGAAGTATTATTTTTGTCTGTCTGTAATATTCAGTTCGAAGTATTTTTTTGTCTGTTTGTAATGTTCAGTTGGAAGTATTATTTTGTCTGTTTGTAATGTTCAGTTCGAAGTATTATTTTTTCTGTTTGTAATGTTCAGTCTGAAGTATTATTTTTGTCTGTTTGTAATATTCAGTTCGAAGTATTATTTTTGTCTATTTGTAATTTTCAGTTCGAAGTATTATTTTTGTCTGTTTGTAATGTTCAGTTCGAAGTATTATTGTTGTCTGTTTGTAATGTGCAGTTCGAAGTATTATTTTTTTCTGTTTGTAATATTCAGTTCGAAGTATTATTTTTGTCTGTTTGTAATGTTCAGTTCGAAGTATTATTTTTGTCTGTTTGTAATGTTCAGTATTATTTTTGTCTATTTGTAATATTCAGTTCGAAGTATTATTTTTCTCTGTTTGTAATGTTCAGTTCGAAGTATTATTTTTGTCTGTTCGTAATATTCAGTTCGAAGTATTATTTTTGTCTGTTTGTAATATTCAGTTCGAAGTATTATTTTTGTCTGTTTGTAATGTTAAGTTGGAAGTATTATTTTGTCTGTTTGTAATGTTCAGTCTGAAGTATTATTTTTGTCTGTTTGTAATGTTCAGTTCGAAGTATTATTTTTGTCTATTTGTAATATTCAGTTCGAAGTATTATTTTTGTCTGTTTATAATATTCAGTTCGAAGTATTATTTTTGTCTGTTTGTAATGTTCAGTCTGAAGTATTATTTTTGTTTGTTTGTAATGTCTAGTCTGAAGTATTATTCTTGTCTGTTTGTAATGTTCAGTTCGAAGTATTATTTTTGTCTATTTGTAATATTCAGATCGAAGTATTATTTTTGTATATTTGTAATATTCAGTTCAAAGTATTATTGTTGTCTGTTTGTAATGTTCAGTTCGAAGTATTATTTTTGTCTGTTTGTAATGTTCAGTTCGAAGTATTATTTTTGTCTGTTTGTAATGTTCAGTATTATTGTTGTCTGTTTGTAATGTTCAGTTCGAAGTATTATTTTTGTCTGTTTGTAATGTTCAGTTCGAAGTATTATTTTTGTCCGTTTGTAATGTTCAGTTCGAAGTATTATTTTTGTCTGTTTGTAATGTTCAGTATTATTTTTGTCTGTTTGTAATTTTCAGTTCGAAGTATTATTTTTGTCTGTTTGTAATGTTCAGTTAGAAGTATTATTTTTGTCTGTTTGTAATATTCAGTTCGAAGTATTATTTTTGTCTGTTCGTAATATTCAGTTCGAAGTATTATTTTTGTCTGTTTGTAATGTTAAGTTGGAAGTATTATTTTGTCTATTTGTAATGTTCAGTTCGAAGTATTATTTTTGTCTGTTTGTAATGTTCAGTATTATTTTTGTCTGTTTGTAATATTCAGTTCGAAGTATTATTTTTGTCTGTTTGTAATGTTCAGTATTATTTTTGTCTGTTTGTAATATTCAGTTCGAAGTATTATTTTTGTCTGTTTGTAATATTCAGTATTATTTTTGTCTGTTTGTAATGTTCAGTTCGAAGTATTATTTTTGTCTGTTTGTAATGTTCAGTTCGAAGTATTATTTTTGTCTGTTTGTAATGTTCAGTTCGAAGTATTATTTTTGTCTGTTTGTAATGTTCAGTTCGAAGTATTATTGTTGTCTGTTTGCAATGTTCAGTTCGAAGTATTATTTTTGTCTGTTTGTAATATTCAGATCGAAGTATTATTTTTGTCTGTTTGTAACGTTCAGTTCGAAGTATTATTTTTGTCTGTTTTTAAGGTTCAGTTCGAAGTATTATTTTTGTCTGTTTGTAATGTTCAGTTCGAAGTATTATTTTTGTCTCTTTGTAATGTTCACTCTGAAGTATTATTTTTGTCTGTTTGTAATGTTCAGTTCGAAGTATTATTTTTGCCTGTTTGCAATGTCGAGTCCGAAGTATTATTTTTGTCTGTTTGTAATGTTCAGTCCGAAGTATTATTTTTGTCTGTTTGTAATGTTCAGTCTGAAGTATTATTTTTGCTTGTTACACCCAAGTTTAAAATAATATTTTAACCAAGTTAAAACGAGCAAAAGTTATAGCCTGTTTATTTAGGAACAGTATTTTATGTTTAATTGAATCTGGTTTATTTTGTGCTCAGTTTTGCATGAAATGCTAATCTAATTTATAAAACTCACTATGTCTGTGTGCCTGTCTATTTGTCTCCATATTTTCAAACTATTTATTCCGAAACTAAAAGTTGCCGAGCGGCGCTAGGAGTCTCAAATGATTGGATTTTTTACGGACCGCTTTTTTTTTAGCCGGTTAAATAGCTTTTAATGGGTCAAAAAGAGGTAAAAATTGAAAAATCGTGATACATTCTGTATATTTATCTTAGTTTATTTTTAATCAGTTTGTACAGTGGTAACGTCACCAGCTTTGAATGCTACGGTTATGATTTCGGTTTGTGTTTTGTCGTGGAATACCAGTGAAAATAAGAACAATCAAGTTGAGGTTCGGTTAAGGAACAAGTGTATTAACAATAATGTACAAAGATAGGAAAGCGTGTATATCTACTGGGCACTTGGCTAGCAGTTGAAGTGCAGTTGCATCTCTCTCACCGGTGTTGGAATTACTAGCGCTATTTATAGTGCTAATCGGTGTAAATTCATCTGTTCAAGAAAGGCCGGTATAACACCCCCTTTTGAAAATATCCCGTCTGGGATTAATAACATTTATGTTTTGGGTTCACCCTAATCAATTCTGTTGATTTCCGTTTTCTGTTTGATCTTCTGTTCTCCGGAGCTGTCTCTGGTATTGGCACCTGAAAAGTATCAAACACTGTGTCCATGATGTCCTCCTCGGGCGATCTGGTCACCTCACTGTTCGATTATCTTTTCAGAATTTAGTTAGTGTAACGTTTGTGCACGAAGTCTGCTCCCTTCATCATGTAGACCATGTTGCCTATTTGTTTCCCAACAATGTCCGGCTTCAAGAAAGTCTTATTATTTTTGTGAATCTTTTAGAAAACTCTTTCGACAACTTTATACCGTTTTTTTTTTTTAGGTTTGGCCTATCCTGGTTTGGTAACAACTTGTGAAAAATCGATCTAACCTTGCGTCCGAACATAACCTCAGTAGGTGTCTTCGACATTTCGATGTTTGCATTCGAAGTGACTGTAGACTTCTAAAAACTGTTGGATTGACTTATCCGTCGGCGACCCTCTAGATTTTTTTCAGAGCTCTCTTGAATGTGTCAACGAATTACTCTGCTTGTCCATTACTTCTTGGATGGTATGGCGGAATGGTTATATGCTCGATTAGATGATCCTCGCAAAAATGTTTAAATTCGGTAGACGTAAATTGCATTCCATTGTCTATAACAATGCAGTCTACTACCCCAAACCTAGCGAATAGTTCATACAGGAAGTTGATAGTTACCTCGGATGTGGGATTCTTACATTTTAATACTTCCGGCTATTGAGATAGGCTGTCTGCAACAATGAGATAGTAGAACCCATCTAGCGGTCCTGCAAAATCTAAATGAATCCTAGACCAAGGTCGGTCCGGTTTTGCCCACGATACGAATTGAGTCGGAGGAGCTCTCATAGCTAATGTGTATCCTTTACACTCCCTGATTTTTTCTTCTATATTCTTATCCATGTTTGGCCAATAAACGAAAGAGCGCATAAGGCTTTTCATTCTTGATATACCTGGATGTCCTACATGGAATTCCTTGAGCATTCTTTTCTGTAATGTCGCAGGAATTACGACCCTCTCGCTATATAACGGGATGTTATCACAAATTGAATAAATTTCTTCATTCATTTCGTTATTGTTGATCCTTTCTTTCGTGCGTATAATAAATTCGTCCACCTCTGCCTTACTCTTAATCTCATCAAGCGTTACTGGAAGTTCTCTTATTGTGTCACATAACGTATTTTTTACTTCAACTTTCGCTTGAATGGCTGCTATTTCCATATCCTCCAATGGTTCTGTCTGCTTAGGTATTGACCTCGATATACCGTCTGAATGACCAAAATTTTTAGATGGTACATACTGCATTTGAAAATTGTAATTCAGAAGTATGGTACCCCATCTTTGGAGTCTATTCGCCGTATGTTGTCGTAGTCCCTTTTCCGATCCGAAAATCGTTAATAATGGTTTGTGGTCTGTTTGTAACAAAAATTGCCTACCGTGACTGAAACGATGAAATTTCTTTACCGCGAATATAATGCTTAGCGCCTCTTTTTCAATTTTTGAGTAGTTCTTTTCGGCTGGCAAAAGTGATCGAGATGAATGTACTACGGGTTTCACTTTTCCATCATCCATTTTGTGTAAAATGCATGCTCCTATGCCATAGGACCTGGCATTGCTTGCAACTATCATTTCACGCTTGGGATGACAATTTGCCAGAAAAAAGTAGACGTTAAAGTCTTTTTAATTTCCCGAAATGCTTCTTCGCACTCTTGCGTCTGGACCCATTTTTGGTCTTTCCTTAACAGTTTATTTAAAGGCGACCTTAGTTTATGCATATTTGGCACAAATACATTGTAGTAATTTGCCAAACCTAAAAAACTTTGTAAAAACGCAATATTTTCTGGAGCAGGCATATTCTTTATTGCACTCGATTTATCCGCCCTTCTTCCATGTTTATCGATGATTTGCATCAAGTATTTTATTTTCCCCATGAAACATGTACATTTTCACTGTTTTACTTTAAATCCATAATCTTGGATTTTTTTGAATACTTGGTTCACATGAGCTTTGTGTTGTTCTTTGCTAGCGCTTTTCATTAACACATCGTCCAGGTACCTTACTGCGAAATCTAACCCATTTAACATAATGTACATAATTTGCTGAAAAATCGCAGGGGCGACTTTGACCCCAAAAGAAAGTCTGTTAAACTTGTACAATCCCTTATGGGTATTAATACATAGCCGCTTTGAACACTCCTCATCGACTGGAACTTGTAATACGCGTCACTGGGGTCGATTTTAGAAACATATTTTCCTCCACTCAGTTTCGCAAATATCTCTTCAGGTCTCGGAAGAGGATAATGGTGATCTTGTAATGCCCTGTTTAAGCCTGTCGCGAAGTCTGCGCAAACCCGAATCTCCTTACTCTTTTTTTATGTAAACTGTTGGTGCAGCCCACTCACTGTGATCAATTTTTCCGATGACACCCATGTTTTCGAGTCTTTCTAATTCACCGTCTATCTATTCTATAGCAGCGTATGGAACATTTCTTTTCTTTCTGAACTCTTTTACTTTTATGTCAAATTTTGCTACCGCTTTTCTACACCTTCCCAAACTGTCTGAAAATACGTCTGGAAAATTCTCTTTTAACTCCCTCTTAAGTTTTTCTGCCTCCACATTCGAATCTTCAACCTTTTGGCAAAATGATCTTAAATTCAGATCTTATAGTCTAAACTTTTCGAACAGATCAGTTCCAAAGAGGTTGTTTGATTTTCGCATGACAAAAATTCTTACTTTTTCGGCTCTGTGTTGGAAAAAATATTCGTCAATAATTTACCTTCGAAGGTATTTGTTCGCCACTGACGCTTCTCACCGTTTTATGTGATTTAATCATAGTGGGGCTCCAAAGCCTCTTCCATGTCTGTACATTAATAATGGAAATGCCAGACCCACTATCAAGCTGTATCCTTACTTTCTTTTTAAACATTTTGACCTGTACATATTTCTGGATATTTTGTTCCTCAGTTCAATTTTCGTAAGTTTAATGGATGTTTTTCTACCAAATTTTTTTGAACAATGCGATGCTTTATGCCCTTTCTAGTGGCAGTTGTCACATTGTTTGAATTTGTAGGGACACTCATTGTACCAATGTTTATTTCCACAGCTCCAACATGGCCCTAGTGGATCTTTTCCCTGTTTCTTTCTCTGGTTATTTTCTTAAGTCGAATTTTTCTTTTGATGGATCTTTTTAATATGCGACATTCCACTTTCCTCTATGTCACGACTGTCTTGTTTCAACGCAATAAACCGTTCACAGTCTTCCGCTAAGTTTTGTAGTTTTAAATTCGGTTCGTTTTCGAGTTTATTTAAAACACGACGCCTGATTTCAACGTATTTATTTAAAACCAGCCCTTGTACAAATATTAAACATTTAAAATTATCTGCTGATAATTCCTCGAGTTTAAAATCGTCGCAATGCTTGTTCACTATACTTGCATAAGTAGTGTAGTCGTCTTCCTCTCTTCTAGTAACATTCATACATTTATATCGCCTATGGAAATCAGACGTTTTTGCAGAAAACAGTTCTGTAAGTAGCGTAACTGTTTCTTGGAAGCTCAACTCACTGCTCTTGTTGGGGAGAATAAAATTCACGAACTTTTTATGCTCGGTTATTCCCACTTTCCTTAGCAAAAGCCTAACATTTTTCACGTCTGACCAGGTACTACAATCCGATATAAAAATATCCTCATATCTCCTATAGTACTGGATGAAAGTGACATCGTCTTCTGGATTATAATTGAAATTTTCAATAGCGGCCCACACAGCTGTTTTAGAAAATGCGTTACCATTATCGTCCGCTTTAGTAAACTGTGTCGCCTCCAGAATTTTTCTTTGTTCCTCCTGTGTTTTCATCAATATTTCCTCTAAACGTTTCTATTGTTGAAGCATTTTTTCTTCAAATGTTTGTTTAAATCTCTCTAATCTTACTACTTGTTGTTTAATTTGCTGCTTTTGCAACGCGAGATTTTGCTCTGCCTGGAATTGGAACAATTCCAACAGTGAATCTTTGAATTTCGCATCCATCATACGAATTCAGTTTACAATATACGCTTGTATTAAAGAAATATTCCTTAGTAAAAAAAATCAACCAAGTTTTCTTTCCCAATTCTTTTCTTTGAAGAACAACAGTTTAGCACTCCTTTTGTAATTTTGTTTTTATTTGCACGCGTTTTTACATATCAAAAATAAAATCCGTCGATTTAAATATCCGACGAATTCAATTTGTAAAAAATGACGTAATTCTTTACGTGTTTGCTAAGCACAAATGATGTACGCGTGTTTTTTTTTGTTTTTGTTTTTGTTTTTTGTTTTTTTTATTTTTTTTTTCAAATCCAAGACATTATCGAAATAACGATAAGCTTACACGGTATTTGCTAGTTGGGTTTGGACATTTAACTTTGCATAAAAAATGATTGCCGTATGAAACATGGTTTCTGGTGAAGAAAAAATTAACCCTTTTTCCCTTTCTAAAACACTTGGTAAGTGTGTTCAATTATTAAATAATTGACGACATTCGCGTTTTTCGCTGTAGATTTTGGTAGCAAGTTTTTTTCCCCGTCGCTAAATTACTACCGTAGTATTTAATTCGCTGTTAATCCTTGCGTATCCAAATATCTGTTGAAATGACGAAGGTGTTCTGCCATAAAGATTTTACGAATCTTTATTTCAATCACTTTTGGTGATTATCTGCAGTGATGGTCGTTTCGATTCCTTGTCGCCAATCTGTTGTGTCGTGGAACAACACTGAAAATAAGAACAATCAAGTCGAGGTTCGGTTAAGGAAGTGTATTACCAATAATGTACAAAGATAGGAAAGCGTGTATATCGGCTAACAGTTGAAGTGTTGGAATTACTAGCGCTATTTATAGTGCTAATCGGTGTAAATTCCTCTGTTTAATGAAGGCCGGTATAACAGTTTCGATTCTATCTGATGGTACGCATTTTTTTTTTTTTTACTTTTGAAATCACGACTCTATAATAATATATACGAAATGTGGACAAATTAAAATTTCATATTTAAGCGTATTTTACGACATCCCCCACCCCGCTAATCAATATTAACCTGTGCATTGAAGGATACCATCTACCCTCTTTTTTAGTTTGATGTAATTTATCCTAACAAAGATCCATACGCAATTTCGATCAGATCGGCCCAGAAAAATGGAACGGACAGACAAAGTGAAATATGAGATGTATAGATAGATAGATAAATAGATAAATAGATAGAAAGATTTATATATATATATATATATATATATATATATATATATAGAGAGAGAGAGAGAGAGAGAGAGAGAGAGAGAGAGAGAGAGAGAGAGAGGTGTAACAGGGCGCGTTTGAGTGCGTTGGAAAATAGCAACAGGAGCTGTAGAATAGCTGGCGTGCAAAGATATTAGTAGCAGGAGCTGAAAAAGCACATATGCAAATTAGAGAATTGCGCGCGGGATTGCATGATGAAATGATACCACGCGATCGGAGAGAAGCCCGACCCGGAGAAAATTGACGTGTAGAGTCAAAGCGAAAAATAGCTAACTAATGCCAGTGTAAAGTTGGAGAAGAAAAACGCTGCCGGATGAGATTGACTTATGGCCCCGCAGTGGCGGTGAAAGGCTTTTAGACTGGTGTCAAGACGGCGGGGTTCTATTAATCTCATGGCAGACGAAATGAACAATTAGAAAAAACAAGAAGCATTGTTTAAAAATTGATGGTAATGAATGCCTTCCGCTAAAACAGTCAGAAAAGTAGAGTCGGATTTATTTATTAAGTTGAGAAGAAAGATCTTACGGGATTTTTATTTTTATTTCAAATTATGTATTTTCGAATAAGTTTTCGTTATAATACCTTTACTTTATATATTATTTCAAAGTGCGTTTTTCGCTTCATCTAATTGTTTAAATTACAATCGTTGTAAAACCATTATATGTTCTCCTGTGAATGTGAAATTCAAGATGGAAAAAAGCAAATTTCGTACAATTTTCTTATTTCAATTACAGCTAGGCCGAAAAGCTGCTGAAACAGCTCGCGATATCAACGAACCACTGAACGCACAGCACAATAGTGGTCTAAGAAATTTCGTGGCGGCGACGAAAGTCCTGAAAATGATGAGCGTAATAGTTGGCCATCAGATGCTGACAACAATCAATTAAGAGCCTTATTCGAAGCCAATCAATGCACAACTGTCCGAGAACTTGCTTCTGAATTAAACGCAACGTATACGACGATTTCTAAACACTTGAGAGAGATTAGACAAACAGAAAAATTGATAACTGAGTGCCTCACGAATTAAGCGACAACCAAAGAAACGTCGTTATAGAGTGGCATCTTCCCTTCTTTTACACAACAGGAACGACCCGTTTCTCGACCAGGTTTTGACTTGCGATCAAAAGTGGGTTATTTACAACAATCGGTAACGCTCGGTTAAGTGGTTATACGTCAACGAAGTTCCACGACACTTGCCGAAGCCCGAGTTGCACCAAAAGAAAATCATGCTGACTGTTTGGTGGTCTGCGACTGGTCTCATCGATTACAGTTTTTTGAATGCAGGCGAAATCATTGCGGCGGAAATGTACTGTCAACAAATGGTTGAAATAGTCAGAAACTTCGACAACACCACCCAGCATTAGTCAACAGAAAAGGACCAACTCCCCTCCACGACAATACCCGACTGCACGTTGCTAAACCGACCATGCAGAATTCGAACGAATTAGGCTACGAAACTCTGCCTCAACTGCCAACTCTCCACACCTCTCACCTACCGATTACTACTGTTTTAAGCATCTCAACAACTTTCTGCGTGAGAAATGCTTCACAAACCTAAGCGATACCACAAACGCTTTCAGCGACCTTATCGCCACCAGAACGCAAGTTTTTATGTTATGGCATAAATACACTTGTTTTGCGTGGCAAAAATGTGTTGATTCTGACGGTACTTATTTCGGTCAATACATTTTTGTGTGAGCCAAGATATGTCCATCTGAGTTCGAAAGTTAAAAACCGACAGGGCCATACGGCATGGTGGTGGAGAGAGAAGTAAAACTGTAACAGCCACGTAACATATATAGATAGATAGATAGATAGATAGATAGATAGATAGATAGATAGTGATGTTTGGTAAATATACGTTTTAGAAAGAGTTCTGCCAAGAAATAGATTTTCACAAAACTTACTGGAAAATACCTCCACCTTAAATGCAGTTACTATAAATAGATATGTAAGTAGATAGATATATAGATAGTTTGGTAGATAAATAGATATTGAAACAATTTCCTACTTAAACAAAAGATTTCTCTATTATAATTTCCGTTGCCTTATGAATTTTCTCCCCTCGAGATATGACTTCTCCTCAACGATTCTTTTTCGGCTCAATTACAAGTTCAGCCTTCATTACGTTCTTTGTTGCTTCTAATTTCATTTCTATTTATTTTCTCGCTCAACGCTTCGGGATGATTGATTGCTCCGAACTCGAATCGAGAAAAAAAAGCAAGGTATAAATTGAGCAGGATTCTTGGATTGTCTTGTTTGAACTTGGAAATATTATCCAAGAAAGGAAGTGATTCGTGATTGATTAATTAGCTTACTCCCGCCTCTCTCAATCGCTCAATTGTTCTCTCTCTCTCTCTCTCTCTCTCTCTCTCTCTCTCTCTCTCTCTCTCTCTCTCTCTCTCTTCCACTCTTTCTCTCGCTCTCCTTTTATATGCCTGTCTCTCTGTATTTTCTCTTTCTCTCCTCCCTACCTCTCTCCCTCTATTTCTCTGACCTTCCTTTTTTTTCTCACTTACTCTCTCACCCTATGTATTCTTTTTTATCTATTTATGGCTCTCTTCAGGGCGGAACGATAAAATTGTCGCCCTAAAGAGAACAACGCTGGCTTTATTTTAAAACTTTTATTGAAAAAAAAAATCAATTCATACAACTTATTATGTAGTAGAGCTGACATCTATTCAATGTAGCCGCCTTTAGCCTCAATCACCGGCTCGATACGAGTCCAGTACTCGGAACATGCTTTTTCCACAATCACCGGCGGGAGCTCGGCGTATAATCGGCGGATGGCGGCGATTAGGCTGGCTTTGGTGTTGTGGGAGGGGGGGGGTCATGTTGGTGACGTTCTCGACGTCTGATCAAACGAAGCGGATTATGGTCGGGGAAGGATCAAAGCCAGCGAGAGAAGGGTACAAAGCCGTAGTATTTCTTCTGAAGTAAAGCCTGGTTCTCTTTGGACTTGTAGGCCGACGCCATCTACCAGCGACCACCTATTTGTCTCAGGGGATGACCACACTCTTCGGCACATCCAGGTACACTTTAATGTTAATTTTAAAACTGAAGATTTCAGATGGCATGATGTGGTTCTTACTTGATACCACACCAAAAACCATAACCATCGCCGAAACTTTCTTTTCATCATCCTGGGCACGTCTCTATTATTCGTGGCAATCCAACAATGCAGTTTGAGGGTGCTGGCAATGCTCTTGTTGCTATAACTTAAATCGGTAGAGAGCATGATTTGTACTGCGGCGCATCTCCAATCTCGCTGTATTGTGTCATATTTAGAATTGATAGAAGGCTCCTATCGCTCTTAGGATTTGTGCACAACTAGCCAACTAATAGGTCGCCTGCAACAAAAAAAAAAAGGAAAACCGGTTTTCACCAAACGGAAATGGAATCATGTTGTCTTTTTTTAGGGCGACTCTTATACCGTCCTACACTCTATATTTATTTTTCTTTGTATTTTTCAGTCCCTTGTTCTCGCAATCTCTCCTTATTTCTCCTTTCCTCTCTCGTCTTTTCTCTTTTTTTTGTTCCTCTCTCTTTCTATTATTTTATCTCTCCTTCTCTTTATCTCTCTCTCTCTCTCTCTCTCTATTTCTCTTTATTCGTCCGTCTTTTCTCGCTATCGCTCTTTCTCTTTTCTTACTATTTTTCTATCTCTTTATATCACCCCCTCTCATTTTCTCTCTCTCTCTTTCTTCGTCTCTCCCGCCCTCCTCATTTCTTTCTCACTCTTTCCTCTAATCCATTTTACAAAATCCGTATTCCCGTTTGTTTGCTTGGTCACATCATATACGACGTTATAGTAGTTGATTTCTTATTGTGGAGCACTTTCAGTTGAATTAAAAAGTCGGTTAATTTAGTTCTTATGCGTTGACCATCATATAATGATTAGATCACTTTGACTGACATTAAAAAACATTTAATAACATAAATGTTTAAAATTCAACAACATTTCTCGCGGTTAACGGTGGCCGAATGGATTTGATCCTTGCTAATGAAGCCAGAGATGGCTTCTGTCGCCGGGTTCGAATCTAATTGTGACACTCTACACTGAATATTCTCAAAAGGATCAAACATTACTTCTGTAGTTATTTGATACTTATTATAGTAAATAATTATATATATATATATATATATATATATATATATATATATATTTGTGTACGTGTTTGTGCTTTTTATGTGTCTGTGTGTGTTTTTTGTGCAAGAGTGCGTGTTTTTTTGTGTTCTTCCGTGTATGTTTGCGTTTGTGCGCGCGCGCGTGTGTGTGTTTATCTTTGTGCGTGCGTGTGTGTCTTTATGTATACGTGTGCGTTTTTGGGGTTTGTGCTTACGTGTGTGCTTGCGCGTATGCGTGTGTGTGCATGTGTGTGTGCATTTATGCGTAGGTGTGCGTGTGCATGTGTCTCTGAGATACAAATCAATCTAATACTTGTGTCATCCAGACTCAGGCAAGGCAACCCGTGGCCGGGCGGGCACGGCTAGTATAATAATATTAGGTTGATGCAAAAACAGTGTCGTTTTTTTGACGTTCAACTTTATATTAAAAAAACATTATGCTTGCACCAACCTAATAAATGTGAAATCTACATTAAACAGAATATCATATTTACGTGTATTTTACGACCGAGCAATGCCGGGCGACCTGCTAGTATATATATATATATATATATATATATATATATATATATATATCGTGCATTTTATACATATGTATTTCTCTCAAGCATTAGAAGGAAGGAGTTAAGCGTAATGAGTTCAAAACGCCATAGACGGCGACCATCTTGTTTTCTTTTTTCTTTTTTTTTTTTCTTTTAACAAACTTATGTTGTTGATCGGATTGTCAATGTTATTATAGCAGTTGGCCGGCAAAGAAGTATCGCTGCTAATAGTCTGAGTGTTGTTATTAAGCAAGCTTATTGGTAGAGAGGGATGTTCATGTCCATAGTTATTTGATTTTCCGGGGATTGGCAGTTGGGAAAAATTTGTGGTGTTGGTTTGGAGGAATTTAGATGGTATCTTGTTTACAGTACATGAATAGACCACGTTCTTATTGATACAGTTATTGTAAAGAAGGCGTTCGTTCTATTTTGGGCAATTACATTTCGTTTGCATGGCTAAGGAAAAAGAGCATCTTTAATTTTCTTGTTATTAGATGCTATAATTGTCTGGGCTAAATTAGGCATTGTAGCGTATGATATATTGATGGAGTTTTTTTTTTAAACAACTTTCTATACCTATGCGGGTACTTAAATGATTTTTCGATGATATTGAAAAACTCCTTGGGGATATTACTTTTTACACTAGAGCTGAAGGGGGGTGTTATATTTTCTCCCCATTCTTTTTCTAGGGGTAGACTTAATTATGTTAGATGGAAGGCTGTTGCGCTTGTAAATTGTAGGGTTAACGTTATCATAGCTATTATATATACATCGAAACATGCTATGCGTAATTAATTTAGTTCTTACGGTTGTCTTTTATCTTCTCCGTATATCTCGAATTCATTATGGTTTATTATAGAACATGGAATTTTTTGTCGGCGGAGAGCCTTGAGATTCTCGTAAAGATTGATGGATTATATATATATATATATATATATATATATATATATATATATATATATATATAGTAGTAGTAAGTTATAAAATATATATGGCAATTAAGCTACACAGAATATTCCACGTTTCATCCACGCTAGGATTCATCAGGCTTATGCGAGGGTCTTGTGGTTGTTTCGCGTTTTTACATACGCACCTTCTATTGAGTTTTTACTTAGGCAATCAGCTTCCTAGTTTCCACCGCACTCTTCCTAATCAGCCAATGAGCAGGCACTTACAGATCAAAGGCCCAGTTGACCTCCGGTTCACCCGTATATTGGCTGATTAGGAAGGGTGCGGTGGAAACTAGAAAGCTGATTTTAATACATTCGTTTATAAAGCGATTAACTGGGTTCCGGAATATGAGAATTTGCTGCGCTCAGCCAATGAAAATGGACGTAATTTGGCGAGGAGACGTTATTATTTGTAAATCAGAAATTGGAAAGATTGTGTTGTGTCTATGTATCTATGAGCCAGATACGGTCGGTGTTACTATGGTATCTGTGGAACATGTAGAATTATTCTCTATGACGACTGGTAGCGGTGGTAGGACTAAATATTTAGAGTGAAAAATAGGAACTATTTCCTCTAAAGATGGTGCGATTATGTTATTGCGTGGTATTGCTCGTATGATGTAGTATTTTAATATCACGACTGAATGTGTTTAAAATGCTGTTCGAGAGCTATATATGATAGTGGCTAGATGCATTGAATTTGAATGTGGGATTTGTTGTTGAAACCCTACGATGCTTTGGACCAGAGCGGAATTTCTGCAGCCAAATTATTATATAAGAGATTATTATTATTATTATTATTATTATTATTATTATTATTATTATTATTATTATTATTATTATTAATAATAATATTAATTATACTATTATTATTTCTCTATTCAGTATTATTATAATTAATGTATTATTTTATCAATATCAATATCATTATTAATACTTATATTACTTTTAATAATACAATTATAACTATTATAATTATTGCTATGATTATTATTTTATTATTATTATTTATATTATAATTATAATTATAATTATAATTTTTATTAATATTACTAATATAAATATTATTTCTGTTAATATTAATATAATTATAATTATTATAATCATTATTATTCTTTTATTATTATTATAATTCATTTTATTATTAATCTTATTATTGTTAATATTAATTATATTGTTAATATACTTATTAATATTGTTATTTTCTATTATTAATGTTATTATTTCTTATTATTAATATTTGTTTTATTATGAATATGATTATTATTATATCTATTATTATTATTATTATTATTATTATTATTATTATTATTATTATTATTATTATTATTATTATTACACGTTAGAGTACGAACACATACCAGTGATTTCTCGCTAGTAGTGATTGAGATTTTTTTGATAATTGTGTCTCTGTATTCCGAGTATATGTAGTAAAACTGAATAATTCTAAAGTAAAAAATTCGAATTTCTAAATATACCATAAACCTGAGATAAAAGAAATGAATGAATTATGAAAAGAAAAAATGAAAGTACGAAAAAATTGGCTGTATTTTATCCGCATTTTTTGTCAATTCAAAATGGCTGCTATTAACTTTGTTGCGACGAGAAAAAGACGCAGCTGGGCATAACGTCAGCAACGATAAAGAATGTCATTACTTATTTATAAACTGTGCTTCTTTTTTTAACTTTAATCTTTATATTTTGCAAAAGCTGTGCGCGAGCCGAGTGCCTTTCATGGTAGATGGGTTCATTATCTTGATCAATTGAAATAGTCTCTAACAAAAAAACGCCAACCTCTTTCCACGCTGACATCGTGCAGCTGCGACCATTTTTCTTTTCTTTTCTTTTTTCTCTTTTCGTTTTTTATGTGTGTCTATTTTGTGAATAGATTCCAAGCTTTTATGTTGTATATTATGGTAAGTGAAAACGATCATAATAATGGCGTATAAAGACCGCTAAATGTATTCTCCTTTATCGCGATTTAATATGACAACCTTCCTGTCGAATGATATAGAAAACCAATAATATTATGTCTATTTATATTAGGTTAAGTGTGTGTGTATGCGGAATATGTTTTTTTTTACATGGGGGTCACCACTTATCAAGGCCCGAAGACCACTCAGGGATAAGGGTTATTGCGTGTACAGTAATCAATGAGATAGTATTGTAGTAATCATTAGTACTGGGGGTTTTGATACAGTGTCTTACTTAAGGGGGCGGTTTTTCAGGAGTTTGTTTATGTTGGACTTGAAGACGCCCAAGTTGTAGTCAGGTGGGAAACAGGCAAGCGGCAGAGAGTTCCACTGGCGTGCAGTTCTAAGAAAGAAGCTTTGCTCATGGAATCTACGTTTGGATTTAGGCACAGATAAAGAGTGGGGAAAATTATTGACAGTAGTTTCAGCCATACGGGTGTTTCTCGTGAAAGATTGGCGAGAGGGGACGAGGGATTGGAGCTCAGACGAGCACTTGCCATGGAAATAACGATAAAACAAAAACAGGCTCGCAACGTCTCTTCTGTGGGAGAGAGGTTGCAGGGAAGAGAAAAGGGCATCCCCCACTAAACCACGAAGTCTATTTTGTACTCTGTCAAGGCAGGATAGGCTGTTTTTAGCAGATCCTGCCCAGATGTGGCAGCAGTACTCCATCCTTTGACGTACTTGGCTTTTATACAGATAGAGAATTGCATCAGTAGTGAGATATCTTCTGCAGCGGTAAAAGGATCCCACCATTTTCCCAGCGACCCTGGCAACAGATTTGATGTACGTGTTCCATTTCAGATCAGGAGTAAAGGTCAAACCCAGAAGCTTGTCAAAACATGGAGTCTCTCCAAGACGAGAGCCATCCATTTCAATTGATGCCAGATGAAGATCAGAGCGTTAATGATGTAAAGATAGAAGCTTGGTTTTGGATGCATTAAAAGTGACCAGCCGCCTCTTCCCCCATTGTACCACGTGCTTAAGATCAGAGGAGAGAGAATTAGAGAGAACTTTGTCATTTACGGCCTTTGATGTGTTGCCATAGATGGTCGTGTCATCAGCATAGATGTTAACGAATGATTTAAGTATGTGTTTTGCGAGATCATTGATGTAGATCAGGAAGAGAGTTGGGCCCATGATGAACCCCGTGGGGACTCTAGCATTAATACTGTGGGCCTCTGATTTCTGCCCATCAACCACTACTCTTATGAACCTAGCGGAGAGAAATGTTTTAATGATTGAGAAAACATTTCCAGTAATAATCACATTGGAACACCAGTTGTCGTTAAATCGCCAACGTTAAGAAACATTGTGTCTGGTAATTAACAGGTGCGTGAACATTAAGGAATAGTTGTTGTATCTATGAGGAGATGACACTTCCCTCCAAGAACTGAAAAAACTTAACATCATCAAGCTTGTAAATTTGATATTCTCATGAAACTTCCGCCATTCAGGAAAAGTCGGTTCAACACACCTAAGGTGAGTGCGTTTCAGATTCTGATTCATTGATTAACAATTGTTTGCTCTAATAAGTGATAAAATTTGATATTTCGATGTAATTTATAACAAGTTTACTCGCCGTTATACAAAGTGATGAACGTAATAAAATTTATATATTTATATATATATACATACATATATATATATATATATATATATATATATATATATATATATATATATATATATATATAAAGAGGGAGAGAGAGAGCAGGAGAAATAGAGAGAGTAGGGATAATGAAAAAACCAATACAAAGATATATACTAATGCATATAAATTAAATTGTCATTTTAATATATATATTTGAATAATAATATATATTTACATGCAAAATTATTTCCACTATCAAATAACGCTACATTTTACAGGAACCATAAAACTTACTGAACAGAACCTCTAGACTCGAACCTAGGTCTTCAGCTTGCAGTTTTCATAGTGCATGTTATCTGCGCCATTGTTTAATTATGGAAATAATATCATCTCACATTAAAAATAAATATATATTATGTATAATATATATATATTAATATATATATATATATAGTTGCCTGTCTTACCGCACTGATGAGCTGTGATACAGCGAAACAGTACTCTATGTGGATGACTATAATGCTCCCTATCTTGGGATGGCATATTGGGAAGTGATATACAAATTACCATTAGCATATTAAGCTATGGTCTTTGTGTAAACAAATCGAATTTAGGTATTCGGACGATGTGAAAACATCGTTAATTCACTATCCGCAGAGCAGCTTCTTGCGGTAGTTGCCTGTCTAACCGCGCTGATGAGCTGTGATACGGTGAAACAGTAATGTATTTGAATTACTTTATATATATATATATATATATATATATATATATATATATATATATATATATATGATACTTGAAATTAAACACTCGAAAACGATTAACTATGGGTTAGGCACACTTGTGACTTGAATATTTTTATATAACTACACGTAGTATTATCGTTAAGCAGTGCTACATTAGGAAACCAGCCACATAATTGACGCAAACGATAAATGAGAACCCTAACTAGAGAACTAGGAACGCAATACCTAACACATATAGATAAAAATGTGCTGTTATGCACTAGGAGTGTCAGAAATTGCCATTACAAAGGAGTGATAACTATTTACTCGGAAATTCAAGTTAAACTATCTTTGCGCTTCCAATTATATGTGGAATTTCGTTTGCGATAATTTCTACTCAAAAAATTCAGATAAATGGCATCCAATCTAAATGGCATTAAGACAGAAATGTGATGATATTCACATTATTCCATTTAACAATCAACAAAATAATGTGTAATGAGAATAGAATAAATTTCACTTCTAACCTATCACTCATAGAATTTCGTATCTGTCAAAAGTCGAATTATACTATTGGCAAGGGGAAGATAATTACAGAATTTATCTTTAAAAAACATTAATTTCTAATAAATAAAATAATTGCCAGTTAACATTACGATGAACTATCATCAAGAGAGATTTTTATCTCTAAAAAAATTATATATATATATATGTGTGTGTGTGTGTGTGTGTGTGTGTGTGTGTGTGTGTGTGTGTGGTAACATGTTTTTTTTCAATTATATTTCACTTTTTTTTTTCAATTTGATAATGTTGACCATCTTGCAATTTATTTCTTTAATTCCGTTAATTATATATATATATATATATATATATATATATATACGTGTGTATAGTAGAAAGTTGTGAAAGTATATATCTCAATTGGCCTACAGATCATTTTTTCGCGTTCTGTTCTAGTAAGTACTCTTCATACTAATGTATATTTTATATATACATGTGGCGTTAACCAATCACATTTTTAGTTATTCTCTGAACATTTTCACCTTCCTTTGTCCTGTTTTGGAAATGGCTGATTTATCCTTTTTGCATTAAAAGTTAGCATTGGTTATATTTTAGGTATTATATTAGTTTAATTAATATTGATTTTTTTTATTATGTTTTACAGGAGTGTCTCAACCTATCAAGGCACGGAAGCCTATTGAGGATAAACGTTAATGAGTGTAAAGGTGGTCAGTGCGACAATAGCTTAATAATTTTTTCGGTAGAAATTAGTCAGATATTGACTACTTACGCAGAAATTTTATCACATGGGACTTGAAGACGACTAAGTTATAGTCAACTGGGAAACAGCAAGGAGGAACAGCGTTCCACATGAAGGTTGTTCTAGGAAAAAGTTTTGTTCGGCTAAACTTTAATCTATGGTGGTCCCCTCCCAGTAAAACATTTCCAGCAAACATTTGCCTAGTTACAACTGTAACAGAGCACAGAAGCGCATGTGCAAATGTATATGGAATGCAAAAGGCCGTCTGTGCTTGGAAAAAATATAAAAAGGAGAATAGAGCACGTTAGAGAAAATAATTACGTTAGAGAAGTGGGTGACGCCACAGCCATAACGAGAAGTCACACATGGCGGGAGAAAGGAGAAATATATATTTAGTTGTTACAAAAAAAAAGGAGTCGAGTTTTTACTTGTCTTATGTTCCTTGTGATGTACTCCATTACAACATGCCCCGTGTGTAAACAGTGGGCAATGTTACGTAACTACTGCCAATAATTTCCCTTATTCGTTATATGTACCTAAAACTACACGAAAATTCCACGAGCAAAGCGTTTTTTTTTCAAAAGTTACCTGTCTGTAGAGAATAATAACACAGAGCTGCTTCCCAAATGCCTGTAGAAAAGAATTTGCATGGAGGAGAAAGGGTATTCAAACTAGGTTTCGAAATCAGTTTTGAACTCTTTCAAGGGACTGATAGGCTACTTCGGGAAGCTCCTTACCAGTTGTAGTACTTCATTTGAAGGTGAATTTGGCTCTTATACATGTAGACGACTGCGTTGGAAGTGAGATACCTTAGGCGGTTGGATGTGATCATTTTTTTTTTAGTGATCTTAACAACAGATTTGAGGTAAGTTTTTATTTCAGGTCAGGAGTTCAGGTCAATCCCAGAGGTTGTCTAAACATGATGCTTCTTTGAGACGAGAGCAATTCATATAAATTGTGGTCATGTGAAAATCAGAGCGTTGGTTGTGAAAAGACAGAAGCTTGATTTTGGATGTATTAAAATTAACCAACCATTTTTTGCCTTATTGTACCACACGGTCAAGGTTGGAGGAGAGAGACTCAAAGAGATCTTCGTCGTTGCTGACCTTTGAAAGGTTGTCATATATTGTTGTGTCGTCTGCGTATATGCCATCGAATGGTCTTAAAATATTATTTGGGAGGTCATTGATGAAGATAAGCAAGAAAGTTGAGCCAAGAATAGATCCCTGAGGCACATCAGAGTTGATACGTTCAACTTCGGACTGTTGTCCATCGATGACTACTTCCATAAACTTGTTGAAAAGGAAGAATTCGATGTTTGAGAAAACATTACCAGATATTTTTATGGCTGGAGATCTTGTGAAGTAGATCTTTATGGCAAACCCTATCAAATGCCTTTGATATGTCGGGAGGTATTGCTCTAAAGAGGAAACCATCGATGGATTACCTGGTCATATCTCTCTCATAAGTGAAGCATATTGCTTGTCGTTGAGCAAGTTGTTTTTTCCGAGGTGGTTTACAATTTCTTTATTTAGTACGAATTTAAGCAACTTACTCATGATGAGATGAAAACTAATTGGTCCGGACTGAGATGCTGAATGATCTTCAGTATTTTTAAATATTGGGTATATATATATATATAAATGTTTAGAGGTACAGAATTTATATATGGTTTTAAATAAAATGGTAGGCGGCAGTTTCTCGAGAGCTCTTTCGGCTATCATCTCTTCAGGAGCAAATCGATAGCAATCTAAATAATATTGTGGCGAAAATAAAGAGTTCTATAGGGGAACTTATTTAATGTGCCAACGTACGGGGGCATTAATTAAATTTATTTACGTTTAAAAAACGATTAAAAATGTTGGCACAACGAGGGAGAAAAAAAAAAAAAAAAAAAAAAAAAAAAAAGGCGGGAGAAAAAATTCAAAGTTCCCCAAAGAGAAACAATGCGTTAGATGTTTCTTTTTGCCGGCACAAAGAAGGTTGACGCACCGCAATAGAGACAGCCTCCAAAATCTTTAAATGATTTTTGGAGTCCGCTCTATGTAGCACCTCGAACCAATCTATTTTATATCTATCGGCACAGCATGGGTTGTCAACCAAATGCTGGCCAATAGCAGAGTCCAAGGCTGCAGAAGGAGGGAGACCTCCAAACCCCATCCTCCCTTGTCTGATCTTCGATGGAACATGCTGGTTTATACGAGTCAAAAGGTGCAAGGATGTTCGCCCAACATAACCAGCATCGCACTGGCATTTAAACTGATATACAATATTACTATTTTGAATGTAAGGCAAACTATCCTTGCGGAAAGACGGAAAAGCAGATCTCGTAGTATATACCACACGCAAGGTCACCGAATTGAAGCAATCGTAAATACTTCTTCGAATCTTTTTTGAAATTATATTACTCCCCTCCCCTATCCACGGTAATTTCAAATAAACCGGGCATTTCAAGGGTCCAAACTTTTTAGGGGATTTAAAATCCGCAACCTTTTTGAAAATACAATCATCAATAAGGTCAACAGGATAACCATTATTGATGAATATTTCCCTGATCTTATCGAGTTCGACATCCAATCTGTTAGGCGAACAAATCATGAGGGCTCTATGTACCAAAGTATTAATTAAACCGACCTTACGTGATTTAGGTACAAAAGACAACCAGTTCACATATAGTCCAGTAAATGTCGGCTTTCTATAAATTGTAGTGAGAAAGCCCCCCCTTGAGCGTTCGACAAGAACGTCCAAGAAAGGAAGCGAATTGTCCTTCTCACTTTCCATAGTGAACTTGAGAGCCCCATGTAGAGAATTCAGCCTATTAAAAAATGTCGACGCATCACTTTGCGAAGGAAAAATAGCAAAAGTGTCGTCAACATATCTGAAATATGCAGTGGGTTTAGATGTAGAATGAAACATAACGGATTCATAATACCCGACGAAAATATCCGCTAAAGTTGGGGCCAACGGACTCCCCATTGAAACCCCGTCAACCTGACAGTACATAATATCACAAAAACTAAATTCCACGGATTTCGTACACATTAAAATGAGTTCAATAAGAATCTCTTTAGAAAACCGTGGAGCAGTCAGGTGACCATCATATAAAGCGTCGGTACATATGCGTATAGTCTCATCCAACGGTATGTTGGTGAAAAGACTAGAGACATCAAATGAACACATGAAAGACGTCTCTGCATTAGAATCCAACCCACGTACACAATCAACGAACCGAAAGGAATCTGGGATACAATGCGTGGTGTATAGCTCACGCACAGGTTGCAGAATTTCTACAAGCCACTGAGCCAAAGAATGTTGTGCTGAACCAACCATTGATAAAATGGGTCTCAGTGGAACACCTTGCTTGTGGATTTTAGGGAGACCATACATTCTGGGACGCTGTGACCCAGAGGGCCTGATCCTGTCATAGACATCCTTGCAAAACACCTTCTTTTTAAATAATGCAAGTAAACGTCTCTGCATTTTAGCCTCGTTCTTGCAAGTATTATCCGTCACCTCGACAGCGCCGAGTTTACGGAATTTCGAACTATCATTGAGAATCACTGCCATTTTCTCAACGTAGTCGGATTTATCCAAAATCACCACTCCTGCACCTTTGTCTGGTTTACACATATAAATATCGGTGTTAGATTTTAACGCTTTCATCGTTTTAAATTGCGTTATATTCCAGACAAAGTCGCTATGATCAACAGGAATGTTACTATATCGGTGAGCTAAGGCAACTAAATTGGATTTCATCCCAACAATTTTTTCTGGGGAATTAGGCACATTATGTCTAAGTTGAGAGAACAAAACTTCAAAGGCAGAAAGTGTTCTCTCTTTATTTAAACTCGTGGGGGGAATACAAAAATCTAAACCCCTAGACAAAACTTTATTTTCAATTTCTGTAAGGACCATTTTTGAAAAATTGAAAATATGTTTGCTTCCATTAGTGGGTTCACACCCATATCTTCTGCGAACCAGAAGAGCAAGGTGTTTACTATTATCTTTGGAAGCATTTTGCCTAGCAAACTGATCACCGATAGATAAATATTTGCAAAAACGGAAAAAATCACAAAAGGACAGGAACCCCTTAACTACGGACCAAAGTTGATGACGATTACTAATGTATGTCTCAAGGTTCTCCATCAACTTATTCATATCATCACGTATAAACGCACGCTCCATAGACAAACTTGGCTTCACTTTAGATGCAGCAATACGTTTACTAATGTAAGCTGGGGCTACATCTTGTTGCAGACAGGAACGCAAAAAAGCTAAGGAGAGATTGGTAGATCTAATTCTACTCCTTAATCTTACAATATTATTACACAATTCTATTTGTTGGTGTGTATACCTCTTCCGTAAATATTTAAATAAATGTTTAGAGGTACAGAATTTATATATGGTTTTAAATAAAATGGTAGGCGGCAGTTTCTCGAGAGCTCTTTCGGCTATCATCTCTTCAGGAGCAAATCGATAGCAATCTAAATAATATTGTGGCGAAAATAAAGAGTTCTATAGGGGAACTTATTTAATGTGCCAACGTACGGGGGCATTAATTAAATTTATTTACGTTTAAAAAACGATTAAAAATGTTGGCACAACGAGGGAGAAAAAAAAAAAAAAAAAAAAAAAAAAAGGCGGGAGAAAAAATTCAAAGTTCCCCAAAGAGAAACAATGCGTTAGATGTTTCTTTTTGCCGGCACAAAGAAGGTTGACGCACCGCAATAGAGACAGCCTCCAAAATCTTTAAATGATTTTTGGAGTCCGCTCTATGTAGCACCTCGAACCAATCTATTTTATATCTATCGGCACAGCATGGGTTGTCAACCAAATGCTGGCCAATAGCAGAGTCCAAGGCTGCAGAAGGAGGGAGACCTCCAAACCCCATCCTCCCTTGTCTGATCTTCGATGGAACATGCTGGTTTATACGAGTCAAAAGGTGCAAGGATGTTCGCCCAACATAACCAGCATCGCACTGGCATTTAAACTGATATACAATATTACTATTTTGAATGTAAGGCAAACTATCCTTGCGGAAAGACGGAAAAGCAGATCTCGTAGTATATACCACACGCAAGGTCACCGAATTGAAGCAATCGTAAATACTTCTTCGAATCTTTTTTGAAATTATATTACTCCCCTCCCCTATCCACGGTAATTTCAAATAAACCGGGCATTTCAAGGGTCCAAACTTTTTAGGGGATTTAAAATCCGCAACCTTTTTGAAAATACAATCATCAATAAGGTAAAGATTTTGGAGGCTGTCTCTATTGCGGTGCGTCAACCTTCTTTGTGCCGGCAAAAAGAAACATCTAACGCATTGTTTCTCTTTGGGGAACTTTGAATTTTTTCTCCCGCCTTTTTTTTTTTTTTTTTTTTTTTTTTTTTTTTTTTTTTTTTTTTTTTTCTCCCTCGTTGTGCCAACATTTTTAATCGTTTTTTAAACGTAAATAAATTTAATTAATGCCCCCGTACGTTGGCACATTAAATAAGTTCCCCTATAGAACTCTTTATTTTCGCCACAATATTATTTAGATTGCTATCGATTTGCTCCTGAAGAGATGATAGCCGAAAGAGCTCTCGAGAAACTGCCGCCTACCATTTTATTTAAAACCATATATAAATTCTGTACCTCTAAACATTTATTTAAATATTTACGGAAGAGGTATACACACCAACAAATAGAATTGTGTAATAATATTGTAAGATTAAGGAGTAGAATTAGATCTACCAATCTCTCCTTAGCTTTTTTGCGTTCCTGTCTGCAACAAGATGTAGCCCCAGCTTACATTAGTAAACGTATTGCTGCATCTAAAGTGAAGCCAAGTTTGTCTATGGAGCGTGCGTTTATACGTGATGATATGAATAAGTTGATGGAGAACCTTGAGACATACATTAGTAATCGTCATCAACTTTGGTCCGTAGTTAAGGGGTTCCTGTCCTTTTGTGATTTTTTCCGTTTTTGCAAATATTTATCTATCGGTGATCAGTTTGCTAGGCAAAATGCTTCCAAAGATAATAGTAAACACCTTGCTCTTCTGGTTCGCAGAAGATATGGGTGTGAACCCACTAATGGAAGCAAACATATTTTCAATTTTTCAAAAATGGTCCTTACAGAAATTGAAAATAAAGTTTTGTCTAGGGGTTTAGATTTTTGTATTCCCCCCACGAGTTTAAATAAAGAGAGAACACTTTCTGCCTTTGAAGTTTTGTTCTCTCAACTTAGACATAATGTGCCTAATTCCCCAGAAAAAATTGTTGGGATGAAATCCAATTTAGTTGCCTTAGCTCACCGATATAGTAACATTCCTGTTGATCATAGCGACTTTGTCTGGAATATAACGCAATTTAAAACGATGAAAGCGTTAAAATCTAACACCGATATTTATATGTGTAAACCAGACAAAGGTGCAGGAGTGGTGATTTTGGATAAATCCGACTACGTTGAGAAAATGGCAGTGATTCTCAATGATAGTTCGAAATTCCGTAAACTCGGCGCTGTCGAGGTGACGGATAATACTTGCAAGAACGAGGCTAAAATGCAGAGACGTTTACTTGCATTATTTAAAAAGAAGGTGTTTTGCAAGGATGTCTATGACAGGATCAGGCCCTCTGGGTCACAGCGTCCCAGAATGTATGGTCTCCCTAAAATCCACAAGCAAGGTGTTCCACTGAGACCCATTTTATCAATGGTTGGTTCAGCACAACATTCTTTGGCTCAGTGGCTTGTAGAAATTCTGCAACCTGTGCGTGAGCTATACACCACGCATTGTATCCCAGATTCCTTTCGGTTCGTTGATTGTGTACGTGGGTTGGATTCTAATGCAGAGACGTCTTTCATGTGTTCATTTGATGTCTCTAGTCTTTTCACCAACATACCGTTGGATGAGACTATACGCATATGTACCGACGCTTTATATGATGGTCACCTGACTGCTCCACGGTTTTCTAAAGAGATTCTTATTGAACTCATTTTAATGTGTACGAAATCCGTGGAATTTAGTTTTTGTGATATTATGTACTGTCAGGTTGACGGGGTTTCAATGGGGAGTCCGTTGGCCCCAACTTTAGCGGATATTTTCGTCGGGTATTATGAATCCGTTATGTTTCATTCTACATCTAAACCCACTGCATATTTCAGATATGTTGACGACACTTTTGCTATTTTTCCTTCGCAAAGTGATGCGTCGACATTTTTTAATAGGCTGAATTCTCTACATGGGGCTCTCAAGTTCACTATGGAAAGTGAGAAGGACAATTCGCTTCCTTTCTTGGACGTTCTTGTCGAACGCTCAAGGGGGGGCTTTCTCACTACAATTTATAGAAAGCCGACATTTACTGGACTATATGTGAACTGGTTGTCTTTTGTACCTAAATCACGTAAGGTCGGTTTAATTAATACTTTGGTACATAGAGCCCTCATGATTTGTTCGCCTAACAGATTGGATGTCGAACTCGATAAGATCAGGGAAATATTCATCAATAATGGTTATCCTGTTGACCTTATTGATGATTGTATTTTCAAAAAGGTTGCGGATTTTAAATCCCCTAAAAAGTTTGGACCCTTGAAATGCCCGGTTTATTTGAAATTACCGTGGATAGGGGAGGGGAGTAATATAATTTCAAAAAAGATTCGAAGAAGTATTTACGATTGCTTCAATTCGGTGACCTTGCGTGTGGTATATACTACGAGATCTGCTTTTCCGTCTTTCCGCAAGGATAGTTTGCCTTACATTCAAAATAGTAATATTGTATATCAGTTTAAATGCCAGTGCGATGCTGGTTATGTTGGGCGAACATCCTTGCACCTTTTGACTCGTATAAACCAGCATGTTCCATCGAAGATCAGACAAGGGAGGATGGGGTTTGGAGGTCTCCCTCCTTCTGCAGCCTTGGACTCTGCTATTGGCCAGCATTTGGTTGACAACCCATGCTGTGCCGATAGATATAAAATAGATTGGTTCGAGGTGCTACATAGAGCGGACTCCAAAAATCATTTAAAGATTTTGGAGGCTGTCTCTATTGCGGTGCGTCAACCTTCTTTGTGCCGGCAAAAAGAAACATCTAACGCATTGTTTCTCTTTGGGGAACTTTGAATTTTTTCTCCCGCCTTTTTTTTTTTTTTTTTTTTTTTTTTCTCCCTCGTTGTGCCAACATTTTTAATCGTTTTTTAAACGTAAATAAATTTAATTAATGCCCCCGTACGTTGGCACATTAAATAAGTTCCCCTATAGAACTCTTTATTTTCGCCACAATATTATTTAGATTGCTATCGATTTGCTCCTGAAGAGATGATAGCCGAAAGAGCTCTCGAGAAACTGCCGCCTACCATTTTATTTAAAACCATATATATATATATATATATATATATATATATATATATATATATGTATGTATATATATATATATATATATGTCTGTGTGTGTATCTATATATATAAAGCTGAATGTGTGTGCGTGTGTGTGTGTGTGTGGTCACGAATATGGCTGAGTATTTTAAAAAAACTGATTGCATATAATGATAGAATATGTATCGAGACACAGAAATGAGTATGTTTGATCTGGAAGAACGGTGGTTCATTAAAATTGTGGGGTCTGCGTTCGCGCCTTGTCCACAAAGTATGGAAATAAAAAATTTTAAAATTAAAAAAAAAACGTTTACATGTGTTTTTGATATAGATGTACATAATAATACTTTGATAAGTATGTTTTAACTTAAATAGGAATGGTATAATAAAATTGTGTGGTCTGCGTTCGTGCCTGGCCTCCATAGAATGGAAATAGGCACAAACTTTAATAAAGACTTTTCATATCTATCTGCGTAAGTATACCTTGATAATTATGTTTCGGTTTGAAGAAATATGGTATAATAAAATTTTGGGGTGTTAGTTCGTGCTTGCCCTCCATAGAATGGAAATATGTCACAAAGTGTAACAATGTGTTTTTTTTATTATAGATCCGCAGAATATTGTGTTTCAGTGTGAACAGGTATGGTATAATAAATTATGGGGCTTATCTATTATATTTTTACTTTCATCATATTTTGCTTTGGTTTTGATACTCCCAAATTCGAATCTATCTCTTTACAACCCTTCCTTTTCATAACTTATCATACTTTCATAAATTAGAGTCCATTTTCTGTAGGCTGTTTTTGAACCCAGTCAACGACGGGTATTTTTGCTAGTATATATCTATCTATCTATCTATCTATCTATCTATCTATCTATCTATATATATATATATATATATATATATATATATATATATATATATATATATATATATAATTACTTTTTTCACCCGAAACACGGCATATTATCACTTGCACTTACGCAGCTACTATTTGGGATTGTGTCTAACAAGAGACAGTGAAAAGTTGGTCAGCAAGATTTCTGTTTGTGGAACATTAAAACTTCCGCATTTTATTGCAGTCAGCGAGATAGGAAACAAGGTTGCAGTTTCGAAGTCTAGCAGTCTGGGACGATAAACTGCAAGAGTAAAGGCTTTCTGACACCTCAAGAGTAAGGGTTAAAATTTTGAGGAGGGTAGACAAGCACGATCTCATCACAGAACATTGCCACGATTGGACAGAGGTTGGAGATTGGCCGATAGTGCGGTATATATTTATTTTGATATTTTGGGGGATTACCTCTAAGAGTGAGAGACAAGTGGTACATGGTATTGTAAAGAAAAGTATATTCTGTGCATACATATGTTTACTATTTCGCTTCTACAGTTTAAAAGGATGTGTAGTTCTTTTAAGTTTACGATGTAGAACTTTTCATTCAAACATAATCTACATCGATCGTTTTAATCTTTGTATTTACTAGATTAAACTATTTTTCACTTGATAATTATGCGAGCACTCACTTATTATCACTTTCTCTTATTTTTCTCTCTTTCTTGTTCCGCCCTCTCTCTATCTCTCTCTCTCTCTCTCTCTCTCTCAATATATATATATATATATATATATATATATATATATATATATATATATATATATATATATATATATATACTTCGGAGTAGTTTTTATTTAACAATCAGTGGTTATGTAAACGTGAGATTGTAGGTTTACAAAATATTACTGGCAGTAATATTCTATAAGTTATCCCATCTAAACGAGAATTGCTCGATATTCAAGATAGAGCAAATAAATTAAATTGTAATTCAATGAATTTCAAAAAACTCTCATTGAAATGAAATGAAGTGGTTGAGTTTCATATCAAAGAATTTTTATTATTCTAAGCAAGACAAAGAATGTTTTAGAAAGTTTATCTCCTTAACCTATAGGGTTTCGATGTCTACCATCTCATCAGAGGAGTGAAAATATTAGCAAATAGTTATAAAGGTATGCACCCTATTTGCTAAAGTCAGTGAGACATGGAAAGTCAAAGTGAAAACATTATATTTATCAGAAGTTCTGTGGCAGGAGTATTTGTAGAAAAAGGATATGACTGTTTTTGTTGATCCAACTTGTTTGGTAAAATCCATATTATATGTTCTTTATATCCGTTTGGTAATAGTTTCCAAGTTATATCCTGGGTAATCCGCATAGCTGTGTATATATCCGAATCGGGCAAGTGCTTGTTTAAATTTGTCTTGGGTCCAGCCGAAAATAATTTCAAAGTCTGGTGGAAGCCTTTTCATTGGAAGCTTATATTATTTTAGCGGGGGGGGAAGTGTTAGGGAGAGTAGGCAATGGTAAGTGGCAGGAGGTGGGGTGAGACAATTTTGTGCATATTCATCCTAATATACACATGAACACCCATATACAAACTCAACACTCACACACAATATACATATGTAATACACATACACATATATATACATATATACACATATATATATAAACATATATATACATATACACATATACACACACTTAAACATACATACATCTCTATAAAAATAGATATCTCTTCAAGTAGAATCTAAGAATCATAAAGTTTGACCGGTCGCTTAATTGAGGTCAGGTCGTGTACAAGATATAGGGACTTGGTTCGGGGTGGGGGGAAGAAAGGAGGAGGAATAAGAATAATATAGATATAAAGACAAAAACCAAAACAAACTAAAACAAAGAGATGGGCCTAAACCGTAAATGGAATAATTCTTTTTTTCCTGATTTTTCCTAGTTTAATCTCAAGCCTCATTGTCAATTTAAATCGTATTTGTTCTGTCAACTCAAGTTATAAGTACTGCGCATGAGGTGCTAATTATTATTAATTTTATACTTATCTATATTTCCCTTAGAAAGAGGATTGGCATAGAGTTTAGAATATACTAATGTTTATTTAGCTAATTGTGAAATTAATTCTAATATTATTAATGGAACGTTTTATCTTTATTTTATGGTCCTTACGGTAATAGTTCAATGCTAAGTAAGTTAAAACAAAGGTAATAAAGTAATGATAATACCTTACAGAAAAAGTTTAAAATCAGTATATCCATAACCTTATGCTATTTAATAATATTTAACCGGGGAAATTTTCTATAACTGCATTATTAATACATATACATACACACACATACACATATACATACACATACATATATATATATATATATATATACATATACATACATATACACATATACATATATATATATATATATATATACCCACACATAACATATACATACACACACACGTACACATGCATGAACGTGTACAATATATATATTTTTATACATATTCACAACCATACGGTTAATACACACATACGCTCACTTATTCTATGTATACTTACATCTAAGCCCATATATACCCACAAATAACAGGTGTATCATATATAGACAGATATGCCCTCATATATACAAAAAATGTATTTAGAAATAATAATTTATGCACTTATTTAACACTATAAATTATAGGAATAATTAGTGTATGTAACTTACCTAAGTTTATCAATGACATTTTTTATTTTTTAAATTTTGTTATAATTTTTTAACCCCTCCTCTGCTAATTTAACATTAATAAGATGAAAAAAAATGGGATTGTGTGACTATGGTTATAGAATTTAATTAACCTAGTAGCAACAGGGATGACGCATCAATGAGTATAGTTCTTTCTTGTTTATACGTACGGATCTGGAGATTACCTTGCAATGGGGAATTTTTACTCCTTTTCTGGTTAGCAGATGGGTGCGGAATTATAAATTCTTTAAATGGGAATCTACATGCTTTTGGAAATACTATTATAATTAGATCTTAGAGTGCCAATTACGTGTAAGAGATTTAAAGTGTAGTATTTCAATGTTCTTATTGTAAGGCTCTACTTAACATGTGCATATACACAAACAGAAAAAGTTATTTATGTGTTAAAACAGGTTATTAAGAAACTATCTTTAGAAATGAACATTATTTTATTATTAGTAAAGTAAGTGTTTAGATTTTAGTCAAGACTGGTGTGTATTTAGTACTTTTTTATTTTTACCTATTTCTCATTTGTACAGAGAGTGTATGTTATTTTATTTTAAGATTACTGTATTTAAATTTTTTCTTGTGTTTACATCTGGACACTAGCTCGTTCTTGGTATTAATTATGGGTTTATTGAAGGTTATGATGTTAACTGCCTCGGATATACAAAGATTGCAACACTTATCCCCTGGGGCATATGATCTAGATTTATTCAGTATTCTCCATTTAATTGAATATGGAATTTTCTTGTCCTCTAGGCTGTTGATTAATTTGGTTAAAGATGTGCTATTATTATCATTGTTTTGAGATCTTTCATTTTTGAAGGAATGTAGGTGGTTTGAGATTCTTATTTTTATTAAGCTTGATGATGCACCTATATACGTGAATGTTTTCCTTGTTTTATTACTGTTTATTTGTTCATCGGTCCCATTTCTATTGAGTCCTATATTGGGGGGCTGGGCAGAGATGGGGTATGGGGATTCATAGCCTTGGTTCTGGTTAGTACTAAATTGGTCTTCACTGGGAATTATATTATTGGATACGTTAGCTTGGCTGTTGTTTCTGTTGTTATTATTATTCGAGCCCTCGCTATATGTTTCCCTATATATGTTTGCGTTCTGAACGCTTCGACTATATTCATTGTTTTCATCGTTTGATTGGTTGTTTTTATGTTTTGGTAGTTGCGTGACTATGCAGGCGTATACTACGTCCTTGTGTATGCAATCGTTATTGAGGGGGCATTCATTTTTATTTAGGCAGTTACATTTGTTACTAGGTATTAGGTCAACTGGTATATCCAGCGCTTTTTTAATTTTCCTATTATTTGTTGAAATTATTGTCTGTGCTAGATTAGGCATTGTGGAGTATGATATTTTTATGGAGTTTTTGTTTAATATGGTACTATACTTATGAGGGTATTTAAAGGATTTTTCCACTATTCTGAAAAATTCTTTTGGAATATTAGTTTTTACATTGGAGCTGAAAGGAGGGTTGAACCAAATGGCATTCTTACGTCTTACTTTTCTCTTCTTATTAAATTGTTTTTGATTTGGGATTGGGCTGGTGGCTGCGTATTTAGTGAGGAAATTTGTATTGTTCGGGACATTTTGGCTTATTCTGTTGTTGTTATTTTTTATTTTCATATTATTTTGGCTTATTCTGTTGTTGTTATTTTTTATTGTCATATTATGTGTAATTACTGAGTGTAGTTTTCTCGCTAAAGAGTGTTTTGTGTTATATTCTATGCGTTCCTTATATCCTGAATTCCTTAAAGCATTATTGTAGAATGTCGATACCTGGTCAAAAGCTTTTTTGTCCGCTGATAGATTTGATATTCTTTTGGAGATAGATGGAACTATTGATTTGATTATTGACTTTGGGTGATTAGATTGTTTGTGTACATAAAATAGGTTTAGATTTGGTTTATGGTACGGGGTGTAAGATTCATTACATAGATTTAAAGATACGTCTAAGAAGTTGGAAGTTTTTTTATTTGTGTCGACATCTATAGTTAATCCAAAGTTTTTGAAAAATTCATGCAGTTTTTTGATAGTGTTGTTGTATTGTCTTGGTCTTGCGGGGGTGACGAATAATGCGTCATCCCTGTATAGCCCCCCTTGCATGTTGCTGAATTCTATACTAATTTCTTTTAATAAATAAAGACCCACTAAATCAGTTACTTGTGCACTATCGGAGGATCCCATTATTATGTCGAAGTCATTAGGGGTATCTTTTCTTGTCCAATATTTACCTTCAAATTTTATTAGGGATCGTCTGGCTAATAAGATTAATTTAATCTCTAAATCCGTTATGTCCGAATGCTTTTTTGCAAATATTAGTGCCTTATTTAATAGTATTGGGGAGATTGAGTGATAGTAATTATTTATATCGAAGGTGATAAAGCTTATTTGTTGCTTATCCTTTAGTTTTAAGAACCAGTTTATAACTGAGTCCGTACATTGCCAGAGTGGGAATTTAACTTTGTCTCTGATGGAAGGTATGATTCTATCTAAGATTTTCTTGCTTACTAGACCAATGTCCGACCTAGATGGACAAATAAGTCTAATTGAAGGGTTCTCGTGGAAGTTTTCTTTGTGGTCTTTCAGTGTAAATCTGGGAGTGCCAGGAGTGACAATTTCTGTATGTTCGTGGATATTCATAATGTTAAGTAAGTTTTTAGCTTCTAAGTTGATTTCATCTATTTTGTTTTCGGGGGCAGGTTTATAGGATTTGTTTAATTCTTTGTATATAAATTTCTTATAATTGCTGTATTCTAGTTTATAATAGTTTTTGGTCTTATCGGCTGGAACAAATATATGTGAACTTTTACTGACTTTTTTCGCAAAGTTATTGATTTTCTTAGATAGAATCATACCTTCCATCAGAGACAAAGTTAAATTCCCACTCTGGCAATGTACGGACTCAGTTATAAACTGGTTCTTAAAACTAAAGGATAAGCAACAAATAAGCTTTATCACCTTCGATATAAATAATTACTATCACTCAATCTCCCCAATACTATTAAATAAGGCACTAATATTTGCAAAAAAGCATTCGGACATAACGGATTTAGAGATTAAATTAATCTTATTAGCCAGACGATCCCTAATAAATTTTGAAGGTAAATATTGGACAAGAAAAGATACCCCTAATGACTTCGACATAATAATGGGATCCTCCGATAGTGCACAAGTAACTGATTTAGTGGGTCTTTATTTATTAAAAGAAATTAGTATAGAATTCAGCAACATGCAAGGGGGGCTATACAGGGATGACGCATTATTCGTCACCCCCGCAAGACCAAGACAATACAACAACACTATCAAAAAACTGCATGAATTTTTCAAAAACTTTGGATTAACTATAGATGTCGACACAAATAAAAAAACTTCCAACTTCTTAGACGTATCTTTAAATCTATGTAATGAATCTTACACCCCGTACCATAAACCAAATCTAAACCTATTTTATGTACACAAACAATCTAATCACCCAAAGTCAATAATCAAATCAATAGTTCCATCTATCTCCAAAAGAATATCAAATCTATCAGCGGACAAAAAAGCTTTTGACCAGGTATCGACATTCTACAATAATGCTTTAAGGAATTCAGGATATAAGGAACGCATAGAATATAACACAAAACACTCTTTAGCGAGAAAACTACACTCAGTAATTACACATAATATGACAATAAAAAATAACAACAACAGAATAAGCCAAAATAATATGAAAATAAAAAATAACAACAACAGAATAAGCCAAAATGTCCCGAACAATACAAATTTCCTCACTAAATACGCAGCCACCAGCCCAATCCCAAATCAAAAACAATTTAATAAGAAGAGAAAAGTAAGACGTAAGAATGCCATTTGGTTCAACCCTCCTTTCAGCTCCAATGTAAAAACTAATATTCCAAAAGAATTTTTCAGAATAGTGGAAAAATCCTTTAAATACCCTCATAAGTATAGTACCATATTAAACAAAAACTCCATAAAAATATCATACTCCACAATGCCTAATCTAGCACAGACAATAATTTCAACAAATAATAGGAAAATTAAAAAAGCGCTGGATATACCAGTTGACCTAATACCTAGTAACAAATGTAACTGCCTAAATAAAAATGAATGCCCCCTCAATAACGATTGCATACACAAGGACGTAGTATACGCCTGCATAGTCACGCAACTACCAAAACATAAAAACAACCAATCAAACGATGAAAACAATGAATATAGTCGAAGCGTTCAGAACGCAAACATATATAGGGAAACATATAGCGAGGGCTCGAATAATAATAACAACAGAAACAACAGCCAAGCTAACGTATCCAATAATATAATTCCCAGTGAAGACCAATTTAGTACTAACCAAAACCAATGCTATGAATCCCCATACCCCATCTCTGCCCAGCCCCCCAATATAGGACTCAATAGAAATGGGACCGATGAACAAATAAACAGTAATAAAACAAGGAAAACATTCACGTATATAGGTGCATCATCAAGCTTAATAAAAATAAGAATCTCAAACCACCTACATTCCTTCAAAAATGAAAGATCTCAAAACAATGATAATAATAGCACATCTTTAACCAAATTAATCAACAGCCTAGAGGACAAGAAAATTCCATATTCAATTAAATGGAGAATACTGAATAAATCTAGATCATATGCCCCAGGGGATAAGTGTTGCAATCTTTGTATATCCGAGGCAGTTAACATCATAACCTTCAATAAACCCATAATTAATACCAAGAACGAGCTAGTGTCCAGATGTAAACACAAGAAAAAATTTAAATACAGTAATCTTAAATAAAATAACATACACTCTCTGTACAAATGAGAAATAGGTAAAAATAAAAAAGTACTAAATACACACCAGTCTTGACTAAAATCTAAACACTTACTTTACTAATAATAAAATAATGTTCATTTCTAAAGATAGTTTCTTAATAACCTGTTTTAACACATAAATAACTTTTTCTGTTTGTGTATATGCACATGTTAAGTAGAGCCTTACAATAAGAACATTGAAATACTACACTTTAAATCTCTTACACGTAATTGTCACTCTAAGATCTAATTATAATAGTGTTTCCAAAAGCATGTAGATTCCCATTTAAAGAATTTATAATTCCGCACCCATCTGCTAACCAGAAAAGGAGTAAAAATTCCCCATTGCAAGGTAATCTCCAGATCCGTACGTATAAACAAGAAAGAACTATACTCATTGATGCGTCATCCCTGTTGCTACTAGGTTAATTAAATTCTATAACCATAGTCACACAATCCCATTTTTTTTCATCTTATTAATGTTAAATTAGCAGAGGAGGGGTTAAAAAATTATAACAAAATTTAAAAAATAAAAAATGTCATTGATAAACTTAGGTAAGTTACATACACTAATTATTCCTATAATTTATAGTGTTAAATAAGTGCATAAATTTTTATTTCTAAATACATTTTTTGTATATATGAGGGCATATCTGTCTATATATGATACACCTGTTATTTGTGGGTATATATGGGCTTAGATGTAAGTATACATAGAATAAGTGAGCGTATGTGTGTATTAACCGTATGGTTGTGAATATGTATAAAAATATATATATTGTACACGTTCATGCATGTGTACGTGTGTGTGTATGTATATGTTATGTGTGGGTATATATATATATATATATGCATATGTGTATATGTATGTATATGTATATATATATATATATATATATATATATGTGTATGTATATGTGTATGTGTGTGTATGTATATGTATTAATAATGCAGTTATAGAAAATTTCCCCGGTTAAATATTATTAAATAGCATAAGGTTATGGATATACTGATTTTAAACTTTTTCTGAAGGTATTATCATTACTTTATTACCTTTGTTTTAACTTACTTAGCATTGAACTATTACCGTAAGGACCATAAAATAAAGATAAAACGTTCCATTAATAATATTAGAATTAATTTCACAATTAGCTAAATAAACATTAGTATATTCTAAACTCTATGCCAATCCTCTTTCTAAGGGAAATATAGATAAGTATAAAATTAATAATAATTAGCACCTCATGCGCAGTACTTATAACTTGAGTTGACAGAACAAATACGATTTAAATTGACAATGAGGCTTGAGATTAAACTAGGAAAAATCAGGAAAAAAAGAATTATTCCATTTACGGTTTAGGCCCATCTCTTTGTTTTAGTTTGTTTTGGTTTTTGTCTTTATATCTATATTATTCTTATTCCTCCTCCTTTCTTCCCCCCACCCCGAACCAAGTCCCTATATCTTGTACACGACCTGACCTCAATTAAGCGACCGGTCAAACTTTATGATTCTTAGATTCTACTTGAAGAGATATCTATTTTTATAGAGATGTATGTATGTTTAAGTGTGTGTATATGTGTATATGTATATATATGTTTATATATATATGTGTATATATGTATATATATGTGTATGTGTATTACATATGTATATTGTGTGTGAGTGTTGAGTTTGTATATGGGTGTTCATGTGTATATTAGGATGAATATGCACAAAATTGTCTCACCCCACCTCCTGCCACTTACCATTGCCTACTCTCCCTAACACTTCCCCCCCCCCCGCTAAAATAATATAAGCTTCCAATGAAAAGGCTTCCACCAGACTTTGAAATTATTTTCGGCTGGACCCAAGACAAATTTAAACAAGCACTTGCCCGATTCGGATATATACACAGCTATGCGGATTACCCAGGATATAACTTGGAAACTATTACCAAACGGATATAAAGAACATATAATATGGATTTTACCAAACAAGTTGGATCAACAAAAACAGTCATATCCTTTTTCTACAAATACTCCTGCCACAGAACTTCTGATAAATATAATGTTTTCACTTTGACTTTCCATGTCTCACTGACTTTAGCAAATAGGGTGCATACCTTTATAACTATTTGCTAATATTTTCACTCCTCTGATGAGATGGTAGACATCGAAACCCTATAGGTTAAGGAGATAAACTTTCTAAAACATTCTTTGTCTTGCTTAGAATAATAAAAATTCTTTGATATGAAACTCAACCACTTCATTTCATTTCAATGAGAGTTTTTTGAAATTCATTGAATTACAATTTAATATATATATATATATATATATATATATATATATATATATATATATATATATATATATAATTCTCCTTATTTTGGGTTGAGCATATTGGGAAGTGATATACAAACTACCATTAGCGTATGAAGCTTAGGTATTTGGACAATGTCAAAACATTGTTAATTCACTGCTCGCATAGCAGTAGTCGTATAGGGCAACGGTTAGAAGCTCCGACTGCCGTTTGGGCGATCGGGTTTTGATACTGGCTTGAGGTAGTTTCTTATCTAGCTGCACTGATTAACTTTGAAACAGCGAAACAGTACTGTATGTGGCTCTCTCTTTCTCTCTCTCTCTCTCTCTCTATATATATATATATATATATATATATTTATATATATATATATATATATATATATATATGAAAGAATAGGAGGAAAGAGAGAGAGAGAGAGAGCGGTAGACAGAGAGAATAAGATAGCATATAATACTTTCTTAATCAACGTTGGTTAGTGTTTGGGGGGGGGGTGTATTTTTTTTTCGATAAAATGTCTACGGACTTAATCTAACCGGAAAACTCAAAGCACTGATATCCACCATTTTGATTTTTATTGCAATTGTTATTTTGTTATTTATTTTTGTTTGTGTTATGTTATTTAGATGACTGACAGGCTGTAATTGTTTTTCTTTTTTCTTTCCAATAAAATATGAAATCAACAATGAAAAGTTTGAGCGAGGAATTAATTAAGACAAACTGCAATTAAATTAGATTTGTGATTTTCCTTTGCGTCAAAATAAAAATGGACACAGATTTTTTTTATCTTAGTTTGTAGCTTTTTTTGCCTCTGCTTTTTTTTTCTTTCTTGATTTTTGTAAGAAAATTGCTGGTTAGTATGAAACAGTTATTGTTCTTTTTATTATTATTATTATTATTATTATTATTATTATTATTATTATTATTATTCACGCAAGCCATTATAAAAGATTGCTCTTTGGAACAACGTGTGGTGTTGCCTGAAGTCTGAGTGACAACAAGTATCCCTAGTACTCTCCATCTCTTTCGATAACTTTTGCTAAATATTTTGTGCTATTGCAACAGCCGTTTACCATTGATTTCTCGTTGGCGGTGGTCATTGGTCTTCACAGACATTTGGGTGGCAATAAGCCTCCCCAAAGTCCCATTCTTCTTTGTACTCGGCCAGGGGAAATCTGGCTAGTACTTTTTCTCCTCGGTCTTTCCGTCATCCTTAACTCTTCTCCTTATTCGGTGCGGTGGCCGTTTATGGTAACACTCACACACAAAAAGTGGGGGTATGTTACAATTATACCGTTTCAGTTTTCATTATTCTTTATTTTTACATATGTAGAATTTTCTGTGTCCAGTTTGTGCGTGTAGTTCATGTGTGGTGTTAGTCTCCACATTCAATGGGTTTCCTTAATATTTCTGCAGTTTTCATTATTGAAATCAATTGTATCTTTACAGTCATCCCCCTAATTCCAATCTCTTCCATTCTTTTTTTAAAGGTTTTCGGTATTGTTCCTGATGCTCCTACTACTAGTGGTGTTATTTTATTTGTTTGTTGTTTTTTTTTCATTTTCCAGATCCCTTTGAGTTCTCTGGTCATTTCAATGTATTTGCTCCGCTTCTCAATCTCCTTGATTTCTTCTCTCTGACTGTGGGAAAGGCAAAAGCTATAATCTGGCAGGACTTTTCCTTCTCGTTAACAATTATGACATCTAGTATTTTTTATTTGGATGGGTTTATTCGTTTGTATGTCCATGTCCCATATGGTCTTGTAACTTTCATTTTAGAGTACTACTGCCGGTTTGTGCTCGTACCATTTTTGTGTGTTCAAGGTGCAATTGTTTGCATAATTTTCAATATGTAATGTTATGACCCTTTAGGCTGTGATCATAGCGTAGTATCTGTTAACTGTGGCAAGCGGGGTCAAGGGTCAAAACATTATTATTGTTATTGTATTCTTATTAATTGATTTGAGCGACGGGTGGTCGCTGGATCAGTTATTATGATTAGAAGAATAAACAATTAAATTGCGGAAGAAATGATTGACATGTAAATCGCAAAAGGAATGTGAAAATAGAAAATATATGTAAACATTATTTTTGGGTTTTGAATAAACAAATAACTAGCTGTGGACATTAGGTTGGTCTGAGACACGTAATTAGGTGACGTAAGAGAACACGTGGTGTAGTTAGTTTTGGAGAGATTCAGAGAGTTAAGGATTGACCACAAGAGCAGAAAGACGTCTAGATATGGGTGGACAGACAGCTAGGGAGCGAGCTGTAAGAATAGAAAATGTAGACAAACTGCAGATCCTGTGAAAACCATTTGAGACAACTGTAACACATTTATATTATAGAAATATAAAGAGTTGTTTTAATGGTTTTCACAAATAAGAAGAAATGTCTCAATTGAATGGTGCTGATCGCTTCATGGTTCGTCACGGAGCAGGGTGAAGATACAGAAGAAATCTTCAAGAAAAAGGTATGAAGCATATATTATTATGAACTGTAAAAATATCCCGTGCAATAAATCTGATACAACATGATTCAGTTTACACGTCAATATCATGTCCTCCTCACTATACAACGTACACACGATTTATACGTTTATTATTTGTCTGTTAAAAGAACAATATCTTACATCCACTAGATAAGACATGACACGTTTTAATATATCATCCAATATAAATCAATATACAACAAATATACTGCTTTGCGCACTTGTTAGTGTCTATTTTTATATTCGTTTTAGGTTAGTTTGCTGCATTCAATTATAATGCGGTTTATTGCTTTGTCTCTCTGGCTACAGAGTCTGCATTTGCTGCTTTCTTGTATCTTGTCGATTCTTGCTTTAATGTAGTTGGTTCTAATTGCGTTATCTTGTGCAGCTGTTATTAGTGAATACCGTTTCCCGGGTTAAGTTTCATTTTTGTAGCCATTTCTAAGTATTTTCGTTAGTGTCTTCTTTTGCTATCTTTATTAATCGGCCATGTAGCTGTTTCTCTTCCAATTTTTCTTGCCTCTTTTTATTCTTCGTCTTTTTTTCTATTTTTTTTTTTTTTTTTGCTTTCTTTTTTGTTTGTTTTTCGTGTCTCTTGCTGCAATAATTATTCTCCCGGTGTATTTTTTAATTTTTTTTTCTTTTTGCGTTATTTACACAGTTTTCTATACAAAGAAGCCCATTTTCTCTGTCTTTCCTTTTCACATATAGTCGGTCAGTATCATCTTTCGGGTGTGGTGCATTGTGCATTGTCATGAGTTTCCTGGTTTTCTAATCCCGATTCCTTAGTTCTATATTGGTCTAGCTTATAAACGGTCCAGATTATCTTACTCGTGAAACTGTGCACGTGTTTATTCCTATAATTAGGTGTCTATTATATAGTTTAGTTTCGAAGAATTGTTTTGTCCTTCTGGGGTATTCCCTTCATATTTTATCTTTCATTTTCGTTGCTTTGATGGTGTCTGCTTTCAGTACCCCCAAGTATTTGTAGCTATCATGTTCACCTAAAGCCCTCATTTCTATTAGATTGGGTAGTACCATAACTTTCTATTGCTTCTACCCAATTTACACCATTAACGATTACTATACTACCACCTTGCATTCATCAATGCTTATCCTCGAGTAGCCTTCGGGTCTTGATAAGATGTGACTCCCAAGTAAAAAATATTCTTTGGAAACTATATTGCTGTATTCACTTATTATGTAATTTACTGTTTCGTTACTTTGTTCACAGAGTTTATATTTACTGTGTTCCTGGATTTTATCTATTTTAGCTTTTGTTTACTTTTTTTCGTCCCAAACAAGACATGTTACCACTTGGAAGAAAGAGAGCATCCTTCATGATATTTTGATCTCCCTTTTGATTTCTCTTCCTAGAATGTATTTTTTTAATTCCCTGCGAAGTAATCCGTGATTGTTAAGAGAATGGAAAATCTCTTCTCTCAGTTTGCTGATAGGATTTTCCACATTGTTAGTAAACAGGTCATTGGTCTGTACTTGCTAAGAGTCAGGATTAAAAAAAAATTAATACACGTATTCCATAGTGAGTTTGTGCTTTGCAGTTTTGCAGTTTTTTCTTAAAAATTTCTTAATCGGTTTTTCATTAATTTCTGTTTCTTCTTTATTTCAATTTTTCGACTATTTTGCATTTCTGTGATCTTGTGACTTTTCCCATATCTTTGTTCCAAGAGTGTTTTTCTTGTTCTGTTTAAGTTTTGATATTTTTCATTGTTTTCAAAAGCCTTGTTTTGTTTTGTACCCTTTTGATTTGTATGTTTCGTCTTAAGATTCCAATCTACTTTTGCAATTATTTTATTTTAGTTCTTCATGTTTCTTATTCTCTCTCTCTCTCTCTCTCTCTCTCTTTCTCTCAGATTTTCTTACTTCATTTCCAAAGTTAAGGTTCCAATCGTATTCCCTATTCAGTCTATGTCAATCCATTCTTTTGACCAGTTTTTGTTTCTATTCTTAAGCGATGCGACGATTCTAATATTTTTCTCGATTCCAGCACAATTACCGATTCTGTTTCAAAATCCCGATTCCGATAAAATTTTCGATTTCAATTCTAATTCTCTAATTTCTAAATATTAGGGTTTCTTTTTTATGGAGATGAGGGCAGATTACTGCAAAACCCCATGTAACATGTGCATATATTTCCATAAACGAAAAAACTCTAGTGGACATGATCTATAGATTAAATTTTTACTGCTAGGTTTGTAACGCTACACAACACAGTACACACGCTTTAAGATGTAGATACCCGGGACCCAACACGTTATAGACTCAGTCGCAAGCAAGACAAAGAAAAGGAAAAAGTTTCAACTCGATTTCAGAATTTAAGAAAAGATCTTTATTTCTTGGTCTCCCACCACGCGTTACTTCTCATTATGGTGCTGACGTCCATCCCCTGTCATTTTCGGTCTGTTTACGTGTTCATTTTATAGTCTTCTCCTTTTTTCTTCGCACACAGCCCAGCATTTGCATTCCACACTCTGTTACAAAGCCAACTCAAGGATAAAGGAAAGAGTTTGTCAGGTCGACGGTGATAATTAGTAACAGTGAGCAGAAATGTGTTATTTAAGACGACTGCC
The DNA here is from genome assembly GCF_053919585.1 of Euprymna scolopes. Taxonomy (NCBI): domain Eukaryota; kingdom Metazoa; phylum Mollusca; class Cephalopoda; order Sepiida; family Sepiolidae; genus Euprymna; species Euprymna scolopes. The sequence goes on from NC_136510.1 coordinate 113,368,369, forward strand.
CAGCAAAAGTTTGTTTACATTGGATTTGAAAACGACCATGTTTCAGCAGTCAGTGTATCCTTTCCGTAGACACGTCCATGTGTTTTCGTGTGTAATCACTTTAGTCGATCTTATAAATCGTCGATGCTGCCTCTTTTTCTGCCCATTTATTGCTACTCTCTCTTTTGTTTACCTTGGCGCCATTTTTGGCGGCGATAATAAGCGGCTGTATAATTTGTTCATTTATATTTTTCTATTTTATCAGTAGTAGTAGCAGTAGTAGTAGTAGTAGTAGTAGTAGAAGAAGAAGAAGGAGAAAAAGAAGATGATAAAGAGAAGGAGGAGGAGGACTTTTCGCCTCTACTCCTTAACCTCCTATTTATATTCTTACAGAATTCAACTGTTAAAAACCTAGAGGTCAATAGTCAAGGCTATAAATGTTGCAGTTTCCCAAATTGCTGCGCGTCTCTCTCTCTCTCTTTCCCTCTCTCTCCCTCTCTCTCTCTCTCTCCCTCTCTCTCTCTCTCTCTCTCTCTCTCTCTCTCTCTTTCTCTGTTGGATAATCTAGATCCCCATGAGGGACGTCAAAGAAAAGTCGGCCAGAAACCTAGATAAAAATGCTCAGGAATGAGGCGAAAGAGGTCAAAAAGTGGAACGTAGAATTCCCGAAGATTGGGTTAGCGAGATTGCCCTATATTTCAAGATAATGCACGTTGGAATTTTCACGTCATCTAATAAAAGAGATGGCAGACAACAGAGAGAAAGAAGACCACGACGCCCGAGCGAAGGGACACACTTTTTCTCCATTACAAGAACACACCAACCCCACCCGCACGCCATCACTAATGTCCAAACTGAAATTCGGAAATCGAAAAGGTTATTTTAAATAAAATAAAAATGTTTTCATTCCACTGCTGAGTGTATAAATCGAGGTAATGAAAAGGTTGGTTTTTAGAAATTATATAGAGTGAAAAACATAATTTGACGATCGGCTGCAAAGAATATATAACATTTCTCCCTCTCTCGCTCCCTCTCTCGCCCCCTTCTCTCTCTCTCTCTCTTTCTCTCTCTCCCTCTCTCTCTCTCTTTCGTCACATAGAAAGCCAAAATTATAACAATAAATTTCGTGAGGACATTTTCAACTAACTTCATCAGTTTTATGGAAAGTAAAGCCATTTAGCCGAGAAGTTATTATTAAAAATCACACGTGAGGAAATTTTATCATTTCTCACTGGTGAAATCGATGAATTCGAATGAAAATGGGTGGGGAAAAGCGCTTTATTAATGGTAATCGTTTGCTGCCAATGAATTATGCAGAGAGGAGTATAAATAGAAGAGCAAATATGATGAGGAAAAGAGAAAGAATGATATAAGAGGATGGAAGAGATTGCAGGGTGGAATGATAAAAGTGTTGCTCTAAAGAAAACAACACTACAAATTTATTTAAAATCTTTTATTGAAAAAAATCCTTTATGGTTATATGATTATGTAATAGAGTTGACATCTATTAAATGTAGCCGCCTTCAGCCTTAATCATCGCCTCGATACGGGCCCGGAACTAGGAGCATGCCCTTTTTTACAAGCGTCGGTGGGAGATCGGCGAATAATAGGCGGATGGCGGCGATCAGGCTGCCTTGGGTGTTGTGAGGAGTTTTGTTGCTGATGTTCTCGACGTATGACCAAACGAAGTAGTCCAGCGGTGAGGCAAGGGTGCAAAGTCGAAGCACTACTTCTGAAGCCAAGCCTAGGACGTTTTGTCACTTTAAGGCATGAGAGAAAGCTTATTTCGTTCTAGGGATCTGTACACAACTGGCAAACTAGTTGATGATCTATTAAAAAAAACAGTTTTCATCAAACGGAAATGGAATCACGCCGTCTTTACTAGGGCGATAATTTTATTGTTCCACCCTGCAAGATAATAATGATGTCAAGAAAAAGAAAAAGAAAAAAAGATGATAAATATGGTTTGAAGAAAGAGAAAGATGGAGGATCAGAGGAATAAAAAGGATGAGGAGATATGATGAGAAAAAGATATGACCAAACTACCCTCGACCAATCGATAAACTTAGCACTAAAGCACCTCGTTGAGAGAACCTAACGAAGATGAAACATGGTTACCGAAAGGACAAAAGACGCTTATTGACTTTGGTCGTGAACAAAAAACGTATAGATAGGAGGAAAACAGTCAGCTAAAAGTAAGTTTCATCAGCAGATCTTGAAAAGAAATTACTGAAATATGAAATGGGAGTCTTAAATGAGTTGTCAAAATATCGAATTGATAAAGATCACTAAACTAACGAATTAAACAAGTTGAGACAAAGAAATTGGGGAATAGATCAGGTAGTCCTGAAGATCATGTGCTTTAATTATATTCTTACATGAAAGGGTCGTCCCTTCCCATGTAAGTAAGAAGACAGACTAGATAAGTGAAAATGATATAAGAATAAGGTTAGAATCGAACCCTGTAGGCAAGGGTTAAAGATAATGGAAAATTGGAATCTTAGGAATGCAGTCCATTGTTAATTCTATTTGAAATAGTTAAATATTGTTTATGTGAGAAAAAGAATCGATTGTTCATTCTTTTAGAAATCTGGATGTTGAATATGCCAGTTAAATGAATGCACAATGCGAGTTAAAAATAGTTTAGATATTAAACAATTAGATTGAGGATTCTTTGTGTGCAAAAAGTGGGTTTGGATAAACATTTGTAAACTCACGTGAAAGTAGTCTCGTTGGTAAACACACTTCTGACGTCATAAGCAAAGGAGATTTCTCAATATAGGAATATCAAGGTTCGAAGTTAAAGAAGTCAGAGAGTTGATGAGAGATGATCAGTCAGTTAAGAGAAATCGAGAGGAGAGCCCCTTAGAAGTGAAAGAAGGGAAGTAGACCATGTCGATCCAAGTTTGAATTCCTGACATCGCCAATCGGCCGATTGAATAATAAAGGAACCGTCTATGTTTGTAACTGTTTGTCTTGTGTCTTCCTCACAACCAATGTTTTTTATCATCATCTTGTAACGAACATTGTACAACCCTTCCAAGTATTATGTGCCTCCTCCATCATAATAATGAATTTCCCCTCCTAAAATGTGTTATAAGAACTGTTATATATGAAGTCCCCTCTATATGTGTTAACAGAATCATCCCAGTCATATATAAATGTCTTCTCATCAGAATTGTTATCACCATCGTTATTCGTGTATCATAAGTCCCCGTTATATGCCCCCAATATGAATTCCCTGCTACATAACAATATTACAAAAAAAGACTGAGACTAGCAAAATCACGTCTGTGGGAGAAAGTGTATAGAGAAGAAAAAGTCATGGGGCCAATTAAATTAAATCTTCTGCATTTTATAACAACAATATTTCAAATAAATATATAAATTATAGAAAATGCATCAAAATTAAAACAAAAATGCAACAAAGAAAAACTTTAGAATTATACGTGAACTACCCCCCCTCGCGGTTTTAGTGCCGACATTGACTGGCACCACACCAAATAGTCGGATATTCAAGGAGGATTCGAAGGAGGCAACAGCAATAACCTGAACTACACTGAATTGGTGCAAAGTTGACTAGGACCTGAGGGAGGCGTATTGCCGCCTAAATTCCAGTTATGACTAATGCCCATTGTCAGCGAGAAATTAATGGAAAATTCAAAAGTAATCGGAAGAGGTGAAGAATACTAGAACTCTTTGTCAACGAAACATCAGAGAACACCACCAGTAGTAGTCAGTGAGTAATCCTTATGAGATGATCATCTTTAGTCAATGTGTAATTATATTCATGCAGATATTCTACATGATTTATACTTGCATAATATTTGCGTAAAAAGTTATAGTAAACACAAACCTCTTTCTATATATATTACGTATATGTGTATATATATTTGTTTAAAAATTTTGCTTACCAAACTCCTCCATCAGATTTTGATCTACAGACATAAAACTTAATATATGGGGCTCTAACCTATGCAAAACTTTATATTTGGGCATTAGCCGGGGAAAATCGATGGAAAAGTTTGAAAATCAAAAAAAAAATGGAATTTGCCAAGTGAAGGTCGAACGATGGCATTACGAACTTGTTTTAATTTTTAGCTTGCAGCAAACATGTCTTCATAGGTCAGGCATAAATGTCAAAGGAAAAAGTAAATCGTAATCTAAATGTTCTGATTCTGATTCTCGGTGGTGGCGAACGAGTAATTCTTTTTTTTAACTTTTTAAATCATTAGAATATATATTGGGTCCAATTTAATATAAGAATGAATATGAAATTTGCATTAATTTAAATATCATATTAAAGCGTATTTTACGACCGGGTAATGCTGGGCGGTCTGCTAGTCTAATATATAAACTTCAAGAAGGTGTGGATGAACAAGACAGACCAAGAAGTATTTTATTTCTTTAGGGTCGATTTTTCCCTTAAAGCAGAATCCTTCTTAAGAATCTCAGGAAATATGTCACCCCTCCTAACACGTAAATCAGTTCATCTCATTTAGGATGAGATTTGGCTCCGTAGATGGTTTCGTTTTCTTGGAGTTGTTTTTTTTTTTTGCCTTTTTTAGCCGTGGTTTCATACGTGTGAAAAAAACTGTGCTTGATGATTCGGTATTGAATGTTTACATGGCGGAGAGAGAGACTCATTCTATCATCTAGACCTACAATACCCAAGTTTGATATTATTCGTTTTTAAAGTGTACATTTCAGTTAAAAATAAAGTATAATTCAACTTCGAGACAAGAAAAAAAGATGTAAATTCTTGCAGGATATGAAAAAGTGTAGTTAAAAGTGATTTGGAAGTGAATTTAAAGGACACATTAAAAACTGTAGAGAAAATGTTAAACAATTTTACTGAATGTGCATGTCGTGTTAATTTTATTTGTTCTTGAACCATGTGCTTGATATAATAAGATAATGAGCAAAAAATAAATTAAAACAAGTACTTCAAGGTCAAAAACTTGCCAACGATAAATGTTAGATTGAATAGGTTCGACCCAGAAAACAGCAATTTTTCCCTCTTTGTCAGAAACATCACTCATGGCTAAAAGAGAAGCGAGAGTTACGGGGCTGCCGAAAGTAAAAATAGGACAAATAGAATTGGTTAAATATGTTTGATAATTCGTATAAAAAAATTGTATTTGCTGTCGTTGTTGTTGTTGATTTTGTTGTTGTTGTTGATGTTGTTGTTGATGCTGTTTTTGTTCATGTTGTTGTTGTTGATGTCATCGATTTTGTTGTTGTTGATTTTGTTGCTTTTGTTGATGTTGTTGTCGTTGGTGTTGTTGTTGATGTTGTTGCTGATTTTGTTGTTGATGTTGTTGTTGATGCTGTTATTGTTGATGATGTTGTCGTTGGGGATGTTGTTGTGGATGATGTAGTTGATGTTGTTGTTTATTATGTTGTTGTTGATGTTGTTGGTGATGTTGTCGTTGATGTTGTTCTTTTTATTATTGTTGTTGATTTTGTTGTTGTTGATATTGTTAGTGTTGATGTTATTGATGTTGTTGTTGATGTTGTTGTTGTTAATTTTGTTGATGTTGTTGTTGATGTTGTTATTGTTGTTGTTAATGTTGCTGGTGTTGTTGATGTTGTTGTTGCTGTTAATGTTGTTGTTTTTGTTGTTGTTGTTGTTGTTGTTGTTGTTGTTGTTGTTGTTGTTGTTGTTGTTGTTGAGCATTTTGATGAGTTTGCTTTCTTTTCGCTTATATCATTCTATTAAATATTCTTACGTGAGGGACCTTGTCAAGGTTGCCAATGTCCTTAACTGAAAGTGTTTCTATGAAACGACCTGGATTCGAACTTGACCGTCTGTGTTCTTTAGTGACCATCACCTTCATCTTGTTGAGCATCATCAATTCACTGATTTCGAATGAACCAGATGATTATTGTTGGCATTCGCTTTTCCGATATCTTTCTAATTAGAATTTGTTTAGAAATTGTTATATAGAGTGCTGCCAGAGGTTGGCAAGTAACTTGAACGATTACTATTATTATTATTATTATTATTATTATTATTATTAGGATCGTTGTTGATGTTTGGAGAATAATATTTTAGAAAATATGTATCGTGAATGTTAACGTAGGAGTGTTAAAACAAAAACAAATGTTAGCTAAATAAACAAAATACGAGACAAAATTGTGTCGTTGATTGTGTGAGTTAATGACGTAAAAGAGATAGTTTAGAACAATACATGTAGAGTTAGTTTAGAGTTTGTAGTCAGAGGTAAGATTTGGACAAGAGCACGGAAGATATCGTCTCCGCGTTTGGAAGTAGGGAGAAACGCGACCTTAGCATGACGTAGAAATCAAAAGAAGCCGTCGCAAACTACGAACTCTAAATAATGATATATCAAACACACACAGACACACACACACACAAATTTCCCAAGATAGACGCTTCCCACACACATTAACTATTTTAGACGTTTCTGTTGATACAAACATGTGGTAGCGTCCTTAAATCTTGACAAACTGTACTAAAGATGCCTGCACGTGGAATGTTTGTGGAAAAGTTGCGCAATCACCAATCATACGTCTCCTGAGTAGGCGTTGTTAAATAGCAGTGGCAAGTGGAGATTCAGGACGACTGGAAAAAAATGTAAAGATAAGCGGAGAGCATATACAGCGCCTAGAGTTCCCAAATGGTCACCCATCTAGTACTAGCAAGGCTCAACCTTGCTTAACTTCGGTAATCTAAAGAGCAAATAGTTTATAAAACATGTTAAAAAAACATTTTGAAAAAGAGTTAAAAATATATTTAATCTGAAAAGGAAACACTTGATAAGTTGATAGTCCTTAATCGGCAGTTTCGAAGAAATACTTTCCTTCTCATCAAAGAGTAGAATTTTGCATACAAAAGTATTTGATGAAACTGCAAGTAAGTCAAAGATCTTACTTGATAACAAAAAGTGAAGCAGAGGAAATATGATGAAGAAAAAGGTGATTTCACGTGAATGGATAGTCTGGTGAAAGGTAAATTATCCAATAACATAATTGCAATTTTTATTTTATATATATATATATATATATATATATATATATATATGTATATATATATATATTTATATATATATGTAAGGACACAATAATACACATAGTATATACAGAAATAGGCAACAGGGCAAAGTGAAGGTTGCCAACAACATGCCTAAATGACAGTGCTTATATGGAACAAACTTGATTCGAACTTGGTAGACTCAGGTTGTTAATCACTTAGTCATCGTCATCTTTTTGTTCTTGTGAAACAACAGTGTTCATGATAGGAATAAATATTTTTCCAATTATCCCCCTTTGTTGTAGCTCTTTGATACGTTTCTAACTATATATATGGGCATCTATCCGGCGCCATGTTGTAACGACACTCGACAAATAGCAAAATAAAGCTTGTATAATTTCAACCTTCTTTACAAACCGGTTTTATTTGCAAATATCAAATGTGCTCACCTATGAAGTCTGCAATTTTATACAATTATGCTGTCATCCGCGTCTCAATAAAAATGCACGTCGCAAACAATAGACGAAACATTTGATTTTTATTTTACTAATATCAACCCCAAACAATACGTACTATCACTTAGATTTAAGGAGCTAATATTTAGCATCGTGTTTACAAAGGCACTTTGTGAATAGTTTAGCATGGTTTAGAAGTTTAGCATAGTTTAGAATGTCTGTTCACATTACATTTACACGTCTACGTTAGTACAGTCACGAAAGCAAAAAACAAGGAGAGAATTCCAAAGTCTAGCAGAGTAAAAAAACTTTCCGGTATCTAAGAACCCCAACAGTTAAGTGGTGGAATTTTGCTGCTTGTCAGATTACGTCGATGGGGCCCAAATATTCTAAGTTTTGTCAGAGTACGTTCCATTAAATACTTGCAAAACAGACACAGCTTGTAGCATTGCGGCGATGTGACAGGGGTTGGAATTTAGTTGATTGTGTCAACTTGTGTACTTGCCATGGTCCAGTTGTCATACGATAAATCGGTAAAGAACATGAGTTGTACAGTGGCGCATCTACAATATTGTTTGTTGAATATTGTGTCACTTTCAGACATAATTGAAGGCTCCTATCGCTCGTGGGATTTGTACACAATTGGACAACAAATAGTAGATGGTTTGCAGCAAAAAAAGAAAACCGGTTTTCATAAAATGGAAATGGAATCATGTCGTCTTTTCTAGGGTTAAAATTTATCGTTTCACATTGTATTAATATATTATATATTATATAATGATTAATATATTATAGATTATATAATATATTAATATATTGTGTAATATATTAATATATCATATATTTATAATATATTAACAAAATGTAAACATGTTTTCGTGATTCGTGATTCTGATGAGTCCACAATGATTTACCGAATGGAATATTTGATAAATATTAATCGAACAGGTATTGCAATTGAGAAAGTAATATCGTACAATGACACGGAAACTTTTATTTTTATTTTCATTTTTATGGAAATCGCTCTAGACAAGGCATGACGCCACTCGATTCGAAGGTTTTTGATAAAGTGCAAAAATGTACCTGTAATTTGATTGGCCCCATCCTGTCTATTTGACTGAATACTCTCTCTCTCTCTCTCTCTCTCTCTCTCTCTCTCTTTCTCTCTCTCTCTCTCTCTCTCTGTCTTCTTGTCTCTCTTTCTTTCTTTCTCTACCTATCTCGCTCTCTCTCTCTCTCTCTCTCTCTCTCACACACACACACACATATATACACATCTTTTATCATCATAAAATTTATTTTTTTATTTTTTTTATTACATTTTCCAAACAAGGCGCATTGTCACTTTGGTGTAGGGGGCTACTATCAGGTGCAGCAACTACCGGAGCACTACAAGCTGTGTCTGTTTTGCAAGTATTTAATGGAACGTACTCTGACAAAACTTAGAATATTTGGGCCCCATCGACGTAATCTGACAAGCAGCAAAATTCCACCACTGTAGTGGAATGGGGACAAAAATGGATGGTAACGTTCAATGCCACCAAGACAAAACTGGTTTCATTCAATAATTACAAGAAACCTTCTCTACCACCTATAGCAATGGCCAACAACTCTTTAGCTGAGAGTACGTCTTTCAAGCTCCTTGGCCTAACGTTCACAGGAAACATGAGCTGGAACAATTACATCGAGGGCATTGCCAGGGCCGCTGCGAGGAAGGTGGGCTCTCTCTACCGTACTAGAAAACTTCTAACACCCGAAAGTATCATGTACCTCTATAAGGCCACTATTCGCCCATGTATGGAGTATTGCTGTCACATTTGGGCCGGTGCATCGGCTACTAGTCTCTCGCTCCTTGACAGGGTTCAAAAGAGAGTCGCAAATCTGATAGGCCCCAAACTGGCATCAAAACTTCAGCCTCTGTCCCATCGTCGAAACGTTGCATCCCTCTGCCTGTTCTACAAGTATTATAATGGTGAATGCTCTGAAGAACTGCAAGCACTTGTGCCCCCACGACGTGAACACCCTCGACAGACCCGACAAGCTACACAATCCCACCCCCACACTGTAGAGATCCCTAGATGTAAAAGATCCTTCTACTCCAGTAGTTTCTTCCCCAGAACTGCTAGACTTTGGAATTCCATTCCAGGTCACTGCTTCCCCAACTGTACTGACATGCATAAGTTCAAGTGCAACGTGAACCAACATCTCGCTGCCCTAATCCCTACATAGTACCCCAGTAGATGTTTCCCTTGATAGTAGCCCCCTACATTAAAGTGGCAATGTGCCTTGTTTGGGGTGAATATGTAATAAAAAAAAAAAAAAAAAAAAAAAAAAAAAAAAAAAAAGGATGTCGGTTCACGTTGCACTTGAACTTCTGCATGTCAGTACAGTTGGGGAAGCAGGAACTTGGAATGGAATTCCAGAGTCTAGCGGTTCTGGGGAAGAAACTACTGGAGTAGAAAGATCTTTTACATCTAGGGATCTCTACTGTGTGGGGGTGGGATTTAGCTGCCTGTCGTGTTTGTCGAGGGTGTCTATCGCATTATACACCCTCAGGTCATTTTTCTATCTCTACAAATCTATTATCAATCCATGTGTGAAGTACTGTTGCCAGATTTGCATTGATGAATCCCTGTCTCATTCGAGGGTTGTTAATAAGGTGCAAAATGTGTCTGTAATTTGATTGACCCCGCGCCCTTTCTCCTTTTTTTACTGCAACCTCTCTAACAGATGTGATGTTACTAGTCTCAGTCTTTTTTTTTTTAGAAATACTATTAATGCACGTGTTCTTCAGAATTACCTACGTCGTTTGTTCCAGCTCGTTTGACTCGATGGTCTAGTGGTCTTCATTCATTGTTTTAGTACCTTACTGCAATATTGTTTCTCTTCTATCCATAACCTTGGTCTTTCTAAAACCAAGAATAATAGAAATTTCATGTCTATGTGATAATCAGCTTTCGTTTTTTTTTTTGTTTTGTTAACTCCTTACATTAAGTGGCTTTATGACTTGTCTCGAACGATTTCTAATAAAAATTAAAAAAAAACGTAAGCGTGACATCGAGACTGACGGACAGTGACTTATTAATATGCGCGGGTGTATCTATAATAAGATACGTCCATTATCTTTTTCCATTTAGCGATGGTCGTGATATTTCAATCCAAAGAGTGACCGACCGACAAAGCCTTTTACCGTGGTGCAAAGACGCAACTTAAAATATGAAAGCAAAGATGATACATTTCTTCTTTTCCCGCAGAGAATTGTGCTAGCAAATGGTTTGTCATTCATTCGACCAATGCTGGCTTGTGTACAGAGCGATTGGATGCCCGCGGTCTGCATCACTTGAGTGCTCGGCAAATAGTGAACGTGCGCGAACAAAGGACGCCTGCCAGCATCCAGTTTGATTCAGATACTAAAATTGAAAGGGAAAAATCTAGAAGGACGAGAAACACGCGATAATGTATTTTCTATTTATCTCATCTTGCTTGATGTGTGCCTTTACTTCATCCATATGTAATATATTAAATGACATCGGGTCCATTAAATAGCATATGTATAGAAGAACAAATACATTTAAAAACATATGCTCAAAAGACAAGGGTCGTTCCAAAAGTAAAAATTCCTATGTTTTTACCGCAAAACGTTGAAGAGTCACGAAGAGGGGAGTGGTGCCATTAAAACGAGCGACCCTTTGTGCTCAAGAATTTATTTTCCTACAGTTATCACCACGCTCAATGCACTTTTGCCAACGATGAAAAATAGCTGGGCATCGGCGCCCGGGGCGCGTTTTTTTCATACTAGGATTGTACCTACAAGTAAATCCCTTTTTTTAACCTAAAAACGTTGAAGAGCTACGAAGATGGGAGTGATCCCGTTAAAACAAGCGACATTTTGTACCTCAGAATTTATTTTCCCACATAATCATCACCATTCTAAATGTAATTCCGCCAACGATAGAAAACGGATGTGCATGGGCGCCCAGGGTGCGTATTGTCATAAGAAGGTTCTTCCAAAAGATAAAACCTCCTTTTTTTTTTACTCAAAGCGTTGAAGAGCTACGAAGACGGGAGTGGGGTCACTAAAACGACGACATTTTTTGCTCCAGAATGTATTTTTCTACATAGTCACCACCATTATCAATGCATTTTTGCCAACAATTCAATGGCATATATCTGCTTCTGGCGCACATCCATGACAGGGGTAGTTTTTTTAGAGTCTCAAACCATCAATATCTGCAACAGAGAGATGAAACTTTAAGATCATGAATGCATAAGTTTAATCATCATAACATTGCAATTTGCAATCCCCATTTGATTCATTTGGGTGAAATAAAAATAGGAGGCATTACTTTTGGAACATCTCTCGTATGTTGCAAGAAATTTAGATGTGTGGAAATAGAGAAACGAAAGTAAAAACCGCTAATCACGTGACGTGATCAACGGACTCCATTCAGTTCAATTCAATAAATTTAGAAAAAATCCACCAAGTTACGGTATGCAACTGGAAATCGGAAAGCCTGCTGCGAAGAAGGTGGGCTCTCTCTACCGTGCTAGAAAGCTACTTATGCATGAAAGTATTTTGTACCTCTATAAAGCCACCATTCGCCCATGTATGGAGTACTGTTGTCATATTTGAACTGGCGCATCTGCTATTAGTCTTTAACTCCTTGACATGGTTCAAAAGAGAGCCGCCAACCTGATAGGTCCTGAGCTATCATCTAAACTTCAGCCTCTGTCTCATCGACGAAATGTTATATCCCTCTGCCCGTTCTACAACTATTTTAATGGTGAATGCTCTGACGAACTACAAGCACTTGTACTCCCGCGACTTGAATACCCCGACAAACCCGACAAGCAGCTAAATCCCACCCCTACATAGTAGAGATCCCTAGGTGTAAGAAAGTATTCTGCTATAATAGTTTCTTCACCAAAACTGCTAGACTTTCCAGGAGTCTGCTTTCCCAACTGTACTGACATGCAGAAGTTCAAGTATAATGTGAACAGACATCTTGATGTTCATCTCTTTTCATTATATCCCTGCAACCTATGTCCCTGATAGTAGGCCCCTCCTTCAAAGTGGCACTGCGCCTTGTTTGGGGGGAAAATTAAATAAAAAAAAATTTAATAATGCCGACACAAAAACTGCCAGACACGATAAAGTCAAAATACTGAAAACAAAACAGTACAACAAGAAAATAGTTACCGTGATTGTAATTATATATATATATATATATATATATATATATATATATATATATATATATATATTCTAATTATTCAAGTACATAAAACATTTTTTCAATAAATATTTTTCAAATGAATCAGTTTTACGACGAACACATGGAAACACCTGTGAAAGAAAACAACTTTCTTTTTCAGTTTAAAAAAGTACTTTTGTTCGAAAAGTATATATAAAAAAATTTTTTCAACGAGAAAACTCGCAAATAAATATTTTTACGACAAAAAACATGACAACATCTGTAAAAATTACTTTTCTTTCTGAAAAAAATCAAGTGTTTTAACAACTTTTTTGAAAACATATTTTTGGGGAGGAGAGGCTTTTCGTTTTCACTTCAACTCATCAACTTTTTGTTCGCTTCAAAAGTTTTTCTATTGAGCTTTGTTTTTACCAAATCTTGATGCAATTCATTTCTTTTCCTGTGACAATGAAACTTGATTACTGAAGTGGATTACTGATTACTAATTGGCTAATCATGTCGTCATCTTCCGGTTGCTGGCCGTAACCTGCCGGAAGATTTCAAAACGAAGTTTGGTCAAGTTTATTATAAGTACTAAAAATAAAACAGACATTATCCCGTTACCACAATTTTATACAACACACTATACAGTAATTGAGCACCTGTCTAATCAACACAAACTTTGCCTCATCTAAAATGAACGGCTTTCATATTAGAAGCACTCTGCTTTGACAAACTTCTGGAACTAACCTTCACACCTGACCTGAAATGGAAGATCTACATCAGATCCATTGTCAAAATCACTGGAAAATGGTTGGATCGTTCTATCGCTCTACAAGCATCTTGCCCCTGACACAATCCTCTAGCTGTGCAAGAGTCATATACGTCTTAAGATAGAGTGTTTTTGTCCCATCTGTAGGGGAGGAGGGCGAAATAAAATATTGAGACTGTTGGGGGGGGCGAAATCCTATATCACAGAGATCAATTAAGCTCCCCCAAACTGGATCAATATTTTATTTCGCTCCTAACGATCGCTAGAATCGCATCCCTATTATATTACCTAGCATGTTCTCTACTCTTCTGATGAGAGGCATTAGGCTTCGAAATGCCACGGTATAAAGAGTTCTCACTTACCCTACAACCCCAATTGACAGATATCATTTTTGAATAAATTAATAAAAAAAAAAAAAATATATATATATGGTTTTCTAACGAATGTTAAAAAATATTTTTTGTATAGTTTTAAAGGTTAAAAACTTCAAACACTATATATATATATATATATATATATATATATATATATATATATATATACTATACAGTTTTATATCGTCATTTTCTTTCTTTATTGCTTTCTATATAAGCTTAAAAACAATAAAAACTTTGGAGTTGAAAATGTATATTCAAATTAAAAAAAAACCTTTTAAACTTCTAAGGAAGGTATACAAAATTTTAATCATTCGAGTACAACTAAAAGAAGAGAAAACCTTATTCCATGGAGTAATATAAAGCCTTTATATATATATATATATATATATATATATATATATATATATATATATATATATATATATATATAGAGAGAGAGAGAGAGAGAGAGAGAGAGAGAGAGAGATAGATAGAAGGATATATATATATATAGATAGATATATAGATAGATAGATAGATAGATAGTAACTTATGAAAATATATAAGGCAATTTAGGTACACAGAATATTCCGCGAGAATAAAACGCGGAATATTCTGTGTAACCTAATTGTCATATATATTTTCATAAATTATTACCTAGATCCACCTATGTATTGAACACTGCAGAAGTAAACACTTAAAAGTTAAGCATAAAATTATATCTTCGTATATAAATTTATGTGATTAAATGAAGTTATTTAGAAGAACAATATGCAATAAAAGTATGTCTTAAACTTGGTAAAAATGCCACAGAAACTTGGTAAAAATGCCACAGAAACTTGGTAAAAATGCCAAAGAAACGTATGGAATATGTCGGACTGTTTTTTGGATCTTATGCATGAATCAAACATCAGTTTCTGATTGGTATAAGAGATTCAAAGACGTTGCGAGCCGTTCTTTGTTTTATCGTTATTTCCATGGCAAGGTCTCGTCCGAGCTCCAACCAATCTCTGGTCCCCCCTCGCCAATCCTTCATGATAAACACCCGTCTAGCTAAAACCACTGTCAGTAATTTCCCCCACTCTTTATCTGTGTCTAAATCAAAACGTAGATTCCATGAACATAGCTTTTTTTCTGAGAAGTGCACGCCTGTAGAATTCTCTTCCGTTTGCCTGTTTCCCACCTGACTACAACTTGAACGTCTTCAAGTCCAACATAAACAAATTCCTGATTAATCACCCCCTTAAGTAAGACTCTTTATCAAATCTCCAATACCAACTATTACTACGATATTATCCCATTGATTATTGTACACAAAATAACTCTTATCCCCGAGTGGCTTCCGGGCCTTGATAAGTGGTGATCCCCATGTTAAAAAAGGAAGTCTTTGAGAGATGATGAGAGGTGTTTGGGAGTAAGGAAGACAAAACACTAGAGTTGATTGGCCAAATAAAGAGTTTCATTGATAAGCACCGTTTTGTGTCTATAGAGAGAATAAGTGCACAGTTTGATGTCAGCGTGGAAATTGTACACATTATTCGCGATAAATTGAACATACGGAAGATTTGCGCGAAGTTTGTCCCAAGGGTTCTCAGAGAAAATTTAAAATTATAGACCTTGTCATGACCAAGACGGGCATCAAGACAGTTCATCACCCTCCCTATAGTTAAATAGTTCAGACCTTGCTTCTTGGGACTTGTGGTTATTCCTTAAGTTCAAGGAAAACCTTATAGGCTGTCGTTATTAGACAATTGGGGAGATGAAAGATGAAAGATGAAAGATGAAAGAGGCTGCGATGAAAGTCATTGACACGCTTGCACAAGAGGATTTCCATGAAGCTTTCCAGAAGTTGTCGATAGAAATTACTTTCAAGGGTATTAGAGTTTCATGTGTACTATCATTAAACGTGCCCATATGAAAAAAAGGTATTAGAGTTTCATGTGTACTATCATTAAACGTGCCCATATGAAAAAAAGGTATTAGAGTTTCATGTGTACTATCATTAAACGTGCCCATGTGAAAAAAAGGTATTAGAGTTTCATGTGTACTATCATTAAACGTGCCCATATGAAAAAAAGGTATTAGAGTTTCATGTGTACTATCATTAAACGTGCCCATATGAAAAAAAGGTATTAGAGTTTCATGTGTACTATCATTAAACGTCCCCATATGAAAAAAAGGTATTAGAGTTTCATGTGTACTATCATTAAACGTACCCATATGAAAAAAAGGTATTAGAGTTTCATGTGTACTATCATTAAACGTGCCCATATGAAAAAAAGGTATTAGAGTTTCATGTGTACTATCATTAAACGTGCCCATATGAAAAAAAAGTATTAGAGTTTCATGTGTACTATCATTAAACGTACCCATATGAAAAAAAAGTATTAGAGTTTCATGGGTACTATCATTAAACGTGCCCATGTGAAAAAAAGGATGGAAAATTATCTAAGGCACCTCGTATATTAGATGGGTGTATTGTGTGTGGAAACTGTTTGTTTGTTTGTTTGATTGTTTATTTAATTTGTTATACAGTGTGTATATTTTGGAATCCATATTTTATTTATTTATTATACAAAAGTATCCTTGCACATATTTGTGAATTATTCCATGGATTTCGACCTTTTGGATTATTTTGGACCATCTTCCAATTACGTGATTTCCTTGGATTTTACTTGTGCGAATGGAAATTCAATTAACTTTCTTGGATTTATATTTTTGGATTTTACCGTCATTGGATACTTTACCTTTCACCAGTCTATCTATTCACGTGAAATAGCCCTTTTCTTCACCCTATCCACTCTGCTTCACTTTTTATCATCAAATAAGATATTTGACTTACTTGCAGTTTCATCAAAATCCGATCCCACATTTTGCTAATTCCTACCCTCTGATAAGAAGGAAAATATTTCTTCGAACTCCGCGGATTAAGGACTATCCACTTATTAAGTGTTTCCTTTTCATATGAAACATGTTTTTAACTCTTTTTCAAAGTGTTTTTAAGATGTTTTATTAACTATTTGCTCTTATATATATATATATATATGTATATATATATGCATATATACATGCATATATATATATTTATACGTGCATATATATGTACATATGTAAAAAAAAATTATTGAATTTAACATTATATAATCATTTCTTAATGCTGTAATATTTTAAGTTATAAATTTATTATATTTTTTACTAGATTATTTTGTCCTTTTCTTTTCCAGTTTTTACAACCCGTTCTTTACTTTTTCATGTTTAAGCTTAACCATATTACTTTTAATGCTCGCATTTTCTATTGTAATATATATATATATATATATATATATATATATATATATATATATATATATGCATACGTATATGTTAGATTGATGTAAAAATAATGTCGTTTTTTTACATTCAACTATATATATAAAACGACAATATTTTACACCAACCTAATATATATGTGTGTGTCTGTGTGTGTGTGGTGTACATATATATATATATATATATATATATATATATATATATATATATATGTACAGATATATGTACAGATATATGCGTATATATACAGATATATGTGTATATACTGTATATATACATATATATATATATATATTTGAAGTAGAACAAGTCGATAACCTTACGATGAGGAAATTTCTTGAAAATAATCGTTATATTTATAATACTGAGATATTTTTTTCTATGCATAAAAATATATTTCGATCAAAAATCTCTTACGAAGCTTGAAAAGCAACCACCAACAGCGTCGACGCGTACAAAACACAGCCGTCCGTGTTTAAAACATGCTGATTGATTTTCGATACACTGACAGAAATAAATCACACTTTGAACAGATGGCAAATATCGGGGAAAATTATTCTCGTGCGTTCAATGAATATCATTTTTGTCTCATAAGCAAGTCTATTGATGTATTGATCCGGGGTTCGAATCATGTGAGCGGCGGGCACAGTTATATACAGTCACACATATTATTATTTGTGAAGATGAAACACATACATACGCACACGCACACACACACATATATATATATATTCATGCACATGCAGTACTGTTTCACAGCTCATCAGTGCGGCTAGACAAGCAACCACCTCAAGCCATAATTAAGACCCGATCTCCCAAACGATAGTCGGAGCTTCTAACCTTGCGCTATACGGCTGCTGCTATGTGAACAGTGAATTAACAATGTTTTTACATTGTCCAAATACCTAAGCTCAATTTGTTTACACAACGATCATCGCTTCATACATTAATGGTTATTTGTATATCACTTCCTAATATGCTCAATCAAAGACAGGGAACATTATAGTCATCCACATATAGTACTGTTTCGCTGTTTCACTGTAATCATTATTCTTTTCGTAATATATACATGCATATATATATATATACATATATATATATATATATATATATATATATATATATATTAAGAAAAGTATAATGATTAATATAACTTAAAATAAATTATACATTTTAGCTTTATATATATTTATATATATATTTATATATATATATATATATATATATATATATATATATATATATATACGTTTTATTTTTTATTACCGTACTTTTCTGTTAAGTTACATTATTGTTTCAGCTACCCGGCCATTTTTGTAGCCATCTGTAGCTTCCTCAGACTTTTACAGAAACCGGGTCCTGTAAAAGTCTGAGGAAGCTACAGACGGACCAAAAAAAAACGGCCGGGTAGCTGAAACAATAATGTAACTTAACAGAAAGATACGGTAATAAAAAATAAAACGCACATTTGCTCTACAACAATATTGAGCACTTCAGTTTTTATTAATTACCATTTCTACTAAATATATATATATATATATGTGTGTGTGTGTGTGTGTGTGTGTGTGTGTGTGTGTGTGTGTGTGTGTGTGTGTATCGTCAAGGATGAGATTTCATATAGAAACGTTGTTTTAATTTAAATAAAATACGCATCAAGTGCTCTTGAAAGCCAAATCACAACGTATTATAAGGAAAATAAACCAATATTTTACTTGTTTGAAATGTATCACAAATATATTTCAGAGGTATACTCCATCTTCAGTGTTTTGTTTTGTTTCTTCTTTTTTTCCTTTTCTTCTTTCCTTGCCATGTTTCTTTGTCCAGACTTTTTACAAACATATTTCTTTCTCCAACTTTACAACATGGCAAGGAATAAAAAAAGGAAAAAAAAGAAACAATACAACAATTGAAATAACTTTTTTCAATTTCAGATCATGGCGAGAAAAAAGAAGAAAATATAAAATTCTTACGAAGGAATATAACTTGAGCATATATTAATTTTAAACAAATACTTGATTATTTTCATAATATTGCGTTGTAACTCGGCTTTTAAAAAGTATTTCATACGTATTTCAATTTTTTATTCAAATTCAATCAATGCTTCTAACACGGAAAACACTACCCTGACTTTAATATCGCGTGGCCAAATGCATTCTTCTGGCATTTCAAAAGCACCGCAGGATTATTCATTGATTTTTTGTCTTTCCATTTAACATCATGGCGTTGAAGAAAATAAAAATAAAATTCTGATGAAGGTTAAATCGTTGAAATTTTACCCATTGACTGCCAAATTTCTGGCCAAAAACCGATTAAAAAAAACTTTACAAAATCTCGATACCACTTATGCCAAATCTCGAGTCTGTAAACAGAAAATTGACAGAGTAGTTTGGGAGGGAAAGGCAAACACAGACACACACAGTTTCACTATTCATAGATTTTGTGTTTTATTTATTTATTTTGTGTCTTTTATTTATTAATTTATTTTATTTATTTATTTATTTTTAGTCTTTTTATTTATTAATTTATTTTATTTATTTATTTATTTTGTGTCTTTTCGTTTATTAATTTATTTTATTTATTTATTTTGTGTATTTTTATTTATTAATTTATTTTATTTCTTTATTTATTTTGTGTCTTTTAATTTATTAATTTTTATATTTATTTATTTATTTTGTGCATTTTAATTTATTAATTTATTTTATTTATTTTATTTGTGTCTTTTTATTTATTAATTTATTTTATTTATTTATTTTGTGTCTTTTTATTTATTAATTTATTTTATTTATTTATTATGTGTCTTTTTTATTAATTTATTATATTTATTTACTTATTTTTTGTCTTTTAATTTATAAATTTATTTTATTTATTTATTTATTTTGGGTCTTTTTATTTATTAATTTATTTTATTTATTTAATTTGTGTCTTTTTATTTATTTATTTATTTATTTTATTTATTTATTTATTTATTGTCTTTTTATTTATAAATTTATTTTATTTATTTATTATGTGTCTTTTTATTTATTAATTTATTATATTTATTTATTTATTTAGTGTCTTTTTATTTATAAATTTATCTTATTTATTTATTTTGTGTTTTTTTATTTATTAATTAATTTTATTTATTTATTTCTCTTGTGTCTTTTTATTTATTAATTTATTTTATTTATTTATTTTGTGTCTTTTTATTTATTAATTTATTTTATGTATTTATTTATTTTGTGTCTTTTTATTTATTAATTTATTTTATTTATTTATTTATTTTTTGTCTTTTTATTTAAAAATTTAATTTATTTATTTATTAATTTCTTTTTATTTATTAATTTATTTTATTAATTTATTTATTTGTGTCCTTTTATTTATTAATTAATTTTATTTATTTATTTATTTTTGTCTTTTAATTTATTAATTTATTTTATTTATTTATTTATTTTGTGTCTTGTTATTTTTTTATTTGTTTTATTTATTTATTTTGTGTCTTTTTATTTATTTATTTTATTTATGTATTTTTGTGTCTTTTTATTTATTTAGTTATTTATTTTATTTATTTATTTATTTATTGTCTTTTTATTTATTAATTTATTTTATTTATTTATTTGTTTATTGTTTTTTTATTGATTTATTTATTTTATTTATTTATTTATTTATTGTCTATTTATTTATTAATTAATTTTATTTATTTATTTATTTTGTGTCTTTTTATTTATTAATTTATTTTATTTATTTATTTATTTTGTTTTTTTATTTATTAATTTATTTTATTTATTCATTTATTAATTTTGTGTATTTTTATTTATTTATTTATGTTATTCATTTATTTATTTTGTGTCTTTTTATTTATTTATTTTATTTGTTTATTTATGTTGTGTCTTTTTATTTATTAACGTAATTTATTTATTTATTGTCTTTTTATTTATTAATTTATTTTATTTATTTATTGATTTTGTGGCTTTTAATTTATTAATTTATTTTATTTATTTATTTATTGTCTTTTTATTTATTAATTTATTTTATTTATTTATTTATTTATTGTCTTTTTATTTATTCATTTATTTTATTTATTGATTTATTGTCTTTTTTTATTAATTCATTTTATTTATTTATTTTGTGTTTGTTTATGTATTAATTTATTTTATTTATTGATTTTGTGTCTTTTTATTTATTAATTTATTTTATTTATTTATTTATTTTGTGTCTTTTTATTTATTAATTTATTTTATTTATTTATTTAATTTGTGTCTTTTTATTTATTAATTTAATTTATTTATTTATTTATTGTTTTTTTATTTATTAATTTAAATATTTTATTTGTTTATTTTGTGTCCTTTTATTTATTAATTAATTCCATTTATTTATTTATTTTGTGTCTTTTTATTTAATTATTTATTTTATTTATTCACTTATTTTATGTCTTTTTTTTAATTTGTGTTATTTATTTATTTATTTATTTTGTGTCTTTTTATGTATTTATTTATTTTATTTATTTATTTATTTTGTGTCTTTTTATTTATTTATTTATTCTATTTATTTATTTATTTTGTGTCTTTTTATTTATTTATTTATTTTATTTATTTATTTATTTTATTTATTTATTTATTTTGTGCCTTTTTATGTATTTATTTATTTTATTTATTTATTTATTTTGTGTCTTTTTATTTATTTATTTATTTATTTATTTTATTTATTTATTTATTTTGTGTCTTTTTATTTATTAATTTATTTATTTGCGCACTGTTATGCTCAATTTCATAGTTGCTGTTGTTTCATCGTGTTTCGGCCAACTATTCGTCAGGCCTTTTTTTAGGTTGTTGTTAACCGCGACGGGGTAGGGATGCTGAGTCTCTTAACTATATCCTCAGTAATTACTGTCTTCCATAGTTGTTGCTGTCTCACAAAAAAAAAATGTGTTTTCAAACATTTATTTCATTTGAAACCTTCTTAACGCAGTCATTCTTACTGTTCCCAAATCTTATCGCGTCATACAGGTACGTTTTTTTACTCTCTTTTTTTAATATATTTTAACCTAACACTGCGGCGTTAAAACAGAGTTTGGAACTTAGCTGATAATGCGGAATATATTACATTTGGGACTAACTTTTTGACCTTGTCTAACAGTGAGAAAATAGTGTTAAATGCACTAATCCAAATCGAAATATATTTGGAGTCGTAAAATACGAGTGTCTTTCCAAAGGCAAAGCCTCCTATTTTCAACCCAAAAACTAGATGTTGAAGAGTTTCAAAGACAAAAATGCTACCATTAAAACGAGCGCCTTTTTGTACTCCGGAAATTATTTTTCTACATAGTCACCACTTACGTTATCCTCTTTTGATGCCTCAGTTGTAAAAGTCCGGAACGCGCTTTGTCATTGACATCTCTGTCACTACTCTTAAATCGACGAAGCCATCTCCTAACTGCGTTGAAATCAATTGTATCGACTTCGTAAGCGTTCAAAAGTCGTCGTTGGATGTTGTTCGATGAATTGTTTCTGTGTGAAGACATTCAATAGCGCATCTCTGCTTCTGACGCAAGTCCATGGCAGGAGTTGTTTTTTAAGAGGCTCACACTGTCAATATTCGTAACAGAGAGATGAAACTTTCAGGTTATGAACGCATAAGTTCAGTGACCATATTAATCCAATTTGCAATCCTCTTTGATCCATTCAAGTAGAATAAAAAAAATTGGAGGCATTACTTTTGTGATCTTCTCGTATTTATGTTAATTTGTAATTTTTCTAACGTAGCCTTTGTTAGCCTTCCTGCTAACCGGCCATACACGTACACGTAGTTAATACAGCTTCCACTGCTGTTCTATTTGCCAACATTCCTCGTGCGATGAATTTCAATTCGAGGAACAACGTCTTTAAAACTCAAAAGAAAAAGTGTTCGAAGTTGGCAGATTGATCATATCATCAATGGCAGAGTGATTCTTCGTGCAATCTTGAATCTCTTCAGGCGAACGATAACATTATTTGCTTTTCTAATCTTTTGCGTTCACTCTGGAACTTTTTCAGTTTAAAACAAAACAAAACTAAAGCCTTAAAAAGCAAAGATTTTAGTTAAGAAGTTCAATTTAAAAGCCAAGTTGTTCTTCGTTGCCAAAAAAGATGAAAAAAAAAAATGGAGAAGACATTTTATTGAATAATCTCAAGTTTCCACATCTGATTTTTTTTTTCTTTGGTTTTCGAAAATTCCGATGTTTTCTTATTCTTCATATTTGGAAAATCGATGTTAAAAAATATAGTGGAAGCATTAACTGCAGCAAATTACAATTAATCACAATTTCAAGAAATAAACGCAATTCCTTAAAGAAAAAAGAAAATCAAGAGAATGTGAAAATATTAAAATAGAAGATGTACTCGACATTCCCGGGGCTACCCAAGACAAGAAAAGTATCAGTAAAAAGCAATTTTCAATAACTTATTCGCAAAATTCAGTCGTAAAATGCGCTACTATCATTAAGCGTGAAAAAAAAAAACTTGTAAAAGAGCAAATTTGCAGTTTTTATGCTGTCTATCTATTTATCTATATATATATATATATATATATATATATATTATCATATAAAAGAAAGTTTGTGTGTGTGTGTGTGTGTGTGTGTGTGTGTGTGTGTGTGTGTGTGTGTGTGTGTGTGTGTGTATCTGCGTGTGTGTATCAGTGTGTTTGTAAGTTTGTTCTCTATGGACTCTAAACCTGGTCCGATTTTTATGTAATTTCTCACAAAGGTACTTTATGTGCTTGACAGTGTTCTTAGAGAGGTTTTGTGTCGAAATGTTTTCCATAAGTATCGATAATCAAAAAAATCCGATGAAAGGCGATTTGGACCAAAGTTAACATCGTATACAGCCTAACACTACAAGTGCATTTGAATTTTATTACAACACAAGTTGAAAAGCCCGATATATAAAATCAACAGTAGGTTCTTTGATATGACAGGGGCGCGTCCGAAATGAATTAAAGCACAATCTCACAATGATACTTAACTTTTTCATTTTAAACTAAAATTCAAGCCATTATCACCGAACAACCAGGAATTCCAGGTATGTAAAATCAGCAGTAAGTTCTTTGATATGACAGGGGTGCGCTCAAAATGAATGTTCTGTTTAGAGCACAAATGTTTAGAGCGCAAGGATACTTGACTTTTGCACTTTAAACTTTAATGAAAGCCATTATGTATAAAAATAATTTTATAAAATTAACAGTAAGTCTTCTACAGCGCAATGTAGACTACAATATATCGTGAAGTTAGTCATTGCGAAAGACATGTGAAGCTTTCTCAATATGCATCGCGGTGTGTCCCCAATTAGAGCAGGTAATCAATCGATTTGATTGAAAAAAGGGCTATCTCATCGATTTTGATGACAATAAAAATATGGGAGTGTAAAACATTCGTTAATTCTCATTCAATCCCGGAAACCGTCGAGACACCCTGCTAGTTAATGAATGAAGCAGTAAAAAACTATTTGGATCTATCAATCATAATTTGGGACAAGCAAGTGATTAAAATGAGTAAGTGCACATTTCAATTTAGATTTTCAATTTCATATATTGGGTTGAAAAAAAAAACGTTTTTTTTAATGTCATATTTCTGGTCTACGAAAGATAGTTTCATATTCCTATTCTTCAAATATTGTGTCTTGTGTATCGAGTATGCTGACGTCAGTGTGTTTTTGAGCAGAGAAGTTTGCTTTTTTTACACGGTGGTCACCACTTATCAAGGCCCGGAAGCCACTCATGGATAAGGGTTATTGCAAGTACAGTACGTTGGGGAGGAGATTTGATGAAGTGTTTACTTAAGGGGCCAGTTCATTAGGAATTTGTTAACGTTGGACTTGAAGACATCCAAGTTGTAGTCAGGTGGGAAGCAGGCAGACGGAACAGAGTTCCACAGGCGTGCAGTTCTAAGAAAGAAGCTTTGTTCATGGAATCCACGTTTTGATTAGGCACAGATAAAGAGTGGGGGAAATTTTTCACAGTGGATTCAGCTAGATGGGTGTTTTTCGTGAAGGATTGGCGAGGGGGGACCAGAGATTGGAGTTCAGACGAGCACCTGTCATAGAAATAACGATAAAACAAGGATAGGCTCGCAACGTCTCTTCTGTGGGAGAGAGGTTGCAGGGTAGAGAAAAGGACATCTCCCACTAAGCCACGAAGTCTATTTTGTACTCTGTCAGGGCAGGATAGGCTGTTTTTAGCAGCTCCTGTCCAGATATGGCAGCAGTATTCCATCCTTGGACGTACTTGGCTTTTATATAGATAGAGAATTACATCAGTAGTGAGATATCTTCTGGAGTTTTTGCATGTTTGTAGTTTGTACCTTAAAATGGACCCTCAAGCAACACACAACCAATATTTGGTGTTTTTCTATTACAATAAAAGTAAAACAATTATAGAAATCTACGGAAATAGATGGATGTGTATAAAGAGAATGCTGTTACAGAACGGGTGTGTCAGAAATGGTTTTCTCGATTCCGAAATATGTCAATGAGAGATACTCCTCGCTCTGATCATCCAAAGATAATCGACAGTGACCAAATAAAAGCCGTAGTTGAACCAGATTGCCGCTTGAAAATCAGAAAAATCGTAGACATTCTCAAATTAATTTCTAAATTAACCGTGTATGTTATGTAATGGGTGTTATTTTTAAAGTACCAAATCTGTGAGTATGTTACGTAGTTCTTATTTAGTGTTCTTGTTAGTAAGAGTCTTAGTGTGATAGAGACAGTCTTAGGAGTGTTCATGCTGTTGAGTGTTGTGAGACGTTCATATTGTCTTAGGATGTTCATGTTTGTGGTGAGAGCATATTGAAGACATAAACAGGGTATATATAAAGAGAGAGACAGTTCTGTATATATATATAATAGACAGTGTACATGTTACTACAAGAGCACCAAACCTGTAATTCAACTAGACGGATTTTTGAATATCTTGATAGATAGACTGAGAGATGTTTTGACATTTACGTTTGACAGTTGTACATATAATATAAACACGTTACCTTTCTCGTTGTAATGATGAACACAGAAAACGGCAGTTATAAAAGCACATGATGATACGTTTATTTCTTCTTCGGCCGGTCGGACATGATTTTGTATTTCAGGGATTCAAAGTTGTTACATGGTTATCTCTAAAACCCTCTCACTTCCAGATGGAGCCTTGACTCTAACGGAGAATCGGTCTGAACCCCTTTGCTTCACTGATCTGACTCCTCTCGCTTCTTCTAATCGACTGATCTGCCTTCTTTCAATTAACTTCGAACTCTTTCTTATATTGAGAAATCACACGTATATCTGGTCAACGTGACTACAACTCACGTGTTATCAACATGCGCGATTTGCACGTTTTTGAAACCATTTCTGACGACCAGGAAATTTCCCATACTCTTTGTTGTTTTACAAAGGAATTTAACCTACTTGTCTAATTCTGTAACCCATATTTTATTATGCATTCTTTCTAAGAATGTGAATACGTTCCAGCCAAATTTGTATTTATTAAATATTTTAACAGAATCAACAATTTACTGGACATTCCATTTATAATAACATTCTGTATTCTCAATTTCAAGTCTAGCTTCGCAGGTTCGAATCCTTGGCTATCCTATTTCATATTTACTCACAAGAACAGTCTTCTGTTCTTGTAACATGTAAAATGGAAACGCATTAATATCCAGTTTAAATAAAATATAAAAAAAAAAAACACTTCTTGACCAACTCAATACAGTAACATCACAGGAACAAACAAACAAACAAACAAAAATAAATAGAAATTACAAATTATACAAAGAAAATGCATTTATTCTTGGTTTCTCCAAATCAATGCACTTTCACACACACATGTTCTTTTTAAAAGTCTTTCTCCTCGCCACCTTGCGCCGTTCGTCAGCCAGCGCTTTTTTCGCCCTCAACTTTTAACATTCATCTTGCTCGGCAGTAACTTGTTTTTCCCTTCGACCAGGTGGTGTATTTTCTCTCTATCTTTGTGATGCAAGGTCGCGCACACTAGCCAATTTGCATATGTACTTCAACTGCTGCTGTTGCTAATATTTTCGCTAGCCAGCTATCCTTCAGTTGCTGTTGGTTTTCTCACACGCTCTCTCTTACAATACTATATAATCTATATTCTAAACTGACCTCAAATAATAAAAGAAAAAAATATCTTTTAAATCTTTGCCGCTATCTGTTTAGATTTTCGTAGTGTGACGTCATATCTGGTGTTTGGAAATAATTGTTTAATTTATGTGAATGTAAATTGTTAGCCATTTTCTTGAATTTGTTATTTCTAACACATCTTTGTTTATAGAAAAGAAGAATCTTTTGTAGCAGAACAACCTTCCGTTTTTTGGACGAATGCAATTAAAAACCAACAATTTATTGCATTCAAAAGCAAATTATATTCAATTATATTCAATTATATTCAATTATAATTACAAATACAATAGAAGATAAGACTTATATCAGTTTGGAGTTTTCTGGGGATCTTTTCGTTGAAGAAAATTTGGTAGCACAGGTGAGGAGAAATGTTTTCATTTCTTTTAGTAAATTCTTTTTGAACTCGTCTCGTTCTTTCGAGGTTTTTTTTTAAACTCCTCTTGCAGAAAATTCTTTTGAACTCATCTCGTTCAAGGTTCTTTTTTATATATAGCCTCTCCTCAAGTAATAGTGGGCAATTTGCATAAAGTCACTTATGCAAATTTGCATAAAGTCACTTATGCAAATTGCCCTAAAAAGTCTTGTTAAGAATATTTCTAACAAAATGGACAAAATATTTTCTCTTTTTGAAACTCTTGTGACGAGGTGATACACACATAACGGGTTTTGAGGATTGAAAGAAAAGGTCAAGGGTCACTTCAATAATTTTATGCATACAAAAACCTCCGATTATAAGTTTACGCTGGGAGATTATTTCGCTGTAGAGCATCCCTGTAGTGTGGATAGACGAATAAGTTCGTCAAGCTGAGATCTAAACCCAACTTTTGGCTAAAAGCCGAAAACACGATTGGACAATCTGTAGAAATTTCTTTATGAAGGTTTTGGCTTTTTAACCTTCGACTGTTATATTGTTTTTGTTAGATTCTGTGTTTTTATCGACCGCTAGACAAACATAATAAGATGTGTGTTATTTCTTATTTCTTATTTTTTTACTTTGTTTTTATTCTTATTTTTATGTCTATGTTTTATACGTGTGTGAGTTGTGATTTTTTAAGTTTTATGAGTCTAATGAAAACTCCCGCAGTAACTTACTGATTCCAAGGATGACAATGGTTCTGCTCGGAATCAATCTGTGACAACGAATACGCGCACGCACGCACACACACACACACACACACACACACACGCACACACACTCACGTGCGCGCGCACACACAAACACATTTGTTTTGTATATGAAAAGGACGAGAAAAATAAAACGTTTCTGCTGTTATTTTTAATTTTCAGATGTCAAGCTTGAATTTCACTTTGGATGTTGGCAACCTGCACGTCGCCTTACCTATAATTACTCGGTGTTTCTCTAAGAGGAAATCTAACTAGAGAGATATCGAGGAAACCAATGCAAATAATTGACTCGTCTGATTCATACTAAATGAATGGCTTATCTTCTGATGTGAAAATAATAAAAATTTAGATCGATATTCCGAGTTTCATCAAGTTTCATCAAGAGTAATTATTAGTTAAGTTTCAAAATACATTTTTGAATGACGGTTTCGATTTCTATGGTTATAAATTTTAGAGATAAGGATTAATAATTTGGATCATGTGGATTATTCCGATTACTGTTCTCATCTTGGGTGTTACTTTCACAAAGTTTCAATCGATGTTATAGAAGGCGTTCTCATTTCGTTCTTCCTCTCATCTGTCAACCCCGACAAAGTGCTCAAACAAATAAACTCCCTTTTTTTGAGAGATACTTTTATTTCCTGTCCGTGCTTTCCATTTTACATAATAAATTTTTACAGGGCTGACACCGGCCTGCGGGGATTCATCATTGCGTCTGTTGTCTTCTGCCTGCTGTTTATCCCATCACGTTTCTTCAACTTAACTCTCTCTGATTTCCTGCTGCTGCTGCTGCTGCTGCTGCTGTCTCTGCGTGACGTCACCAATCCTGCTACCTCCTACTGATCCTCTCTCTATTTCACTGCAGCGACTGTCGCAGCACATTATGGTACATTTTTTCCATACCTAAAAAAACTTCTTATAAGAATTTAAAAAAACAAGAATTTAAAAAAAAAAACACACACACACCACCCTGCCCGAATTAGGAATATGCCAAAACCAAAGGTCCAAAACCAATAAAAAAAAAGAAAAAGTTCATGCAGAACGTTTTCCTGACAAGTTTTTTCCCCAGTTATTAAATACAAAAAACATACAAAAAAGTCCTAAACAGTATTTTCCAATGAACAACATTGTATGTAAAGAGGAATTAAGAATAGCCAAAAAATAAAGGTTCAAAACCATCATTAATATAAAAAAAGAATACAAAAAATAAAAAACAGAAAAGCTCTAAATAGTCTTTTTTTTAATAAACAACAATTTATGCTAAGATTTTAAAGGTTTTAGTTTTAGAACTGTCCAAATGACAAGTGTTCAGAGCGTTTAGGGGGGGGACACATAAAGCTGTAAAAGGTCTCTAATTTCATCACAAGGCTATGAATCTTAACAGTCCTTTTTAACCGATATTTTTTATTTTATTTTTTATTACATTTTCACCCCAAACAAGGCACATTGCAACTTTGATGTAGGGGGCTACTATCAGGGGCAACATCTACTGTGGTACTATGCAGGGATTTGGGCAGCAAGATGTCGGTTCACGTTGCACTTGAACTTCTGCATGTCAGTACAGTTCGGGAAGCAGGGACCTGGAATGGAATTCCAAAGTCTAGCAGTTCTGGGGAAGAAACTACTTACGTCGTGGAGGCACAAGTGCTTGCAGTTCGTCAGAGCATTCACCATTAAAATACTTGTAGAACAGGCAGAGGGATACTACATTTCGTCGATGGGACAGAGTCTGAAGCTTAGATGACAGTTCATGACCTATCATGAAGGGGCTACAGAGAGGTCAGACAAAGATAGGTATAACAAGGACCTTCTCTCCATTTAAGACATCCATATATATATATATATATATATATATATATACATATATATATATATATATATTTAAATAAAATCTGGTATCATTCGACCCATCGTCGAAAAAAAAACAGTCCAAATAATAATAATAATAAAAAAAACTTTACAGATGAATTTCTTCTCAACGCAAACTGTACTTTGATGATTTTTCCAATATTTTTTTTACACGTTTTTCAATATATTGGCGATATTGTTAAGTAAAACTTTTCCAAAATACTTCTCAGACAACAATTTGAAGAAAAGAGGTCCGATGTCCTTTTGTAAACCATTACTTTCCATATTTTGAATCCTTTTCTTTCCCAAAAAGAAAATAAAGGGCCCGCTCAATCGTATATGTAATGTAATAGAAGGCGTTCGCATTTCGTTCTTTCTCTGAACTGTCGACCCCAACGAAGTGCCCCAAAAAATAAAAGAAATACTTTGAACTCACTTTTTTTTTTTTGAGAAATATTTTTATTTCCTGTCCGTGCTTTTCATTTTACATAATAATTTTTACAGGATTTGCGGGGATTCATCATTGCGTCTGCTCTCATTCTGCCTGCTGTTAATCTCATCACGTCTCTCCCACTCTACTCTCTCTCTGATTTCCTACTACTGTCTCCGTGTGACGTCATCAGTCCTGCTACCTCCTACTGCTTCTCTCTCTATTTCACTGCAGCGACTGCTGTCTACGCGACGTCGCAGCACATTATGGTACAGATGTAACCTCCGACCTTTTTCTTATTGAATTCTGGAATTTGCACAGAATTCCGACTGAACTCTTTAATTTATCCACGAAGTTTCATGTTCTTGTTTAGTCAGTCATGACTAGAAGTAATCTTCATGGCATAACGGATAAGTAATCTTCAGGACTCGTAGCATAACGGATAAGTACAAGTATCACATGCATGATGTTGAAATAATTCTTGTGAAAATCGACTTTTAACTATTCGAACATGTTCTCGCGTAGTATGTAACGATATGGCCGTAAAACAAGATAGCGGTAAAACAAGATAGTAGTAAAACAAGATAGCGGTTAAACAAGATGGCGGTTAAACAGGATAGCGGTAAAACACAATGCCGGCAATATCAAGTGATGGTAAAACAAAATGGTTGTAAAACTAAATGGTTGTAAAACAAAATGGTTGTAAAACAAGATGGCGGCAATACCAAATGGCGGTAAAACAATATTGTTGTAAAACAGTATGGTTGTAAAACAAGATGGTTGTAAAACAATATGGTTGTAAAACAGTATGGTTGTAAAAAAATGGTTGTAAAACAAAATGGTTGTAAAACAATATGGTGATAAAACAAGATAGTTGTAAAACAAGATATTTGCAAAACAAGATGGTTGTAAAACAAGATATTTGTTAAACAAGATCGTTGTAAAAAAATGGTTGTAAAACAATATGGGTGTAAAACAAGATGGTTGTAAAACAAGATGGTTGTCAAACAAGATAGTTGTAAAACAATATGGTTGTAAAACAAAATGGTTTTAAAACAATATGGTTGTAAAACAAGATGGTTGTAAAACAATATGGTTGTAAAACAAGATAGTTGTAAAAAATATGGTTGTAAAACAAGATGGTTGTAAAACAAGATAGTTGGAAAACAAGATGGTTGTAAAAAAATATGGTTGTAAAACAAGATGGTTGTAAAACAATATGGTTGAAAAACAAGATTGTTGTAAAACAAGATGGTCGCAATACTAAATGGCGGTGAAACAAGATGGTTTTAAAACAAGATGACAGCAATACCAATTGGTGGTAAAACAAAATGGCGACAGAACAAGATAACTGAAAAACAAGATGGCGGTAAAGGAGATATTGTCATAAAAATGGTTTAATAAAATATATTCTATATTTTTAGTATCAAAAATAAAATTTGGATGTTTTAAAATGTTTAAAAAGAATGCTGATTTCTGAAGACTTGTATATGGTAAAAAGTAATGAAACTACTATTCCACCATGTTGGAAATTACAAAATATAAATACCAAAATTATTTATATATCCATCAACATTCCGTCTTTATTTCAAGACTTCCTAAGAATGATTGATTTTGACGCAAGAAAATATAAGTTTAATATTTGAAAATATTTTTCTACGTTTATAAACGGAATATAAACATATGTATAACGTCTATAATTTGGGATAAGTGATTTATATATATATATATAGCCATCCACATACAGTACTGTTTCGCGGCTAGACAGGTAACTACTTCAAGCCAGGACTGAAACACGACCGCCTGTACGGCAGTCAAGGATTCTAACAATTACAGTAATTGGCGGCTGATGTGCGAGCTGTGAATTAAAGATGTTTTGACATCGTCCGAAACACCTAAGTTCGGTTTGTTTACACAAAAATCACCGCTTTAGACGCTAATGGTAATTCGTGTATAACTTCTAAAAATGCTCGACTCAAAGATAAGGAGTATATATATATATATATATATATATATATATATATATATATATATATATATATATATATATATATATATATAACGCTTTGAAAATAATATATGAACAACTCCTAGGGCCCCTTTCACCAAGAAACTCATCAGGAGTTTATTGTTGAATATTAAATGATGCAAAAAAACGAATTAAATTGTCACTCAAGAGCAAATACTCCGAGATAAAGGAGTAAAAATAGAAGAAAATGCAAATAGGAATATTTGTGGAATATTTATACACTAATATAAAATATATGTACAATTGAAATGAAGGTGGTATGAGAACGATTAAGATTTATCTCCAAGCAAGTATAATGATTTAACGAATTTTTTTTGTCGGAAAAACGACAGCTTGTGTGAAAGAATTGAGACTGACTCCAAAATCTATAAATGATTTTTAGAGTCAGCCCGGCGAAATATTCTGAAACAATCCATTTTATAGGCATCAACACAAGCTGCGTTTTCAATTAGATGTTTGTCAATAGCAAATTCCAAAGCAGAAGAGCGAAAACGACGTGGCTTGCCCAGTCTAATTTTTGCCGGTATGTGTTGGTCGATGCGTATCTAATAGTTTAAGGAAATTCAACCCACATAGCCAGCAGCGCTCTGGCAATCCAATTCATAAATAACATTACTTTGCGTGATGTAGGGAGAACTGCCTTTCCGGGGGAGGGGAATGCAGACATTACACCGAAAACATAGCGTAATAAGACAGATGTAAACAATTTGATACAGACTGAATAATACGTCTGCCCCAACATTGACCAGCAACTCCAATCCAAGATAGTTTTAACAAACAGGACACTTGGACAGACCCAGGGCTATAGGAGAATTGTATTTTCTACTTTATTTAATATAATTAATCAATTTCTTCGGATAACCATTACAAATGAAAATATCTTTGACAGCCTTCAATTCGTGTTCAAATTCGTTAGTAGATTAAATTCTAAGGGCTCTTTACACTAATGTCTTAATAAACCCTATTTTTAAAGAGGTAGGCGCAAATAAACGTCAATCCATATAAAGACCGGTGAAAGTCGGTTTGCGATAAACTGTAGTAAGAAAAGAATTCTTACTAAGTTCAATTAAGGCATCTAGGAAATGCAAGCCGCAATCAGTATCTTTCTCTATAGCAAATGATAATTCTGTGGAGGGAATTAAGATTATCGAAGAAAATTGTTCCTTCACTCTCAGAAGCAAACGTCCCAAAAGTATAATCGACGTACCTAAATTATATTGAGAGCTTCAATATATAACTGAACGCTGTCGACTCATAGAACCATACAAGAATATCCGCTAATACGGGACCCAGGACACTTCCCATCTGAATCCTGTCGATCTGACTGTACATAACGTTATCAAAGCTGAATTCCACTGAGTACAAATCAACATGCGTTCAAAAATATATTCTGAGAAAAAATTGTGGGAGTTAAATTGCTATTGTAAAATAAGTCGGCACAAACACCAATTGGTATTTGTGCCGACTTTTGATAGCCAACGATTAACTCCTGATGAGTTTGTTGGTGAAAGGGGTCCCTAGAGTTTGTTCGTATATTATTTTAAAGCGCTGTATAGTTTTTGTACCGTTAAAAATTTATATACATATATATATATATATATATATATATATATATATATACATAGATATATATATATATATATATATATATATATATAGAGAGAGAGAGAGAGAGAGATAGCGATATATGGATAGATGTAGATATAAATATATGTATATCTGTATATATACAGATATGCATATATTTATACATACAGATGCATTCATACACACACGGATATATATATATATATATATATATATATATATATATATATATATATATATATATATATATATATATATATATATACTCGGGGTTTTTTATTCAAAAGTAATGGACTAATGAATTCAACGAGGTTGTTAGATAGTGCTCAATAAAAAGAGCTGATAATACTTGTTTATTGTTATATAAACATGCTCACATCCCGCTGCTACAAATAGCCACTTGTTTCAATCAAACAACAGATATCATCAGGCAGCGACTTGACTATTCAAAAGTTCAATGATAATAATGATTATTCATTGAACTTTTGAATAGTCAAGTCGCTGCCTGATGATAACTGTTGTTTGATTGAAACAAGTGGCTATTTGTAGCAGCAGGATGTGAGCATGTTTATATAACAATAAACAAGTATATGTATATATATATATATATAAATATATATATATAGAAACACCCACAGAGACACACACATATATATATATATATATGTATATATATATATATATATATATATATATATATATATCTTTTGCTATTATTTAATAGAACCTTTGTCTACTTGTGTGAGTTCGCTTCCAATATACTCGGAAAAGGCTGGGCTTATTTTTAAAAATTTTCCCATGAAGCTACCTGATGTTTCTATTACTTAGATTTTCTATGGGAATGCATCTGATAAGTATTGAAAACTGGTAATTAAAAAAAATCATATAAAAGACAGAATTCCAATTTTACATAAGTCAACACTTTTATACAAGATAACGTCGTAAGTGTAGATCATAAGTCTTATCATCGCACAAGCTGAGAAACCCAGTCTATAAAACCAACGGTAAATTCTTCTATAAGGCAGGGGCGCGTCCGAACTGAATGGTAGCTTTTTGAAAATAATTAGATCATGGTACTTGATTTTTGTAAAATTCACTTTAATTTAAGTTATATATAATTTCATAAAATAAAACTTTTAAACTTAAATATCTTTTTAGCTCTTTTTCAAAGTGTTTTTCACATGTTTTATTAACTATTTGTTTATATATATATATATATATATATATATATATATATATATATATTAGCAAAAGTACCAACCGTTGACTGGGTTCAAAACCAGCCTACAGAAAATGGACTCTGATTTATGAAAGTATGATAGGTTATGAAAAGGAAGGGTTGTACAGAGATATCTTCAAATTTGGAGGTATCAAAACCAAAGCAAAATATGATGAAAATGAAATAAAATAGATAAAACCCATAATTTATTATACCATACCTGTTCACATTGAAACACTTATCACAATATTCTGTGGATCTATATTAAAAAAACCTTGTTAAACTTTGTGATATATTTCCATTCTATTGAGGCCAGGCGCGAACGAACACCCCATAATTTTAGTATACCATATTTCTTCAAACTGAAACACAATTATCAAAGTATACTTACGCGGATAAATGTGAAAAGTCTTTATTAAATTTTGTGCCTATTTCCATTATATGGAGGCCAGGCGCGAAAGCAGACCTCACAATTTTATTATACCATCCATATTTAAGTTAAAACATACTTATCAAAGTATTATTCTGTACATCTATATAAAAAAAACATTTGAAAACGTTTTTTTTTTTTAATTTTTAAATTTTTTATTTCCATACTTCGTGGACCAGGCGCGTACGCAGACCCCATAATTTTAACGAATCATCATTATGCCAAATCAAACATACCCATTCCTGTGTCTCGATACATCTTCTATCATTATATGTGATCAGTTTTCTATAATAGTCAACCATATATGAGCCTATTCGTAACCAGACACACACACAGACATTCAGCTTTATATATATACTAGCTGTACCCGGCCACGCGTTGCTTTGTTAAAATGGAACACATGTGAAAGTAGAGAAAAGTTTGATTCCTTTTTTCAAGAGAATGTACAAATTATTTATTTTTTAACAGATGTTAAGAAAATAAACAGAAAAATACTTCCATCATTAATTATGCAAAAAAATAAATAAAATGTTGATTTAGTGTTTCAATATTATGCTTATAAATTACGATAAAACTTGCTGAGTATGCATTGTTTTACGGTTGTTGTAAAAATGGAACGGAAACTTAAATTTCGCTTCGTTTTAATCTTTCTTAATTTTTTAATTGTGCCCATCAAACGAATATGATCAAAAGCGTAACATTCAACAATTGTACTTCATGTATATAAAACACAAAATATTTATTAAAAAAATTTTTTTTTTTAAGTTAATAACGAAAGGGAAATAATTCCATTTTTAAACGAAAAAGTTAGTTTGGTATATCTTTTACCATTCCAATGTGAAAGGTAAGCTGGACTTATGTAAAAAATATTTTACATAAGTCCAGCTTACCATTCACATTGGAAATGTCGACATTTATAGGTTGTCGGGTACGTTTACAACGAATAAACACTCCAATCTAGTAGATGTATCAGAATTTTTGTAGGAATTTTTTACACCCCTATCACGAAACTGCGAATAAAATATAAAAATCTCGTAATTTCTCTTTTAAAAGTGGGTTGTTTATTTTCTTTATGGATTATACTTCCAAAATAAACTATTAAAGTTGTTTTAAAAGTAATAAAAAAAATTTTAAACAGTAATGAATTTTACGAACTCAATATTTTTCAATTTTTAAACTTTAAAAATCTATCAAAATCTTTTTATTGATTCTATTTTTACGATATTTTCAGGGTCAATATGAAATTTTATGTTCTTTCCAATAAACCGAATATAATATTTTAGACAAACGTTTTTTTTTAATTCACGACCCCCCAATTTCAAGTGTCTAGTAAAAAGTAAATAATTAATTTACTCACCAAAGTTTTATATATCACAAATTGAAGAGAAAAGGTCAATAAGTAATATATTCAAATTTAAATAAAAAAGTAGTGTTTTTTAGAAATTTACCTGTAAAGTTCGAAGTTTAAAACCTTTTTTTTAAACCACGTTGTTTGTTTTTTCTTTTGTTTTTATGAAACCTTGCTCCTAGCTCCTTTAATTGAAAAAAAATTAGGGCTTCATTTACATTTTTCGAGTAGTTATAAGCTTGGAAAGACAGGACGTAGAATAATTCACGCCTCCCATTTTGAAATGTCTATTAAGAAGTAAATAATTTATTCACCAAAGTGTTATATATCACAAACTGAAGAGAAAAGGTCAATAAATAATATAGTCAAATTTTAAAAAAAAGTAGTGTCTTTTAGAAATTTACCTGTAAAGTCCGAAGGTAAAACCTTTTTTTTAAAGAACATGTCGTTTGTTTGTTTGTTTGTTTGTTTGTTTGTTTTGTTTTTTTAATGAAACCTTGGTCCTTGCTCCTTTAATTTTAAAAAAAAATTAAGGCTTGAGTTACATTTTTCGAGGAGTTATAAGCTTGGAAAGACGGGGTGGAATTATTCACTATTTTCACGAAATTTTTGACACACCTACCAATTTATCCATGTTAAGAACGGCTTTCGGAATAGAAACCCCTAACCTTGCCAGAATACCCGAAAAGCTATAAAAGTTGACGTGGCGAATGTGAACGATGAGTTGGACGTAATGTAAAAATGTACCGAATTTAAAAGGGAACGAAATTCAAATTTCCGTTCCATTTTTACAACCGTAAAGCAGAGCATTCTATGCAAATTTTACCTAACTTACTGTATTAATGCTATTTTTTAAGCAAAAAAAAATATTTAGGTTTGGCTATAAATTCCTAAACTTATTTCACCCTAAATAATTTAGGTGACTGAAATAGGAATCTCATTGAATCTTTAATTTCCTGAATAGTATGCGAGAATTCATTTTTCTTCGAGTTATATCGAATTCATTAATACGGACTTTAGGGGCTTTTTTCGTAATGTTACTGTAAACATTATTTTTTATTGTTACAAATTACGATGCTTTATTTATATAAAAAAAGCAAAAATAAATTCTTGCGTTTTTTATTTACTACTGAAAAGCATAACTTTAGTAAAGGTATTTTTTGTTTAAATAAAATAAAACATTTTCACTAAGAGTTAAGTAAAAATAATTAGTTCATTATATTCTGCGATCATTATTTGAAAAATACTGCCATTTTCATTAAAATTCGTTAATTTCCTGATTTTTGGTGAATTTTTAAGTAAAGGGAGGAGTCAAAATGTTTATACACTTTGAGTGTCGGCATTCATTTTGTGCGTACCTACCATTTTTCGATGAATATTTGATAGCAAAGCGACCACGTGTGGTTAATTTAAATTAATTTTCAATCACATGGTTACATTATCAATAATCATGATTAAACCCATTGAAAATTTACCGATATTGTAAACACATTCTGTTTACATTA
This sequence comes from Euprymna scolopes, assembly GCF_053919585.1. Taxonomy (NCBI): domain Eukaryota; kingdom Metazoa; phylum Mollusca; class Cephalopoda; order Sepiida; family Sepiolidae; genus Euprymna; species Euprymna scolopes. The sequence continues at coordinate 113,407,095 of NC_136510.1, forward strand.
AGCCTTTAGTGTTTTTTTTAGTGATGCAATGTTGGCAACTGAGATTTAAAAAACCCGCGAGATCAGGAGAAAGAAATCTCCAGAAAATCGCGAGATTTTTAACTTTTATTCGTCTGAAATTTTCAAAAATCGCTAATTCCCCCCCCCCAACTCCATATTTTAACTTCCTACCATAAAAAAATTATAAATATAGTATATTCAATATATTAAATGTTCTGTATTTTCTCAC
>NC_136510.1:113412323-113434823 GCF_053919585.1 Euprymna scolopes
TTATTAGTAGTAGTAGTAGTAGTAGTAGTAGTAGTAGTAGTAGTAGTAGTAAGTTAATTTCAAGAAAAACAACCAAATTTCAGTGATGTTTTTTCAGCCGGCGACCAAAGAGAGAGGATCGTCAAACTATCGCCTCCAACATTAGGACAATATCAACCGTGTCTTCGTGAAGGCTCCTGAGACTGATGTTCGAACCGAACAACCTAGGACTATATTTTTAACTGTGTGGACACTACTGTCTTCTTTGTGTTGGATCTTAACTGAGGAAGGGCATGGTTGGGTCACAACTTGCTTTATATATATATATATATATATATATATATATATATATATATATATATATATATATATATATATATGTATATATATATATATATATATATATATATATACGAAAAGATAAGGGTTAAATAACTTTATTATATTATCATGTCAATAAGGTGAAAAAACGATTGAAATAAGTGAAAGGTAAATAAGCCATGGCATTTAAAAGTTAAATGCTTCTCATTCGAGCGAAACTCAAGTCTTGGATTGCCGGTTTATAGACTTTCATGGATCTTGTGAGCTGCGGCGTATTTTGACTATAAAAATAATTCACACTGAAAAGCATAATATTAATTTGCTTGTTGGATGACATCGTTCAACATCGGCTGGGGTTTGTGCTGATTGGATGACCACATCCCTTTGTTAAGGAAGAGAGAGAGGGAGAGAGAGGGGAAGAGGTGAGTTATAGTGTAGACACGTTGGCCGGAAGTAAAAGATCAGCTGATTTGATTGCGTGTGAGTCATGTGATCAGGTTAGCTGAATCGTTGAGATTTGATTTGGACTCAGAAGACAACGGACGGCTTCCCGTTGTCTCCTCCTCTTCACTGGGGGGGACGCTGACGTGTGTAGAAGAAGAAACCACACAGGCCGATTTCACTTCCACCTTCTGCAGGACATCTGGGGAAAGTGAAATAAAAACTATAGAAGTAATTCCTTGTCTTGGAGTGATTGAATCTTCATCCAAAAACAGGTATGAAGTCTCCCTCCAGGATGAGAAATTTCCAGATGGTCCAACATCGAAGAAGCAGAGGTAGGTTCTGAAAATACATGTCACTCACACGCGATTCCCTTTATGATAATCAAACACACAACCCTTTATATTAGAGACAATATAACACCTTATTTGAGACGAAGTAAGTACATTCTATAGTCGGGTTTCGCTGCGGTTTGCTTGATCTGTGTTAACTAATAATGTGTGTGGTGTGTTGGCTAAAGTTGTAGGGTTCTTGCTTCGAATGCACGAGATTCGGGTTTCGAATCCCAAGTCTGGATGTGTTTAACTGATGGGCACGAATGGGGGGTAACCTGGGTCTTGGACTTCCGGTTTGTTGACGTTCATGGTTCTTGTGAACTGCGACGTTGTTTAATTGTAGAAATAAATATATATTCTCTCACTTTCTGAATATATATATATACACACACACAGACAGAGATAGATAGATAGATAGATAGATAGATAGATAGATAGATAGATAGATAGATGAATAGATAAAATGAGGGAGAAATAAAACTGCAGAGATAAAGACGAACACATATGTTAATCTGTGCACATATGATTTCGGATGATCTGGTCGAAATCCATACGCGTAATCATCTTCAATTTCCGGCTGATCAGATTGAATTGCTTAAACGAGGAATACAAACATTTCATTAAGTCTTGCATCAGCTTTTCATGTTGCTTTATTAATTTATAACATATTGAATCGGAAATTCCGAATCTTTTCTCCCTACATAAAAAGCATACGGAAAAGACGATGCTTATTTGCCCATCATCAAAGTAAACCGAAAGAAACCCCTGATTGCTCGAACCAAATCACATGATATTTCAAAAGTGATTTTGAAATAGTGAATCAATTAACTCACCAACAGTCACGAAACATACAGCTTGACAAACATCTAGGATATGAACGTAGACATATGATATAAGAACAACTACAGAAATTATTATATGGAGTCTTATAATCTATTTTACTCTCACTCTCTCTTTTTATTTATGTCTCTATCAATATATACATATATATATACATACATACATATATATATATATATATGATGATTGCAACGTCTTGTCAGACGAGTGCCACTCCCTCGGCCACTTAAAGTCCATGGGCCCAAAAATGACTTCCATCGCCACAGGACTATTTTTATAGACAAATGCCTGAGGGAGTATCTATACACAGATGATGTTACTGAGTCTTAGCTTTGTACGAAATCTAAGTCTCTCTCTCGGTTCAAAATGTTGAGATCCACCAAACAGCAAGAGCAAGATAGCCAGCAACAAGTTAAACTGCAGACCAGCTCAATACGAGTACTGGTCTCCCGCTTTATGGTTTTTTAAATCAGAGATTTGCTTCTCCTAGAAAGGTTGCCTTGACCACGGCTTATGGGAGCCCTCTCCACCCCAGCACACACATACATACACACAAACACACACGGTGCTAGTTGGCCATTGACCCCGAAAAGGGTTCATTCGGTCTTGCTTTTAATCCTTCAGGAAGACTAGCCGCCCTCCTCACCAAACAAGTCTGATGGGGGAACCAGTTTAGTCGCCGGTGACCCAACCACGAGGCAGGTAGTACTGGGTTACATGATACCAGTAGCATATAACATGACCTGACATATATATATATATATATATATATACACACACACATATATATATATATATAAATGTTTAAATTTCAACAGTATTTCTCGCAGTTAATGTTAGCCGAATGGATTAGGTCCTTTCTAGTATTGCCGGGTTCGAGTCTATCCACCTGTGTTAATCGTGACACCCTGCATTGATGATCCCGAAAGGATGAAACACTAGTGTCTGTCGGGAGTTAATAATTATTATAGTAAATAATTATGTCAGCCTCTTTAAGAAACTCGTTTTTTATCGTTGAGCACTTTCAGTTGAAATAAGAGTTGGTCAATTTAGCTCTTATGCACAGATCATCATATAATGATTCGATCACTCTGACAGACATTAAAAAACATTTACAAAATAAATGTTTAAATTTCAACAGTATGTCTCAACGGTAATGGTGGCCGAATGGATAGGGTCCTTGCTAATGAAGCCAGAGATGGCTTCTGTTACCGGGTTCGAGTCTATCGACCGGTGTTAATCGTGATACTCTGTAATGATAATTCCCGAAATGATAAAACACTAATGTCTACAGGTATTGTATAGTTATTATAGTAAATAATTATATATATATATATATATATATATATATATATATATATATATATATACTTCACCGGACTATCCATTCATGTGAAATCTTTTTATCATTTTTCTTTTACTTCCTATTCCCCTTACCTCACCCTTTTTTTAACCAAGTAAGATCTGTGACTTACTTGTAGTTTCATTAAATACTTTTACATGCAAAACCCGATCCCGCATTTTGCTAATTCCTGCCCTCTGATGAGAAGGAGAGTATTTCTTCGAAACTCCGCGGATTAAGGACTATCCACTTACCTTGTGCTTCTTTTTTAAAATTAAATATGTTTTTAACTCTTTTTCATGATGTCTTTTAACATGTTTTATTAATCATTTGTTCATATATATATATATATATATATATATATATATATATATATACTTTAACTTCTTTTTACACAAGCATTGATATGTCGCAACGCATTCCTGAACATGCTTCAGTCAGCTAGTTACTAGTAACGAAAGCAAAGCCTGCAATGAAAATATTTCAGGTATTCAGCATTATAGGAAATCATTATCAGGCGGTTATTCCACATGCTGTTAAAATAGGAATAAGGAATAAAATTAAAACGTAAGACAAAAATGGTTAGCATTGAAATATAGAAATAAAGAAGGAAAGGCGGGGCGGTTAAGAAACACAGAATATAGATAATAATAAAATAAAAATATAAACCTATCAAGGAAGGAAGGATGATATGTGTGTGACAGTCGCTAACTACGGAAGCGACTTAGACATTAACATGCTATTGCGTATTGTGTCAAATCGCCGCCATCCCACTATCATCACTACAGACATAAATAAAACGATTATAAGACAAGGCAGAAAAGAAAAAGAAAAAACAAAAAAAGGGAAAATACACTATAAATAATAATGTTGATGGTAATATTTTAAAACATTCTTATTTTTGTCTCCTCTTAATTTTCTCCTTCTCTCCTCCATTTTCTCCCTCTCCACTTGTTTACTTTTATAGTAAGGAACTTAAAATTTGTATAATTAATAATAACCTCAAAATATATTTAATTAATTCATATAATCAATAATAAGATCTAATTATTAATTATAATAGTTATAAAAAATAACGAGTAATAGAAAGTAATAAGAAATAAAAATTAAAAACATTAATTAAAAGGTTGGTAACTGTGATACTGGCTATAAATCGTAATAATAATTATGTTGGTTAATAGTGTATAGAAAACAATAACGACAAAAATAATTCATCATGGTGATAAAAATGAATAAAATACATTACAATAAAAAAAAACCTAAAAGTAAATAAAATAAAATAAAATAGATTTATAAAGATGGTAATAACGATAATTGATTTGAAAGTATATATATATATATATATATATATATATATATATATATACGGCTAATCTAGCCACACTGATAATACAATGACACAGTACTGTATGTGGATGACTACAATATATTTTAAGCCCCCCCCCTCTTTGGGTAGAGTACTGTCGTAAATAATCTCACTCGATACTTAATTGGATGAAAAATGCGAGGCTTCCTGTTTGTTTTTAAACAAGCGGTTTGAGCACTATAAAAGTGATGGCCGAATGTTTGTTTGAAAGCGACATTTGTGGAGGGTATTTACGGACGCCGATCCCGTGAGTTGATGGGTAGAACTGCGGGCTATCAATGCGATAGTTCTTAGGTTCAATCCTCGGCTTTAGAGATGTGCTAGTCTAGCCGAAACAGTGATGTATGTAGATGGCGACAAATATATAATTTGAAGTAAATTCTACAAAATATTGCTTAGTTCACACAAAAGCCATGAAAATCAAGAAATCGGAAGAATAATTAAAGTTGACGATCCTTATAAGTCGAATGAAAAACATACTACTAGCCATTATATGTACGAATTTAGACGACTCGTGATGATAATTTAATAAAGCACCTCTGTAACTGTAATCTTTTTTTCCAAACTTATTCTCTCTCTCTCTCTCTCTCTCTCTCTATATATATATATATATATATACATATATATATATATATATATATATATATATTCTTTTAATTGTCCTTTTTATTTGATATTATATAAAGCAAAACTGTTTTACCGCTGATCGTACTGTTAAAATAATCAGTGTTTATTTGTGTAAAAACTATCGGTAAAAATAAAATCCACAGATCGTTACTCACAAGCGCATTTTTACGTTTAGAAAATATCTGCACATTTAACATGTGCTTTTAACGTGTGTAATCAGAGAAAAAATAAACAACTCTATAGTTAAATATTTAGAGATTTATAAAGAATCGGGATCGGTAACTGTATCGGGATCGGGAAAAATTGTAAATCGCCCCGTCACTAATATATATATATATATATATATATATATATATATATATATGTGTGTGTGTGTGTGTGTGTGTGTGTGTGTGTGTGTGTGTGTGTGTGTGTGTGTGAGTGAGAGAGAGAGAGAGAGATAAAAATATAAATTAGGAAGATAAAGAGTTTAAATGGAATTTCATTACATTATCAAGCCAATAAGGATGACAGAAACGGAAATAGGGGAGAAATCTCTTTAAGCCAGGGTATTTCGAACCTAAATGCTTACTGTCAGAAGAGAAGAAAAAGATTCTGAAGAAAAGCATGTAGCTTTGAAATGGCATAGCCTATAGAGGTTTCTTCCTAATTTCCTTTGCTGTAATTCTTATCGACTTGATAATGTAATAAAGTTAGTATGAAATTTTACTCTTTATCATAACTTATTGTTTTGTTTGCTCTTCTTAAACGGGTAGAGCATTTTTTGTTTGGATTGATTAGCCTTGCCATTATAAATTTATATTTCAGATTAATTATATATATATATATATATATATATATATATATATATATATATATATATATATATATATATATAATTATTTTTTTCCTATAATAATTAAATACCTACAGAACTAGTGTTTCATCCTTTCGGGAATCTTCAGAGCAGAGTGTCATGATTAAACCAGTCGACAGATTCGAACCCGGCAACACGAGCCATCTCTGGCTCGATTAGTAAAGACCGTATCCAATCGGCTACGATTAACTGTGAGAAATAATGTTGAATTTAAACATTTTATTTTAAAATGTTCTTTACGTTATGCGATGATCTATGCATAAGAGCTAAATTGACCGACTTAATTCAACCGAAAGTGCTCAACGATAAGAAACGAGGTTCTTAAAGGGCTGACATTATTTTTACTGTAATAATTATATATATATATATATATATATATATATATATATATATATTATACTTAACAAAGCCCATTGCATATAGCTTCTGCTAATAGATATATGCACACGCATATATGTGTGTTTACTAAGCCCCTATCCATAAAAATGTTTATATAGGCTTTTTAAAAAATGGCGTTATTATTTAAACACTGTCCTCGTACGACAAATAACTTTGATAACTGCTCAAACTACTATTACTTTTAAGACGACAAAAATGAGGGAAAATTCTGGGAATCCGATTTTAACATTGTAGTTTCTTGCATACCCAGCAGTACGACACAATCACGTTGACACACCGGTTCCCGCTAGATCACCGAAGTTAAGCAACGTTGAACCTGGTCAGCACTAAATGGATGACCATTTGGAACTTCCAGGTTCTGAACGTGCTATTCGCTTACCACGGCATTGTTTTCAGTCCTGGGCTTCTCCTTGCCACTGGACTCAAACAGTGCTGATTCAGGTTCGTGGATTGTACAACCCTTGCCTCACAATTACACGCGAAGCTGCACCTACAGTGGGTATCCCTTGTCTTTCGAGACTGTACCGATGCTTCTGTTCTGTATACCCGACGGATCGTTCAAAGTGAGGCATGGATTTTTTAGAGGTTATCTACTTTCCTGGGTAACGCCGGGACACAAGAAGATAGTTTATTACAATTTCTTTATTTAAGAAATCATGATAGTGGGCGTCAAATGTGGCTGCATTTTGGAGTAGTCTTCTATCCCGCCAACTGGTTGTAATCCGAAATCTATTTGTCTCTAACATATCACGTGATCTTCCTGACCAACCATCGCTCAGTGTTACTCGCTCCTTCCACTTTATTCTGAGACAAATTCAATCGACCAGATAAAATGAAAACTAATGTCGAAGTTTTGATTCACGATGGAAAAGTTGACATTCGTCATTTATTGAATTGAACCGCATAATTGGAAATCAGCATTCGTCTGAATTGACGATGTGTACCGAATCAAATAATGCGCACATACTACATATACATATGTGTGTGTGTTTGTGTGTGTGTGCTTGTGTGTGTGCACATATATGTATGTTACTTATTTATGTTAGTTATCAGCAGAATCTTTCTAGAAACATATATGTGTGTGTATGTATGTTTGTGTGTGTGCATATATATATATATATATAGAGAGAGAGAGAGAGAAAGAGAGGGAGATAGATAGATAAAAGAGAGGGGGAAGAGGAGGTGGATTTCAAGATACGCTGAGTTAAGATAAAATTTGATAAAATAAAATTCAGGTAAAAAATATTCTCAGAGAAATTATGAAATATGTAATAATGAAATACGAAATTATGAAATATGTAAAAATGAAAGAAAGTACGCCAAATATTGTATGATCAAATATTTTTGATAATTATTTTTGTAGGGGACTGTAATAAGCGATAAACTAGAGATAAGTCAGGAGACAAAAACACATGTGCACTCGTTAAAAATGAGTGTGAAGGCGTGGCAATATTCATTATATATATATATATATATATATATATATATATATATATATATATATATGTATATGTATATATATATATATATATATATACTTTAAATGCATATGATATATAATAAAAGCACAATTTTATTGAAGTAGGAGTAAAAATTAAATTTTCAAAAAATGATTAATTTGAGAATAAAACGTACACGTGCAAATAATAATTGGGATTAATTGAGTGTAAAACAAAGGGGATGGGGAAGAAAATTTATAGTTTTAGTAAAGGATAGAAGAAAGCACAGAGGAGGGATCTAATTATTATTATTATTATTATTATTATTATTATTATTATTATTATTATTATTATTATCATCTATATATTAATACGATAGCGTGTGTGTTCTTTTGTATGTCACGTTTACATCCGGGTCATTTAATTGGTATGTTCTATTTCTTGTCATAAATAATTTTACCAAGAATTCTTCATACGTTTTGGTTTCGGTTTCGACTATAGTTGATTGCACTTAAATCATCTATTTTTTTATAAATAACTATATATATATATATATATATATATATATATATATATATGCATATATTTTTCATATATATATATATGCATATATATATGCATATATTTTTTCATATATATATATGCATATATATATATGCATATATTTTTTCATACATATATATATGCATATATATATGCATATATATATATATATATATATATATATATATATATATATATATATATATATATATATATATGCATATATTTTTTCATGAGTTTTCATTTCGGTGTCAATTCAAGCTAATGCACCCAAGTCATATGGATATATTTTTTTTATTTTGGAAATCGCAACTTTATAATATATAAAAATCGATATAACATTAACTCTATAATAATATATACGAAATCTGCAAGAATCAAAATATCATATTTGACCGGGCTTTACCGGGCGTTCGTGCTAGCTTAGATAAATACTTTTGCAGTTTTAACAAAAAAAAGCTACAATAGTATCAGAGCGTCTCCATTTACGCTGAACATCTACGAAATGCAAACATCAATATATTACATATGAATGAGTCCCCTGTGGAATTTCCACAGGTCCCGCTAGTTATTATTATTATTATTATTATTATTATTATTATTATTAAGAGTATATTATTTTTTTACTAGCGTCAGGATGGCCCGGCTTTGCTCGGTCGTAAAATATGCTTAAATATGACATTTTAAATATCCAAATTCCGTATATATTATTACTAGCAGGCTTCGCGGCATTCGCCGGTGGTAAATTTGCTCATTTTGCGGTAGTTTAGATATTCTACTTGAAATACTTGATATGACTGCCTTTTTCATATGTTTAGGATGTTTGCACTTGTATAGAACAAAGTTTTATTAGGTTAACGTAAGGTTCAAATGTGCCGTTATCAATATTAAATGTTACGCCTAGAAAGTTTAAAATTTTGTGATTTGTATTTACATTTATATTCATTGAACCAAAAACCGAGTAATTCTCGGTTTAGTCTTCTTTCGGCTTGTGTAGTAATAAAACTTCTCAAATGCACTGGTGATGTTAGGCTGTGTTTTTTCTCTCATCGGAATATTTCGATTATCGATTATCGATTATCGATATTTATCGAAGACATTACCATACATATCACATCTACAAACACTGTCAGGCATATAAAGTACCTTCGTGTAGAATTTCATAAAAATCTGCCCACCCATTTTCGAGTCCATAGGGAACATACACAGACACAGACACAGACTCAGACTCAAAGTTCCTTTCATATAATCATAGATTTTAATTGTTTATGTATAGTTCTGGTCTTTTCATCCGAGAAAACTCCATTTTGTTTTTAGAAAATTCCAGATATATCTGTATAGCTTGTAAAGGAAGAGATGTTTTCACTGGTGAATAAAGATATGGTCACTGGAATTTGAATTCAAAAGCATACAATGCAGTGCAGCATTCTGCGGTCCTTTTTTACATTCGCAGATGGATAAATCGGTTTTGTAGCCTTACCTGTTAATTTTGATAGCCCAAGGTACTGATCCATTTTAACTATGCATCAAGTATGTATAATGAGAGGCAGGTTAAGTTTTACCATGGACACAAAGAGAAGAAATTACTGGATTATACTGTCTTGCCGCACTCTCTCTGTCTTTATCTCTCTCTCTCTCTCTCTCTCTCTCTCTCTCTCTCTCTCTCTCTCTCTCTCTACTTATGTATCTATCTATGTATCTATATATATATATATATATATATATATATATATATATATATATATATATATATATACATGCATGCTTAATTTGTATATGTACTAAGACGGTTGCTGCTGCTAATATTTTCCTTGGTCAGTTATCCTACGGCTGCTGCTGATTTTCTCAGGCACACGATATTACAATAAGGGTGCACTGCTTTGTTACAACAGTACTGATTTAAAAGCACTATTTACGTTTCTCATTCGAACAGCTAATCAATTGACCACACCGTTATAGATGTCAGAATACAAAATTCGAACTTCGCGGGTCGAATTGCACGGCCGGTGAATCAGTTGACTGTAATGCAGAGTAGAAAGTGGACATTGGTCGCCTTGTAACTTACTTTACTGTTATTTTGTCATTTAGTCCTCACATTCCGTCGGCGATGTTTCTAACATTGGGCAGGAGCTGCTAGAAAGGACTTGTCCTGCCTTGATAGAGTTCAAAATAGACTTTGTAGCCTCGTAGGAGATGTCCCTTTTCTCCTCCTTGCAACCTCTATCTTACAGAAGAGATGTTGCGAGTTTGTCTCTGCTTTATCGTTATTTTCATGGAAAGTGTTCGACTGAGCTTCAATCTATGGTCCCCCCTCGCCAAACTTTCACAAGAAACACTCGTCTAGCTGTAAACACTATCAATAATTCCCCCCACTCTTTATCTGTGCCTAAACCTAAACGTAGATTCGATGAACAAAGCTTCTTTCTTAGAACTGCACGCCTGTGGAATTGTCTTCTGTTTTCCTGCTTTCCGGCTGACTACAATATGGTAGTGTTCAAGTCTAACGTAAATAAGTTCTTGATGAGCCGTTCCATATAAGTTATCAAATTTACCAAATTTTCATTACTAATGATTACTATATTGTCCAATTTCTACTGTACACCCTTTAACCCTTATCCTTGAGTGGTCTCTTGGCCTTGATAATGTGGTGATGCCTATGTAATAAAAAAAAGGTTAGAAATTGCTGATTCATGGGTCGAAATCAATAACACATATCACTGGCCATGTTTTAACCTTGAGGTATTTATTCAGTTCCTTACATTAAGAAGCTTCATGCTATGTCTGGAGCGTTTTCCATGAAAAAATGATGAACACCAAAGAACCATTAGAAAAACATTCTGAAACAAATATCACAACGGCGGTACCCAATTAAAACTATTATCTGATTCTTAATTATCATTAATCAAAAATAAAAGAATTAAAAAAGTTACTTATAAAAGAAGTGCTTCGAGTTCGCCGGAGCACATTCCATTAAAATATTTGTAAAAAAGACATATGGATGCAACATTATGACGATGGGACAGAGGCTGGAGTTTGGTTGATAATGCGGGATCAGTTGGAGACTCGTTTTTAGATCCTGTATAAAAGAATGATAACGGATACAAGTTAAGTAGCTGTTTAGTGATGGTCTCTATAAGACAAAGTATAGTGTGCCCTCTCGTTATAATGCAGACTGGGAACAATCTGATTCAAAACCATGGCCACGTTCATGTATATCTCGGGAGAGAGAAACCTGTTGGAGTCAGTTGAAGCCGCGAATTAAAAATGCGAACTCATAGCGAATCTCTTAGTGGCTTGCTTACTAACTCAGTTACCAGTTGTTATTCTCAACATGGACGTTTATTATTGTACCTATCGTAATAGACGTATTCTAGATTAATGTATCTGTGTATCGTTTTCCATTCGGCGATACAGCATAAAAATAAACATGGCTGACCTATTTATGAAAAAATTAGAATGAATTTTGGTGTATTTAATTTCGCAGTTTCCATTGTTTTAAAATTATTTTGAAGTTCGATGTATTACGTTATGCTACTGAAAATTTCATATCAATAAATAATTTAAACAAATTATTAATAAATTCAATCCGTAAGCCATACAAACGCGTGTAACGCAATCACAAGTACATAAACACTAACACTTTTTATGCATTTAAAGATGTTCTTATTTTTTTAATTCGATTCAAGATTTCACGCTATTGCAAATTTTATGTTAATCTTCTATCTTCTATTATCCATTATACCTATAAAGTTAAGTTTTAAATTCGCTCTGACATAGATATTTGTTAAGTTTGCAGGTTGAAACAAGTAACGTAGAAAGCAATACAAATGACGACTCCACAAACAAAGGTAGACCAAATAAGAAGTGTATTAGGAAAAGGTATATTTACAGGATATTTACATAATGGTGTCAAATAAGAGAGTCTTTGCTGGAGAAACATATCTGCTCTCGGCGGCCTTCGGTGGCTTCTGGTGAACATAAACGCAGACTAACTGAGTCTTCCTATTTATGTGTAATTACTATCCACATATGCAAATGAATGTGTGCCACCACAACAATATTAAACGCTTTATATATATATATATATATATATATATATATATATATATATATATATATATATATATATATAAACGTATTAAAATGAACTTGTTAATATACTCAGTATTGGATATGCGAACGACTACATGAAAGTGAACTAATTTACATATTCATTTTGCAAAACAATTTCTTATTGATTTATTATGGTGTCTTATTATATAACTGGTTTCATTCCACTATTATGTGGAATTCAATTTATGTATAGTAACTACATTCTGCATAATCGCGTAGAATTTAAAATGAAAACGTTTGAGCACATACACACACACACACACACACACACACACATGCATACACATAAATACATAAGTGGCCTTACCGGTGTGTGTGCGAAAAGTCTCTACTAAACTGCTCTCTAAATATTTGGTCTACAGAGTTGAAATTTGATATATTGGGTATTTGGATATGTAGTACACTTTCGATTGGGCTTTTAACCGGTAAAATAACTACTAAGTGGTCAAAATTTGAAAAATAAACCATAAGTTGACTCTATCGGTTTTTCTGCGTATGCGCTAATTAAAAGTTATAGGTTAAACAACGTTTTTTTTTTTGGGGGGGGGGGGGGTTGCGGCTCTTCTGTACGTTAGAATTTAGGTAATGCGTTAACGGATGAGACTAGCGTGTTGTATGTTTCGGTTTCGATTCTTGCTGATGGCACACAAGTCATTGTTTTTTTTTTAGTTTGGAAATCAGTGCTATATATTAGGTACAATATAATAATCGATACATGATAAATAACTCTGTGTGATTAAAAATATTATATTTAAGCGTATTTTACGACCGAGTAACGCCGAGCGACCTGCTAATAAATAATTCATTTAGACAAATTAATCTTTATATGTATAAAAGTTAGAATTTGTGTGCGTGTGTGCCTAAGGACATTTCTCAACTTATATACTCAACGAAGTTTTGATATACCGACTTGAAATTTAGTATATAGGGACTGCAGACATATAAAAAAAAATTATAAATGGTTTTCACTCGAAGAAATGTCTGCTAAGGGGTAAAAATTGGAAAATGGTTACGTGGAGGCCGTCGGATTTTTATCCATTTGCTGTTTCACGACTACGCATGCGCTAATCGTTCACATTATGTTAATAATTAAAAGGTTTTAAAACAGCGATCGTGTTAAGTTTAGCTAATGGTTATCGTACTTCACTCACTGTCTTCGGGTTTGGGTTTTGATATCAGCTCGAGTATTTTTTTTTCTTACAAGAAGTGAACTCAGTTTCTTTCGGTTTGGTTTTTTTTTACGTCGTTTTTTGAAGGAATGTAACGCTACGTTTTATACTGGGAAAGGCCTGGTACATCTTCTAGTAGTAAATAAAATTAACATAATGTATAAGTCACATGGATGAGAAAAACACGCACATACACACAAAAAGTGTGATATTTATATATAGATTTATATATTCCGTTTCTCTGACCCACTATTGTCTAACTTCACTAGCCAACTTCATTCGATTGTCTCCTGGTGTCTTTCTTTTTTTTCTCTTCTTGAAATGTTGTGTTGCAATTAGAAAATACAAATTACAGACAGGAAGTATTGTTATGACGTTAGCCTATATTTTTATATCCTTAGACAGAAGATCGATATTTTTAAGCAAACAATAAATGTCTGAATGATATATTTTCTCAAGTGTTTTAAATCAAGTCCAATCAAATTTATTGGTAAAAAATACAGCAAACGGCAATAGAAAAAAAACACAACTGTTCACATCCATATATAATTTGACTGCTTTTCTAAGGCCTCTTTAAACCTGGATATGGTAGGCATTATTGTTGTATATCAGCACTCCCGTCGTATAGCTGAATTATCTGTGTAAGAAGATTATTACTATGGACTCACAAGAAGCTTACACACAGGTCATAAAGAAGCTCTCCTTGAGAATGGTCTGTGGTGTTCTCTGGAATCTGAGTGACAACAAGCCCCCCCCCTAGTTTTCCAGTAGTCTCCGCCTCTTGTGATAACATTTGCGAATGGATTTGTATTATCTCAACAGCTGCCCATCATCGATCTCTCGTTAGCAGCGGCCATTGGTATCCATTGGAATTTGAGTGGCAACAAGCCTCTCCAAAATCCCAATTCCCTTCGCAGTTGTTGTAGCAGAAGTCTGTTCAGTGCTCTCTCTTCGGTCTTTCCATCATCCTTGATCCTTCTCGGCTATTTGGCATCATTCTTTTTTTTAGGGGGGGTGATTGGGTAATGGGATGGGATGGGGGGAGGGGATAGGGGAAGGATAGAGAACTTACAGATATGTATCTTCTGCGATCTTGGTTCCTTATGACGCTTCTTCACGTTTTGTCTCTGCAGCAATTCGTCTGGTCCGTGCGTGTGGCTCATGTGTATTAGTCCCCGCATTCAAAGGGTTTCCTTAATATTTCAGCTATTTTAATTATTGCTATTTGTTGTATCTTTCCAGTCATTCCTCTGATTCCAATTTCTCCCATTCTTTTTTCAAAGTTTGTCAGAATTGTCCTAGTGGTCCTACTATTATGGTACTATCTGGATTTTTTATCATCCATATCCATTTAAATTCTCTGACTAGCTCTGTGTATTTGTTCCGTTTCTCCTTTTCTTTGATATTTGTCCTGTGGTCAGCTGCAACAGCAAAGTCTACGATTGGGCAGAACTTTTCTTTATTGTTACTTATTACAACATCCGGTCTTCTTGCTTGGATGGGTTTATCTGTTTGTATATTCATGCCCCATAGGGTTTTGTGATTCTCATTTTCAGCTACTGTTGCTTGCTTATGTTTGCACGATTTGTCTGCGCGTTGGAGATGCAGCTGTTTGCACAATTTTCAGTGTACTGCGCTTCCCACTTGGTCTTGACTGTTCTTGTATTCCTTTTGGGCTAGATTGCTACATTCACTTACTATATGGTTTCTCGTTTCGTCTCCTTGTCCACAGAGTCCGCATTTGCGGTTTCTTTTGTGTTCTGTCGATCTTTGCGTTGATGTCGTTGGTTCTTATCGAGTTATCTTGTGCTGCAGTTATTATGGACTCGGTTTCTCTGTTTACGTGTCCTTTTATCATCCATGGTCAAGTGTTTTTTTATTCTCATTTTTGTCATCCTTACGAATCTTCCGTGTTGTTTCTCTTCCCATTTTTCTTCTTCTTTGTTTTTTGTCTTATCCTTTGTCTCTCTGTTTTCTGTTTTGTTGTTTGTTTATTTGTTTGTTTGCTTGTTTGTTTTTTCAGTGTCTCTCACTGCTATATTTATCCTTTCAGTGTTTTGCGTTATGTAATTTTCTAGTTTTTTTTTTTTTTGGTGTTATTCACACAATCCTATACATACCGATCCCCTCCCGCCGTCTTTCTTTTTCACGTAGAGTCGGTCAACATCGTTCTTCGGATGTAGTGCGTTGTGCATGGTTATGAGTTTCCTGGTCTTCTGGTCGAGCTGTCTCAGTTCTTCTTTAGTTCACCCCATGAACGGCCCAGAGTATCTTGCTAATGATACTGCCCATGTATTTATAACCTTTATTAGGTTTCTGCTATATAATTTGGTTTCTAAAAGTTTTCTTGTTCTCCTAAGGTATTCCTTTTTAATTCTCTCTTTCATTTCTGTTGCTTTGATGTTGTCTGCTTCCAGAACTCCCAGGTATTTGTATGCGCCTTGTTCCCCTAGTGCCCTTATCTCGGTTTCATTCGTTAGTTTCATGCCTTCTGCCACCTTCAGTTTCCCCCTTCTTATAGCTAGTCGTGCACATTTTTCCATATTAAATTCCATTTGGGTATCCTGGCTGAAGATCCTGGTAGTGTTTATTATTATTATTATTATTATTATTATTATTATTATCATTATTATTATTATCATTATTATTATTATTATCATTATCATTATTATTATTATTATCATTATTATTATTATTATTATCATTATTATTATTATTATTATTATTATTATTATTATTATTATATTCCATAGATATTCCAAACATGATTAGTAGTGATAGGCGGAAGGGGAAAAACGAGGTAAAAATTGTTCAAGGAGTAATTCACATCAGAAGAAAGAACATATCGATTACAGAACTTAACAGGCTTCTATATGCATTGCCATATGTTATTGCGAGTCGTCTTTGCTTATTACAAAAGAAAAAGAAAGAAATGAAGGACAGAAGGTCATACTGACAGAGGCGGCTTGGAGAAAGTATTAAACGGTGGCGGAAAGACATTGGTAGAATCGAAGAAATAAGAAAAGGGGTTAAACTAGGACAGAAAGCCAAGGAAGAGCTTGAAAGGAGATATAGATTGCTGGAAAAGGGAACAATGCTGAAAGAGGAGGTCCATACTGGTGGTATGGAAATTAGGAACTTTGTTGGAAAAAAGTGGTGCGTTTCGACGGAACAATCTTTTTACGGAACAATCAATCTCAGCTGTATAATGAATTAAATGGTAGTACAGAGGCGGGAAATAACAACACTCCAAATGCAAAAGATGACAGAAAGATTTAGAGTGGCATTTGGTCTGTCGAAGGTCGTCATAATGAGAAGGCTTTTTTGCAATTTTGTTAAGAGTGCTTTTCGCGCCAACATTTATTTTGTCTCCTCTTTTTCTCCGCCTCTCTTTTCCTTCGATCCCGATGTCTATATATCCGTTTATTTCTGTGACGTCACACTCACTCATTTAAACACTTGTCAGTCGGCGGAAACGTTGTGCGACTAACACTGAAGATGTGAATGGTTATCGGAATAATCTAAATTATCAATTTTCATCTCAAAATCTGAGACAAATAATGCGTTATCGATTTAAGTGCTGGCCATCGTGTACGCGCATATTTTTGTCATAATTAATATACTCTCTATTGTATAGCTAGCCTTAACATATACTGACCCAACGGATGGTTGGTAGTCAAGCAACGATACTACATCATGCATGGCATCATAGCAGATGACGTCATACATAACGGCAAACGTGAGATCATGATTGCATCTACTATGACGTCGTACATTACGTCATAATCTATACATCATATCTCTTGGTGTCATTGTGACTCCAAACAATCAAATAGGAATACGGATATATATATATATATATATATATATATATATATATATATATATATATATATATATATATATATATATATGAATAGAAATGTATAAAAAAGAATACGAAAAGTATAAAAGCTTATAACTTTTCTTTATTCGTTTTCAATTGGTGACGTGCAGGAATACAAAATAATATTATGAAAAAAAAATTAAAAACTTTTTTTATTAGTACATATATATATACTATACATATATATATATATATATATATATATATATATATATATATATATATGTATAACTACTTCATTTACTCACATAAAATTAATATACGAAAATATAGATTTATGCGTAAACTTTAAGTATTTACTTCAAAAGTGCTCAATACGTAGGTAGAGCTAGTTAGTAATTTATAAAATATATATGGCGATTAAGCTACACTGAATATTCGGCGTTTCATCTACTATAGGATTCGTCAGGCTTATGCGCGAATTCTGTGGTTGTTTCTCGTTTTTATATATGTTGAGGATTTTAGTTAGCCAATCATCTTTCTAGTATCCACCGCGCCCCTTCCTATCAGCCAATGGGCATGCATTTTATGGAACAAAGGATCTGTTTTAGAACTAGGTTAGTGGTTTAAGGCAAACGATTTTCCTTATTTCTGCTCTTTTTTTACATATATATGAATATACATATGTGTACACACATACATGCACACATACATATATATATATATGTGTGTGTGTGTGTATGTGTGTGTGTGGTCGTTTATGTATATTCATGTTTATTTAATTTATTTATTTGTTTGTTTATTTAAAAATAAAAAACACCGTATAAAAACAACACTAGCGAATAAATGCTGGTAACTCAAAGAAAGCGGACATTCGCCGGTAGTCGAATGGAAAATAATAAGACAAGCTAACACGTGCTGACATTTAGATGACCCATGTAAATTATGCCTCCATGAAAAATTTGCTATCCTGTACTTTAAAGAACACCAAAATCTATTAAACTGTAGACGAGAAATAGCAAACAATTGTGCTCACAAAATAAAACTTACTCTAGGGTAGCGATACAAAATAGCTTTAAAACTAACAAAAACAATAGAAAACAAACAAATAAATAAATCAAATAAACATGAATATACATAAACGACCGCACACACACATATATATATATATATGTATGTATGTGTGCATGTATGTGTGTACACATATGTATATTTATATATATATAAAAAAAGAGCAGAAATGAGGAAAATCGTCTGCCTTAAACCACTAACCTAGTTCTAAAACAGATCCGTTGTTCGATCCTATTGGCTGATAGGAAGGGGCGCGGTGGATACTAGAAAGCTGATTGGCTAACTAAAATCCCCACATATATAAAAACGAGAAACAACCACAGAATTCGCGCATAAGCCTGGCGAATTCTATAGTGGATGAAACGCCGAATATTCAGTGTAGCTTAATCGCCATATATATTTTATAAATTACTATATATATATATATATATATATATATATATATATATATATATATATATATATATATGATTAGTTTTTTTTTTTAAACAATTCCATCAGAGTGCTCAATTAAAAGGAAAATCCAAATTTTAAGAGCGTATTTATATTTTGTGTACAGAAAGTTGTTAGTTGAGACAGATCATTGGTACCGTCAGTTTCAAGCCCGATAATAAGGCCCGTTTAAGGTATCCTTATCAAGCTCTCTTCAGCCAATATTCGTCAAGGATACCTTAAACGGGCCTTATTATCGGGCTTGAAACCGACGGTACCAATGATCTGTCTCAACTAACAACTTTCTGTACACAATATATATATATATGTTTATATATTTATATACAACACTAGCGAATAAATGCTGGTAACTCAAAGAAAGCGGACATTCGCCGGTAGTCGAATGGAAAATAATAAGACAAGACATATATATATATACTAGCTATACCCTGCCACGCGTCGCTGTAGCTCAATTTGGTGTAATGGAAAAGTCTAATAAAAAGAAAAAATGTTTCTTATATTCTTAGTACAGCAATCAACTCCAAAAAGGGAAAAGAAAAAAAAAGCGAAAGTGTAAAAAAAAATGGTACACTTGCAGAATTGGATCCGGATCCTCGGGAGTTTCCGTCCAGCATGGCTTGGACTCCACCAACAATCAGTGGATTAAACCGAACGTTGCTAAAATGTTGAAACGCTAAATCGTGTTTTTTTTTTCTTTTTTGTATTAAAAAATGTGAGTTTTTAATTAGGATTTCGATGAGGGGGGGGGGGCGTTACAATACACAGATTCGAAAAAGTTGTCCAAAAACAATAAATGAAAGAAAATGGAAGGTAAGTTACGTTTCTACCTAATTTGATTATTTGTTAATGTTTTTATTTAATGTAAAATGTTTAATCAGCTCGCAAAAACACAGTGTTTATCGATGTATTTGAAAAAGACAAATGGTTGCAGTCTCTGTTGAATATGTTAAGTTTGGGAAAATAAGTTAAAAACTATACAAAACAGTGTCAGAAACCCACCGAATATATGTTACCGTGACATAGGCTGACATATTCGCTGGGTTTCTGACAGTATTTTGTATAGTTTTTTAGTTTTAACTCACTTTCCCAAACTTAACGTAATCAACAGTGTCCGCCACCATTTGTATTTTTCAAATATACCAATAAACACCGTTTTTCGAGCCGACTGCATCATCTGGGAAACGCTTTCCTTTAAAAAAAAAAAACTTCATGACTGGGAAGAGGTGAAATCAGAGGGTGCAAGGTCAGAGAAGGAAGGAGGATGGGGGCGGATTTCATAACCACATGCCCGTGCTTCTGATCTGGCGACATGCGAGTTGTGGACCGGGGCGTTGTCCTGCAGGAGGAGGGTACCGTTGCTGACCTTGCCCCGCCTCTTGATTTTGATAGCTTCCCTTAATTTCCTCAAAAGTGAAGCATAATAAGCTCCTGTAATTGTGGTATCCTTTGCCAGGAAATCTATCATCACTACTCCGTCCTTGTTCCAGAAGATTGCCAGCGAAGGGCTGCACCCTTGCCTTCCTTGGAGGTGGTGAGTCCAAGTGCTTCCACTGCATTGACTGGGCTTTGGTCTCTGGATCATAGTGATGGACACAGGTTTCATCCTGTGTAATCAGTCTTTTGAAAAACTTTGACTCATCTTCTTGGCACATCTCCAAATTCATCCTCGAGCACTAGACGCGTTCTCGCTTCTGGAATGGTGTGAGCAACCTGGGAATCCATCTGGCAGACACCTTATGCATATGCAAATGGTAATGAATGATAGTTTCCACAGACCCTGTACTAATCTTGACATCTTGGGCTATTTGGCGAATAATAATGCGCCGATCTTCCAAAATGGCAGACTCAACTTGACGGACAGATGCCTCATCAATGGCAGAAGGGAGGGCGACCAGGTCTGGGAGATTTTTCCACAGACTTCCGGCCATGTTTGAATTCACGATGCCAGCGTTTTACAAGGTCATATGATGAGGCATTATCACCATAAGTTTCTTTCATCAAAAGTCTCCTGTGGTGTGCGTCCTTTCAAATACAAAAATCGGATCACTGCTCGACATTCAACAGGCTCCATTTCACACCTGACTCAGTTCAAACACCTGTAAAACAGAAGCCACAATTAGTTCAGAGCCACATAACCTGTAGAGATATAAATCATTGCACATGCAAAATTTCAGCGAGATAAGACAACTGGAAGTGGGTCGGGGGCATTACTTATTGCACGCCCCTCGTAGTTACAAACATCCTCCCTTCTTGATTGTAAGAATGGCTAAAAAAACAAATTAAAAAAAAAGATATTTCAGCACGATCCCAAAATGCATATGTACCGTGAATTTTCTTCGAAAAAAAAAAACTGTACTTTCACCTAAGAATTTATAGTTTAAATAATGAATTAAGTTCATATTTTCTCATATAGAAACAACTGTTTAAAAAAAACACACACATAAAAAAAAACAAAAAACAACGTGTGCTCCCAATTTAGTTTTTACAAATATGGTTTTGTTAAGGTTCTCAGACTTTTATGTTTCAACTTAAAACGCACCTTCTGGCGAGCAATTTGTTTTAAATTTTTAAAAATTGGGAAATGAATTAAAATTTTAAAAATAGATGTTTTTTTGTTTTGTTTTTGTTTTGTTTTTTTCACTTATCGAATAGAGTCGTCAAATCGTGGCGGATACATTGAAATAATTACCGGAAGTAAAAACCAGATAGTCCCGTAGAAACGACTTCGGAAAATATTTTTATTTTATTCAATATTTTTATAAGTTGATATATTAATTTATTTTAATAACATAAAAACATTCATTGACCCTAAGGAAAGTCTGTCTGCAAATTTCAATTAAATTGGTAATGTAAAAATATGGTTTTCTTGATAACGAACGAACCAAAAATTACATTTATATATATATATATATATATATATATATATATATATATAGAGAGAGAGAGAGAGAGAGAGAGAGAGAGAGAGAGATAATTCAAACTATTTGGCTGTATCACAGTTATTCCATGTAGCTACACTACCATCCATCACAAAAAGAAAACAGAATGGTTTAAGAATTTCATCGTTTTGTTTTTATTTCAATATTTTCTCAAAATGAACGGTTGAGTGAAAACACCTAGAGGAATCAATTTTTGTAAATACGTTTCGCGTCTTTGACGATAAAATTTTTTGTTCTTATCTTAAGAATGAAACAGACGTAAGAGTTTAAAATAAATGACGTTTCCATGATGCGAATATTAATGTTCTTTTGTTTTTGTTTTTTTGCTGTCTTTTGCTTTTTTTTTTGTTTTTTTTATTTTTCGAACAAAACAGACGTTATCTCAAAAGTACGTGTTCCATTCATGAAGTAAAATGAATGTGTTTTTTTTTTCATATTATT
>NC_136510.1:113439823-113512323 GCF_053919585.1 Euprymna scolopes
ATGTGTGTATGTGTGTTTGTTTGTTTGCAAATAAAAAAATGCAACCCGATCACTATAAAGTAGTGCGTAAATATTTATTTGAAATGGACATTTGTTGAGGTCATTTACGAGCACCGCTCTTGTGGGTCGATGGATAGAACTGCCGACTTTCAACGCGATAGGTTGTAGATTCAAACGTCGGCGAGAGAAAGGTGCTAGTCTAACCGCACTGATGAGTATTGATACAACAAAAAATACTGTATGTTAATTACTACATATATGTATGTATATATATATATATATATATATATATATATATATATATATATATATCAACGACCTCCCTAAACACATACTTAAATCATTCGTTGACATCTATGCTGATGACACGACCATCAAAGACTGTAAATGACAAAGTTCTCTCTGATTCTCTCTCCTCTGATCTTGAGCGCATGGTTCAGTGGGGGAAGACGTGGCTGGTTACCTTTAATGCATCTAAAACCAAACTTCTATCCTTACATCATCAATGCTCTGATCCCCATCTGGCATCAATGTGGATGGATGGCTCTCGTCTGGGAGAGGCCCCGTGTTTTGACAAGCTTCTGGGTTTGACCTTTACTCCTGATCTGAAATGGAACACGTACATCAAGTCGGTTGCCAAGGTCGCTGGAAAGATGATGGGATCCTTCTACCGCTCCAGAAGATATCTTACTACTGATGCAATTCTCTATCTATATAAAAGCCTAGTACGTCCAAGGATAGAATACTGCTGCCATATCTGGGCAGGAGCTGCTAAAAACAGCCTATCCTGCCTTGACAGAGTACAAAATAGACTTCGTAGCTTAGTGGGGGATGCCCTTTTCTCTACCCTGCAACCTCTCTCCCACAGAAGAGACGTTGCGAGCCTATGCTTGTTTTATCGTTATTTCCATGGCAGGTGCTCGTCTGAACTCCAATCTCTGGTCCCCCCTCGCCAATCTTTCACGAAAAACACCCGTCTAGCTGAATCCACTGTGAAAAATTTCCCCCACTATATCTGTGCCTAAATCAAAACGCGGATTCCATGAACAAAGCTTCTTTCTTAGAACTGCACGCCTGTGGAACTTCGTTCCGTCTGCCTGCTTCCCACCTGACTACAACTTGGATGTCTTCAAGTCCAATGTTAACAAATTCCTAATGAACCGCCCCCTTAATTAAACACTTCATCAAATCTCCACACTAACGTAATGTACTTGCAATAACCCTTATCCCTGAGTGGCTTCCGGGCCTTGATAAGTGGTGATCACTGTTCACTGTGTAAAAAAAAAAATGTATAAGTATATATAAATGTATATGCAAATGTAAATGTAAACGTAAGACAATGTTATTTTTTCTCACCCTCCTATCATTCATGGAGAGACAAAAATACGTCTTACCCGATGTTGTCCGGGCGAAAAGAGATCCAGAAAAAGAAGAGAGTCTGGTTGCTTATTTCTGTGTATGCCCCCCCCCCATTTACGGCCAAATCACCTGCTCGCCATGTTGGAGTGGGTATTAACAATCACCACAATCAGGGGACTAAGATATAATGCCACAAAAACACAAAAATAGACATTTTTATATCGTTTTTCTTAACTTAAAAAAATATTTATTTTAAGTTTTTAACCCTTCAAAAATTGAAAATATTTATACAGAAATGATTTTTTCTTTAAAAAAAAAAGTTAAAGTGATATATTTTTTTATACTTTTTTCTTAATTCAAAAAAAAAGTTATAAAATCTTTATAAAAGGTGACTGGTCGACGCCGAATCGGTCAGGTCTCATTTCCTCTTTCTCAAAAGAATATTTCGTTTTTATGGAAAAGTTAACATTAGTGTTCCTATTTACAATGCCTCCCCACGGGACAGAATTAGACACCAGGGTCGTTTTTTAATGTGGAGAAAAGGAACAAAAACAAAAATTGTCTCAGTCGTGAAAGATTTCTCCTCCACTGACAGAGAACAAGAAATTGAAGTGCAGCATCTGAAGAACAGATACTACACTTTGATCGTGAGCCGAAGGCCAAGTAATGTTCCTATTTACAATGCCTCCCCACGGGACAGAGTTAGACACCAGGGTCGTTTTTTAATGCGGAGAAAAGGAACAAAAATAAAAATTGTCTCAGTCGTGAAGGATTTCTCCTCCACTGACAAAGAACAAGAAATTGAAGTGCAGCATCTGAAGAACAGATACTACACTTTGATCTTGACATTAGTGTTTATCTCTACTGTTTTTAGAATAACTCAAAGTATGCACTCATCTGTGCTATAAGAAGTTGAAAGAAATTAGCAAATTATTTTTACAATCCACTTCAGAACGATTCAATTAATTTTCTATTGAACAAATTTCCTTTGAGACCAAATGAAAAACAACTGTTAGTCAATTTACTTCATCTCTGCTTCATTGGTCGATAGACATTTTGGCAAGAAGTGAACACTAAAAATGTCTCCACGGACATCAGCTTGACGAAGACGTCAGTGTTATGATGCTTGGCTTATTTATTTCCCGTGGGTGAGCAAATGAAATGAGTTTTCTTTAGGACATTAGTTCAGTAGCTACTGTATGTGAACTACTACATATATGTATGTATGTATGTATACATATATAAATATATATAAATGTATACGCAAATGTCAATGTAAACGTAAAACGATGTTATTTTTTTCTCGCCCATTATCAAGTAAACCTTTATCAAAAGAATATAGCTGTAAACGTTATAACAAATCTTTGATGACTGGTTTCTTTTATAGAAAGCAAAGATTTATTAAGTCGCCTGGAGAGGACTTCTGGTTTTAACCGAGCATGTCCAGTGCCGCGACCATCTTTGGGTTGAGCACTGTCGCAAATAATCTCACCCACTACTTAATTGGCTGTAAATGCGAGGCTTGCTCTTCGTTTATAAATAAAAAATATAAGCGGCTTGATCACTATAAAAAGTGGTGGACGAATGTTTGTTTGAAATAGACATTTGTTGAGGTCATTTCGGACGCCACGCCCGTGTGTCGATTAGGTAGAGTTGCCGACTATAAACGTGGTGGTTCCAAGTTCAATACTTGGCTGTGGAAATCTAGCCGCACTGATGAGTTGTAATACAACGAAAGACTACTATATGTCGGTGACAATATATATATATATATATATATATATATATATATATATATATATATATATATATATACGATATATATACGATATATATATATATACGAAGCACTGTTAATATGGTAAGTTAAGTTTACAGGGTTTTTTTAAAGATCAGACAAGTGAAAGATATTTTTTAATGAATATATATGTTAATTAAAATGAAATTCTTTCGAATTCGAATCGTAAATAGTTCTTATTAAGGAAGTTTTGTTTTCTTGAATGCCATGCTAGTCTTAATGCTTGGCACGTCTTCAAGTGGATTTCGAGGTTGAGGTTTTAAATCCCCATACAGTGTAGGAGCTGGTCGTGCGCATGTGTGAAAATATTTAAAATGTCTATTGTTTAAACTTTTACGATTGCAAACAAGTTGATTGAAAAAATTTCTTTCACTTGTTTAGTCTTAAAAAACTTTTACATTAATATATATATATATATATATATATATATATATATATAAGTGAACGTGTGTGCGTGTCCGTGTGTGTGTCTGTGTACATTTCCCTACGCAATAACTCTGTCAATTTTTAGTCTACAGACTCGAAATTTAATATACAGGGTACTGAGATTTGGCAAAACCGACGTGATCGGTTTTTGGCCAGAAATTTGGCGATTAAGGGGTCAACGTTCAACGATTTGACCTTTGAGAACTCTACCAAACTCCTCCGACAATTTTGGGTCTACGCACTTGAAATTTTAGATATAGGTTCGTTGGACATCAATCTAACTTAATAACTTGATTTAAGCCCAAAACAATACATTTTAAGGGGTCATAATCTCACCCACTCCTTTAATCTTCTACTAGCAACGAAATCCGACGTTGTCTGGGATTGCAAATGTCTACACGAACGCAAAAAGTTCAGCAACGAGATGTATGTTCATATTAAACTTAAACTGTTGCATCTCAGCAATTTTAAAGTGTAGCAGTTCGAAGGAAAAATGTTAAAGTAGAATGATTTCCGGCATTTAAAAATGTCCACAGCGAAGGGGTGAGATTTTACTACTTGTACGTTCCGTCGGGAGTTGAGGTTAGGCTTACATCAAAGGAAAACGATTGCTGCGCGTTCGCCAGAGCACATTTTATTAAAATACTTGTGAGAGATGCAACATGGAGTTTGGTTGCCTGTATGATACCTATGAGGTTCGAGATGTTTTGGGACCCTGTCTAAAAGGAAGAGACTAACGATAAATGCAATAACACAGGTGTAGAAACAATACTTCATGTGCGAATTGTGGCTTTCTTGAGATGCAGATACTTTCAGGTATGATTAATTATCCAGCACAGTAGAGCGGGGATAACTTCAACGCAGCAACATTGTCAATGTCGTCTATGTAGTTGTTCCAATTCATGTTGCAGGTGAACTTTAAGGCGGGAAGTTTGACCGACGAGATGTCAGGTAGATTTTCATATTGTTCGAATTTTCGTTGCTTTTGGTGGCGGTAACCAGCTTCTCTATATTGTGCACTTTCTCATTTTCTCATTATAAAAGAGTGTCACAATGTTTTTATTTCAAGGATCTTAACATTGCAAAATACTGCTGGGCTACTTCCCAGCTGGCTGTAGCATGGTCGTTTTCAAATTTAATATAAATAATTTCTTGTTGCCCCGTCCTCTTAATCAAACCTTACCCAAGGTTTACCATTACTGATCATGATGATGTAGTCCCACAGTCTACTCGGCACTTAATGACCCTTATTCTCGAGTGGCTCTTGGGCCTTGATAAGCGGTGACCTACTGTTAAAAGATATTTCTCTCATTCTCAATACTGAACGAAGCAACAGAAATTAGAATTGATGACTGAAGCGAAAGAATTGTTCTTTATATGAAAATAATTTAAATGTGAAAAACAAAATCGATTTTACCCGAAAGCAAATTGAAAACGTCGTGATGTAATTAGAAATCATTATCCAAGATTAAAGATCAACATTTTTGTTGGAGTTTTTTTTATTTATTTTTTTGTAATCATGCGGAAGGGAAAGAAGACACATTCGTGAATGAGTACGGGGTGAATAAATAGGATCACACATGACGTAAACGCACAGAGAGAAAAAAAAACTTAGACAGACAGGGTTATGCGTATTGCTAAAAACACATTTTCAGAGAAGGTAGCGCTTACCGTTGTTGAAATAAAAAATTAGCTGAATTTAATAATACAAATCCTCCAACATTAAAAGAGCAAATAATGGCGAGGATTTGTATTATTGGATTATGTGTGGTTTATCTCGATGTTATGCACACAAACGTTGAACTCGGGAATCATTTCTGTACTCTTTTCCACCATCAAACAAGACGTACTTCTTCTTGGACGTAATATGTTACTATTTGGGATCCTGACTACTGTTGAATATGTGGAAAGTAGAGCAATTAAACTTCTGCGTGTTGGTACAGTCAGGGAAACAAGGAGGAATTCCAAGGTCAAGTAGATGACGTAAACGTAGACATTTTCAAGCTTATGTAGCGCTTGATTTTTTTAATTTTCCCAAAAAGTTGAAACCGTGGATCCGTTTGTTGGTTTGTTGAACTGGGGAATGTGTTTGTGGAATTCGTGAATCCGTTTGTTGAACTCGGAAATCTATTTGTTGAACTCGTGAATCCGTTTGTTGAACTCGTGAATCCGTTTGTTAAACTCGTGAAAATGTTTGTGGAACTCGAGAATCCGTTTGTTAAACTCGTGAAAACGTTCGTTAAACCCGTGAATCTGTGTTCAATTATCTTAGACTTAGTTGAAACCGTGGATCCGTTTGTTGGTTTGTTGAACTCGGGAATGTGTTTGTGGAATTCGTGAATCTGTTTGTTGAACTCGGAAATCTATTTGTTGAACTCGTGAATCCGTTTGTTGAACTCGTGAATCCGTTTGTTGAACTCGGAAATCTATTTGTTGAACTCGTGAATCCGTTTGTTGAACTCGTGAACTCGTTTGTTGAACTCGTGAATCCGTTTGTTGAACTCGGAAATCTATTTGTTGAACTCGTGAATCCGTTTGTTAAACTCGTGAAAATGTTTGTTGAACTCGTGAATCCGTTTGTTGAACTCGTGAATCCGTTCGTTAAACTCGTGAATCTGTGTTCAATTATCTTAGACTTCTCTTCGTCACTGGAATCAAGCAATGCCGACTCAGACGAGACGTGGATGGAAATTTACAATTACACGCGTAGTCAACCTTTCGTTGTCTCTCACGATTAAACAGAAGCGATGCGTGTACTTACTCAGTGCACATTAATTGATGCATAGCAAGTTAGTGATCATGTCCATCGCTTTCCCGCTTTTTCCTTCCTTGAACGTGATTCCGCGCGTGGTTATAAAGTAGCTTATCTCTTCGAATCCTTGTCAAAACATAATTTTAGACGTAGATGTGAAAAATAAGTTAAAAATCGACATTTTTCTACATAAGTCTACAATAAAGTAAGTATATGCGTTATATTAAGCCAGTAATTAGATATTATTTTAACTATTATGAATTTTAGCAAGGGTTACATTGAGGATAACCTGGCAGCAAATTTAAATAGACCGACATGCAGCTATTGTGATTGAGGCGGGGTCCAAAGGACAAAATGCGCTAGAAATGCAGCAAATATTACATAGAAATGACGTCACGTATTTGGGCAACAGAACAGGGAGTGGGAACCGATAAAGCGAGAGAGATGAGATGCGTCTAAAATGTAGAAATAATCTAAATGAATATTGCCTCGAAACTCTGCCTCTATGCCAACCATTTTAAGTTTTAGTTAAAAACTTACGGAAAAAAAACAAGATGCGTGGTCTCTCTCCCAAAGAGTAAACATTCTGGATAAAAGCTTTGAAAACTCAGCAAGTTTTCATTGCGTTTCCGTGCACGAGTAGATTCGTCTTGAGTTACAAAGAAGATCCCAAACACGAGAGAATCAACGGTCACACATAGAAAAGCAATGATGGGAGAATGAAGACCAGCGACCGCGCAAGTATGTAAAAAGTTTTTGCGTGATTGATTATTTTTATTGCTTACTGGCGATAACGCACGTGCGCAGAAGTACGCATTTGTTGCAAACAACGTGTACGAACGATTTATCTAACATTTTAAATGCTACACATGGAAAATGCCATAAGAAACTAATAGTAGAACTAAATATAGGTCTACATAAAGTTTTATGATGGGCGGAATTCCGAAATATCATGTAGAAAAAAAAAAGAATTAAAACACCTGATCTTTAGCAGTTAGATGATTCGTAGTTCTGCAAGATCTGTGAATTTTTTGTGAATTTCGTCATCGATTAATGATCCCATGAATGCACATTGTACGGGGGGGGTCATCGTCTATTTTTCTTACTATTTAATTATTTTTTACTTGCCTTACCACGAGGGCAGAGTTAGACATACGGTCGATTTTTAATGTGGGAAGGAAAAACCACCTTCCCCAAAAAAAGAAACAGTCTGATTAGTAGTAAAACTAAAAAGTACCCGTCATGTAGGTGTATAAATATAAATATATAAGTGTAATGCAGCATCAGGACAGATACTACACTTTGATACCGGCCTGAGAGCCCAGGATTTTTTTCTTACTATTTCATGTTAATGACAACAAGTTTACAAACACATACTGACTTGAGTAAAAAATTTCTGTTCGAATTAATTTCACAGTAAATCTGCGTAAGATGTTTGCTTTCATATTTGCTTTCTCACTTCCCCTCGCTACATGCAATTCTTGCATCTGAATGCGAGAAAAGAGCACTTGTTTGCTCCAGACGGTTTCATATAAAATTTCATCATGTAAAATATACAAATAAATGCATAAAAATACAAGTAAATACAGAAATATAAAAATAAATACAGAAATATAAAAATAAATACAGAAGTATAAAAATAAATGCACAAATATAAAAATAAATACAGAAATATAAAAATAAATACAGAAATATAAAAAAAATACAGAAATATAAAAATAAATACAGAAATATAAAAATAAATGCACAAATATAAAAATAAATACAGAAATATAAAAATAAATACAGAAATATAAAAATAAATACAGAAATATAAAAATAAATACAGAAGTATAAAAATAAATGCACAAATATAAAAATAAATACAGAAATATAAAAATAAATACAGAAATATAAAAATAAATACAGAAATATAAAAATAAATGCACAAATATAAAAATAAATACAGAAATATAAAAATAAATACAGAAATATAAAAATAAATACACAAATATAAAAATAAATACAGAAGTATAAAAATAAATGCACAAATATAAAAATAAATACAGAAGTATAAAAATAAATGCACAAATATACGAATAAATATACAGAAATGTACAAATTAATATACAAATATACGAATAAATACACAAATATACGAATAAATACACAAATATAAAAATAAATACACAAATATAAAAATAAATACACAAATATAAAAATAAATACACAAATATAAAAATAAATACACAAATACAAAAATAAATACACACATAAAAATATAAATACACAAATATACGAATAAATACACAAATATAAAAATAAATACACAAATATAAAAATAAATACACAAATACAAAAATAAATACACACATAAAAATATAAATACACAAATATACGAATAAATACACAAATATAAAAATAAATACACAAATATAAAAATAAATACACAAATATACGAATAAATACACAAATATAAAAATAAATACACAAATATAAAAATAAATACACAAATACAAAAATAAATACACACATAAAAATATAAATACACAAATATACGAATAAATACACAAATATACGAATAAATACACAAATATAAAAATAAATACACAAATATACGAATAAATACACAAATATAAAAATAAATACACAAATATACGAATAAATACACAAATATAAGAATAAGTACACACATAAAAATATAAATACACAAATATACGAATAAATACACAAATATAAAAATAAATACACAAATATACGAATAAATACACAAATATAAGAATAAATACACAAATATAAAAATAAATACACAAATATAAAAATAAATACACAAATACAAAAATAAATACACACATAAAAATATAAATACACAAATATACGAATAAATACACAAATATACGAATAAATACACAAATATAAAAATAAATACACAAATATACGAATAAATACACAAATATAAAAATAAATACACAAATATACGAATAAATACACAAATATACGAATAAATACACAAATATAAGAATAAATACACAAATATACGAATAAATACACAAATATAAAAATAAATACACAAATAAAAATATAAATACACAAATATACGAATAAATACACAAATGTACGAATAAATGCACAAATAGACGAATAAATACACAAATACAAAAATGCCGAAATGAAAGTTTTAATTGAAAAATTAACTTAATGTCCTTTGAAATGCGACCTTTCTTTTGTCTCTTTTTTTATATATATATTTCTTTCCTGTAAATTGTTCATATTTGATTACGCGTGCGCAGGTTAATTTTCATATTTTTGTCCTTCGGATTATTTATGTTTCATTACGCGCGTGCGTGTTAATTGCCCCAAGTATTTGTTTCCGAAGCTGATCGAAGCCCTTGATTTATAGTAAAAAGTTCACTGCACCATTAATCCTTCCTTCGCTGGGTTCATTCTTTTATTCAGTCAATATTCTGACTTTGACCGCTGATCAAAACAGGTTTTTGCCGTCGCCGCCAACATCGGCTTATGTCGTTGATATTTACCTCCGCGACGCTGCTACAACACTGCCGTCGCCTTTCGCCGGCTTCGCCACCCCGAGCTTCGCTGACTTACGTCTTGTCGCTTTGAAACGCGAAGCTCCACTGACTGTTGACAACTTTTTCAGTCCCCTCTCTCTATATACGGTCTATCTTTCTCTATACAGTTTATCTGTCTCTATATACGGTTTAGTTCTCTCTATCTTTTCTCTCTCCTCTCTTTCTCGTCTATGAGCTTCTTTTCTCTTTCCTTTTCCACTCTTCGCTCACAGTATCTCTGTCTCTCCCTTCTCCTCTTGCTCACAGGCCTCCTCCTCCCCTTTTTTTCTGTTTGGTTTACAAAATGTGAACGAGCAGACAAAAATGGATCTTTTGAGGCGCCAAAAAATGATACAGTAAATAAAATATACTGAAAATATATCTCCTCTCGGCTAAAAATCAATAAAATAATTTATTATACATTTTAATAAATGTATCACAATACACATATGTACAAATAAATACACAAATATACAAATAAATACACAAATGTACAAATAAATACACAAATGTACGAATAAATACACAAATGTACAATAAATACACAAATATACGAATTAATACACAAATATACGAATAAATACACAAATATACAAATAAATACACAAATATATGAATAAATACCCCAATATACGAATAAATACACAAATGTACGAATAAATACACAAATATACTGTTGCGTCTGCACAAATAATTAATAAGAAAACGGAAAATAAAGGTATAACAATAATATATTAGGAAAAGAAGTTATATACATATTTACATGTCTTCAGATATACTTCAGATGGAGATATTCCGGCAGGTGGCGTGTTGCATGTCTTACTGGAGGCAACATAGGCGTCTTGCCTATTTGGCCGTCGTTGCAGTACTCCCTCGGTATTGGTGATTGATACCTGTATATATCCCACTCACCCACCTATGTTAATTAGTGGGCGTCTCCACAACACCCCCGTCCCAAGATTTGAAGTCGTGTAGATTTAAATATCTATTTCTCTTATGGGTCATTATAATTGGTTCTGTAAACTTTCTTTTCCTTCCCGATCTTCTCGGTTCGGGCATGGTTTGTGATGGTTCGATATCAAATGCTTCGTATAGTATATCAATTGGATCTTCCTTTTCATCAGGTTTGTCATATTCGTTGTCTTTTATATGACATTTGCTCAATTGATTTTGATGCCTTTTGTTTATCCCGTTTGGACCTTTTATCATGTAGACCAAGTCGCCGATACGTTTATCTACCGCACTAAACTCCCAATATGAAATATTATTTTTCATACATTTAAAATATACACGATCATCAGGTTTAAACCTTTTACGTGATGTGTGCATAGTTTGATGGACGATTGCTTGCTTTTGTATTAATTTATCAAATGGTGATTTTATTTTTCTAGCAAACATTAATTCTGCTAGCGATAATTTCGACGGTGTATTTGGGTTCTTAGTTATCCTGTATATTTGCAGGAATTGTTGTAATGCTTTATCCGTCGGGGTCCCTATTGATTTTCAAAGTGCACGCTTTATCGTGTTTACGAACCTTTCCGCTAATCCATTTGAACTAGGGTGGAACGGTGGTGTAGTTATATGTTTTACATGAAAAGTGTCACAAAAGTCCTTGAAATCACTTGATGTAAATTGTGTTCCGTTATCTGTGACTATAATGTTTGGCACACCAAAACGTGCGAATATTTCATGCAGAAAACTTATTGTGTTATTTATCATCGAGTTCTTGAAACGCTTTACTTCATGCCATTTGGAAAAACTATCTACTACGATTAGATAGTATTGTCCTTCGGTCGGTCCAACAAAGTCTATATGAATGCGTCACCATGGATGCTCAGTTTTTTTTTTCAAGGTTTATGAACTATCGGTGGTGCCCTAGCGGCTAACGCACAACCTTTACACTTGTTTACTGTTAGTGCAATATCCACATCCATGTTACCCCAGTAGACGTAACTCCGCATAAGTGCCTTCATCCTATTTATACCCGTGTGTCCTGTATGAAAATCACGTATGATCTTTTTCTGCAAGGTTTTCACTATATAATCAAACATCATTGCATACGGAAAATATGTTTACATTTTTTCATCATTTTCCCTTATTTTTTTCTTTATGTCTGTGATGACATCGTCATTTTCAGCCTCCCTTTTTATATCGGTTAACGTGACTGGTAATTCTTTTATTATATTCGCTACCATGTTTTTTTCCTCATAATTGGAACGTATAGCATAATTTATCAAGATCGTACCCCAACGGAGTAGGCGATTTGCCGTATATACTGGCAAGCCCTTTTTTGAGCCGAAGATTGTCACTAGGGGCTTATGATCTGTTTCCAGTATAAAGTGTCTCCCGTACAGGTAGCGGTGGAATTTCGCCACCGCAAAAATAATTCTTAACCCCTCTTTTTTCTATTTGAGAGTAAGCCTTTTCTGCCGGAAATAGTGCCCTTGAGGCGTGAGCTATAGGTTTTTTTCGATCCATCTGGCAGGATATGCTGTATACATGCTCCTATACCAGACGAGCTCGTGTCGCTCGCAACACCAACACTTATTTCTAATTTTGAGTCGTACTAGGTTAAAAATAGACCGGACGTCAGCGTCTTTTTAATTTTCTCAAATGCGTCTTGACATTCTTTTGTCCATATCCATGGTTTTTCTTTCTTTAATAACTCGTTAAGCGGCGCTCTTGGGTCTTGCATTCCTTTGATAAATACTTGGTAGTATTTGCGAGACCTAAGAAGCTCTGTAGAGTCGTCACGTTATGTGGTGCCGACATGTTTTTAATTGCTGTCGATCTTTCCGGGTCTGGCGTCGACCGTCTTCATTTATTATTTGCCCTAAATATTTGATTTCGTCTAAACAAAAAGTTTCGATTTTCGATAAGATGCCTATTTTTTCGAGTCTATCTAGCTCGCTATTTATTTTGTCTAAACCGGCGAACGGTACGTTCCGTTTTTTTTTTTTTTTTTTTTTTCTTAAACACCGATGTTGCATCTTTTTTTAGCTCGAACGAAGCCTTAAATTTATTGCATCTTCCCGGTCCAGTAGTAAATATTTCTGGGAATTTCTTTTTTAGATCGTTTTTAATATTTTCTGATGTTGAGGTGCAACTGGTTATTTTTCTACAAAAAGCGTTCATTGGTTTATCCCAGCTTTCTTTAATTACGAAGATTTTCAATTTCTTCGTCGTGCCATTTAAACTAATGGGCAGGATGACCTCTCCTTCGAATTTTATTTCGTCTCCTGTCACTGTTTGTGCACCTTTACTTTACTTTTCAAAAGTCGGTTTTTTTCTAAGTGAAATTTTACTTGTTTGTCGAAAATATTTACTGATACATATTTTCGTAAATTATTTTTTTCCTTGTCGTTTGTTCTCATTTGGTGTACTCTATTTTTTGTTCTGCAGCAAACACTCTTATGTCTAACTTTATCGCAATTGTAGCACCTGATATTTTTGTAAGGACAATCTTTTTCCAAATGTTTTTCATCACATTTTCTGCAATTATTATCTGATACTGTCTTTTTATAATTCCTTTGATTATTATCATAATTTCGTTTTCTGTAGTTATTATATTGACTATTATCGTAATTTCGTTTTCTGTAAGTTTTGTAGTTTCTGCTTATTCTGCATGAACTGTAAGTTTCTGTAAGTTTTGTAGGATCTGCTTATTCTGCATGAACTGTGTAATTATTTTAGTAAATTCCTCCATCTTGTTTTTTTTCCAAAGATTAGAAAAATCAGTCTATTTTACTAATTCACTTTTTACAATAACTACCAACAACCGTTTTTAGGTTCGCTTTTTTGTGTGTGTCAACAGAATTCTATCGATATATTTTTTGCGTTGAACCTTTCTTTCCCCCTTTTTCTATTGAGGGATAAAAAAATGTATTTTATTTCTTTTCTTTTTTTTCGCTTAATCCGTTAAGTTTTGATTGCGTACAAGAATTTTTTTTTTAATCCTTTCTTGGTATAGCTGAAAAAAAAAATCACTTTTCTCCTTCAAGACAATTTGCATAATTTAGTTCACGGTGTACTAGTGAAAACACCTTTTCTTTTCTTTGACTTTCGTAGTCACTTTGAAATGGTTATTGGTATTTTGCTTTCAAGTATCCAGTGTTCGAATATCTCGTTCGACAATTTTGTAGTTACTTTCGTTTGTTTTTCTTTTGGGTTTTTTTTTTCGAGAGTGATAACTTTCCGCGTAAATTATTTTTCGAATACTGTTGCTGTGTCTAACAGTAAATTCCCGAGGAAATCTTCGTTCGACAATTTTTGTAGTTACTTTCGTTTATTTTTCTTTTGTTTTGTTTTGGGGTTGCTTTTTTTTTCGATAATTATAACTTTCCGCGTAAATTAAAAAAACTATATCCATATCACTTCGGTGCATCAGCTTGAATCGAAACCGAAATATATAACTTGAATTTCTTCCGTTATAATCGAAATCGAAACTAAAACTTATGGAGAATTCTTATTATAATTATTTATTTCAAGAAATGGAAGATCATAACAATTTAATCAGAGTCACTCGGAAGAAAAAAGATGTAAGCGTGACACACGCTATCGTATTAATATATAGATAATAATAATAATAATAATAATAATAATAATAATAATTATTATTATTATTATTATTATTATTATTATTATTATTATTATTAATCTGACTACTACCACTCTTTCCCCTCGTCCCTCCCATTCTTATTTCCCTTTCTTCCCATCCATATTCCTCTCCTTATTTTCCCCTCAAAAAATAGTCGAAGGGTCAAGGAGGATGGAAAGACCTAGGAGGTGAAATCACTTACCAGACCTCCACTGTATTAGTGCTTATTGCAACCCAAATTCCAGTGAAGACAAATGATCATTGTCAGCAAGAAATCAACGGTAAGCGACTGTTGCAATAATGAAAATTTATTTATAAAAGATGTCGAAAAAGGTGAGGATTACTAGAAATCTGAGGAATTTGTTGTCACCGTCTCCAGGGAACAGCATCGGTTTTTGTCATGGACCAATTTCTAATGATGACCTGTGCGAAAACTCCTTCAGAGTGGAAGAAGACTACTACTACTACTACTACTACTACTACTAATAATAATAATAATAATAATAATAATAATAATAATGATGATGATGATGATGATGTCGATTTCGATTTCGATTTCGATTTCGTTTATGAACGTCTCTCTGGAAAGGGATGGGATTCATTTCCAGAGGATTTCCCTTAATCCCGGCTTCAAACCAGGAGCTTCAAAGATCAAGGGTTTTCCTAAGGATGTTGGTGGTACCTATAATTGCAGAGGTTTGGAGGCCGCCTAAAACATCTGGGATTTGTAGTTTTTGCAATTGTTCTTCCAGACTTGATACTACTCCTAGTGTACCAACTATGACCGTGGTTATTTGTGTTTTAACCCCGTGTATACGCCTTATCTCCAAGGCCAATGGAGCATAATTGCTCCACTTCTCATTCTCCTTCTCTCTCACATTCCTGTCCCAGGGTACTGAGAAGTCTACAATCTGCCAGTTTTTTTAGACCTTGTCAATGACGACCAAATCCGGACGATTATGATCCAATTGTTTGGTCGTTATGACACTTTTGTCCCACCATACCTCAACCTTGCCATCCTCACTTGTTCTCACTTCATCAGGCACCTCCTCAAACCATTTTCCAGCACACTTCACCCCAACCCTCTTACACACCTCCCAATATATCCGGAGTCCCATGCGATCGTGTATTTTGTGGTACTCTCTCTGGGCCAATCTTCTACACCCTGCTGCAAGGTGCGCAATTGACACTGAGGTCTTACCACAAATCCGACATTCTGCAGCAACTTCCTCTCCTAGAACCACTTTTTTGAATAATCGTGTTCCTAATGCCTGCTTTTGTGCTGCACAAACAAAAGCTTCACCCACCTCTAAGTCATTGCCATGATCTTTCATCAGCCACTTCTGCTATATCCTGGAAGAACCTTCCATGCCTTTTTTTCCTAGCCAGTTCCTCTGCCCTTTCTCTATCCATACGTTTCACATAATCACCCTTGGTCTCACATACCTCCACTTCATTGGCCACAACCTTAAGCATCCACTCCTCATGCTCCTTCAACGAAATCTCCTCGGTTCTAACACAATCTTTTACACTTTTCAATCTTCTCCCACCATCTTTCCTCTTTTGATACAGCCTTGCTATGCTACTTCGAATGTGAAATATACCAAACATTGCTAAACCTTTTCTTGTTTTGATATCCATGGCATGCAACTCCTTGTCAGACCATTCTAAAATTCCCGCACTGTATCTCAAAAACTGACTGCCCATGCATTTACTGCTTTCATTAGGTTTCCTCCATACAGTTTCGACTTTGCAATTAGTTTCACTCTTCTAAGATACTCCTTCCTGACTTTTTCTTTCATTTCTCTGTTCACGATGCCTACACCATCCAGCACTCCTAAATACTTATATCCTGTATCTTCTATTTTTTTCATGATTTCTCCATTTGGCAGCACTATTTCATTCGAATGAACCTTTACTCCCCTTTTCATCACCAGAACCGCACATTTACTAATCCCAAACTCCATCTCAATGTCTTCTGAGTATGTCCCCACAAGTTCTACCAGTCTCTCCATTTCCTTTTCATTTCTACCGAATATTTTCAAATCAACCATAAACAGTAAATGGTTGATGCGTCTGTCACCAGATCCAAAGTTATACCCCAGTTTTTCTCTCTTCAAGAGGATGCTCAGTGGCATCATTATCATTACAAAAAGAAGTGGTGATAACGAATCTCCTTGAAATATCCCACGTTTAATGCCAACCTGACCCATCTCCTCTCTGTTTGCTGTCAGCACCGTTTTCCATTGAGCCATACTTGTCTCCAAAAGCCCTACCACATTCTCAGCAACCTTCATTATCAATAGTGTTTCATGTATCCATGAATAAGGAACCATGTCATAAGCCTTTCTGTAATCGATCCATGCTACGCTCAGATTCCTCTTCTTCTTCTTCTTCTTCTTCTTTTTCTTCTTCTTCTTCGCATCCTACATTATTGCTTTATCAATTAGTAGTTGCTCTTTAGTACCTCTTCAGCCTTTCCGGCACCCCTTTTGTTCACAGGAAAAACACCATTACTCTCTAGATGTTCATAAATTTTCTCCGCAAATATTCCAGTCAACAGTTTCCACATCAATGGCAGACATGTAATTGGTCTATAATTATTGGTATCTGTTCCTTTCGTAGGATCTTTCTTAATCAGTGTTGTTCTTCCCTTCACAAGCCAATTAGGGACATCTCCCGACTCTACAACCCTTTGCAGAGCAGCACTTGTAGGTGGATAAACGCACGGAAACTGTTCAAACTAGAAATCCATCACCCCATCTAGACCAGGTACCTTCCAGTATGTCATCTTTCTTATGCCAGCCTTAAGGTCATCGATGGTTATCTCAACGTCTTCATCTGCTGCATTTCTGATAGCCTTTCTCTTACCTCTCCCAACTAGCTAGTTTTCTCATTATATCGCCGTTCGACAGACCAAATCACACTCCAGAACTTCTTTGCATCTTTTGCATTTGGAGTGTTGTTATTTCCCGCCTGTTTGCTCCCATTTAATTCTTTTCTACAAAAGTCAAAGTTCGAACTTCATCACCACTTCTCCATACATATGCTCCTTTCACTGGTTCCATTGTCTCAGAGTCAATGATCTCATCTGCCTTAGATCCTTCAAACTCTTTCTCATTACTTCCCTTACCAAAGGATTCCATACCTTCTCAGTTGTCCGCCTCCCATCATTACATTTCCCTTCTGCACTTCCACTCTCTCAGTTCTTTCATCAGAGCTAGTTTCATCAATCTTACTTTCGTTATTCATTTCATTCCTAACCATCAATTCAATCTCTTCTCTTGCAATCACTGAAAGTAGGTTGTTATTTTTAATTTGTTTCAACTGTGATACCAAACTCGTGACACGAACCGAAATTTTAATTTGAACTTGAAATTCATGGTTAAACAAGCAATTGCCTTACACATGTTCGGATGTTTTATGTTTCTGTCTGTGTACATTTTTCCGGCCAAAAGCGACAGCAGCGGCGGAGTTTAAAAATAGAAAACGTAACAAGTAAGAGTTTGTAACCGAAATTTTAATTTGAACTTGAAATTCATGGTTAAACAAGGAATTGTCTTACATATGTTTGGATGTTTTATGTTTCTGTCTTTGTGTACATTTTTTCCGGTCATCAGCAACATCAGCGGCGGAGATTTAAAAAATAGCAGAGGGAAAAAAATAAAAGAAGCGTTTCTAACTGAAATTAGAATTTAAAACTTGAATTCACGGTTAAACGAGGAATGCTCTTTCACATGTTTGGATGTTTTATGTTTCTGTTTTTGTGTACATTTTTATGGCCAAAAGCAACATCAGCAGAGGAGTTTAAAAAATGTAAGCTTTTCTAACTGAAATTATTATCATTATTATTATTATTATCATTATTATTATTATTATTATTATTATTATTATTATTGCCATTGTTCCTCTTCTACTTATTATTTTTTTATTTTTATTATTATCATTATCATTATTATTATCATTATTTTCATTATCATCATTATTATTATTATTATTAAAAAAAATTACTTTATTGGTTATTGCTATTATCACTAATATTATTACTAGTAGTAGTAGTGGTGGTAGAGGTGGTGGTGGTGGTGGTGGTGGTGGTAGTAGTAGTGGTGGTATATTTTTATTATTACTGTAGCTGTAATGGAGGGGTTGTTTTTTGCTTCCATTGCTATTGTTGTTTTTGCTGTTAATATTATTGCTACCGATATTAGTGTTGTCTTTATCATAGTAGATTTTATTTCTATTGTTGTTGGTGGTGGTAATAGGAATAGTGGTGGTGATGGAGGAAAAAGGTCGGGAGGGGATCTTTGACCTTGGTGAGGAACCCTTCTAGAGATGATGTCTCGATAAAACTATGGGTGGTGGTGTAACCTTAAATTCACTAACCCCATTTATGGGAGAATGTCAAATCAAAATATTGAAAATAACGACGTGAATGAGGCTAGAACATCTTTTGATGGTCTCGCGTCAGGTAGGTGTCCCACTGGTCAACAGGGTGGGTCCTGTCGTCATCATACAACTGTTCGAAATTCTGAGGATGTGGCTGGATATAGGGGGAGTGAGAATTGCCAGAGAGGGTCACAAGACACGAAGGGAGTTGGAACAGGAAATATAAAAATAACGTGGACGGATGAGGAAAGAAGCATACTGTGGGAATGCTTTGTAAGAAGTGGAAGTACCAAATCTCGTGGAGATATCCGAAAAGTGAAGGAAGAATGGCAATCGAGAAGAGGAGGAGGAGATACTACTACTACTACTACTACTACTACTACTACTACTACTACTACTAATAATAATAATAATAATAATAATAATAATAATAATAAAGACTGTTGGAATAACCGCGGATTATTTGATGTCCGTCTCTGTACGAATCTATTTCGATCTGTTTGCATATCATAATTATCTTTTAATGGGAGTTCCTGACTCTAGAGCGATTTTTGACCTCTCTCTCTTTCTCTCTCTCTCTCTCTCTCTCTCTCTCTCTCTCACACACACACACACACACACACACACGTTTTCCATCTCCCTCTCACTCTTTCTCTCTCTTGTTCGTTGCTGATTCATTGCATTATATCCCATCGATCGTCATTTTATGTAAGTGATCGATGATACAATCATATATGGAAATGAAAATCATATGTTATAGAAATTTCTGTTATGTCGTCAAATGCGATTGCTTGGTCACGTGACAACATGATCGGATTGCTTCCCGTTATTTCATTTGGAAATACATATCTTGCGTGTTACTACACCTGTTTTTTTTTCCTTTTTATTAAATTGTTCCTTTCCCCCGTTGTAATTCAAATTAAATTTTAAGTAAAAGTACTTAAAAGACGAAATTTTTTCGGGGTGCATTCATAAACGTTGGTTTAGGTTCGACAAATTTAAGCCACCATTTCTTATTATTAATCTGTCTTAAAATTTATAATTTATAAATTAATAACTATTATTATCATAGTTTTATTGCTATTATTTATTTATTATCTTATCTGATATTTTACAATTATTTTCTATTTTATTTTATTATCTATTTCACTTTCAATTTATACGTTACTATTTTATTAATATAAGTTCTTTAAATATTATAATTGCTTTTAAAATAATATTATTAGTTAATTACTACCAATAAGATTCATTTATTACTATTATTGACTTTATTAATATTAATATCTCTAAATCATTATATAAAAATTAACTTATAACTCATTAGTGGTTATCTCCCTTTGAACAGTAAGATTCTTTATTTTTCTATTTGACTATAATTATCTCCCTTTGTAATTTAAATACCTGAGTTGAATTCAAATATAGCGTTATTAACGATTTTAACTGGTAATATTATTCCATTGACGTTTCTTTTGGAAGTTTGTATATATATCAACTTTTTCAAGCATTCATAAACTACATTTAACATCCCAGTGAATGCATTGACGATTATACTTTCGAGCTTTGAAAGGTGAACCATTAAAAGTTATATATATATTTTTGTTATAAATATTTAAAATATCCCCTCTTAACCTTACCTTTCCAACCGATTTTATTTTATTTTTATTGTTATTTTCATTTTATCTTACTTCGTTTCTCAACATCAAAAAAGTAACTATTTTCCTTTATATTTTAAATATTTTCCAGATACATCTGACTTACTTTAAAAAAAAATGCTAGTTTTAGTTTTGGTATCTAAAAACAACACCCAATATTTTTGCTAAAACTAAATGATAAAATTATTGTCCAAAACTCACTGTCTATCGCAATAAAAACATCGCTTCCGAAACGATCGTACAATTTATTGATGTTGTTTGTTCTTCCTTGTGAAACCGATTTTTTATTTTAATTATAAATTACAAATCATCTTACTCAATATTAAAATAGCTCTAGGATATATATGTCTATCGAGCTTATTATATATCTACATTACAACGAACACTGTTATCTTTTCTTTTATTTTAATTGTATTAATGAATTTACTAATACATCAAAATATACTCTGCTTTTTAGACTTTTTAAAGAAGTTTAATATCGTTATTACTTTGCTTATTCTTTAGTTTACCCCC
Organism: Euprymna scolopes; assembly: GCF_053919585.1. NCBI lineage: Eukaryota > Metazoa > Mollusca > Cephalopoda > Sepiida > Sepiolidae > Euprymna > Euprymna scolopes. Next base: position 113,460,855 of record NC_136510.1, read on the forward strand.
ACCACCACCACCAACACCCCACACCTCCAAACACCCAGGCAACGCCGGACACACATGCTAGTATATACATATATGGGAGTTCAAATTTTGCGAATTCTGATTTACAATATTTATTGTTCGTAAACAATGGAATGCAAGACAAAGTTAATCATTTCCTTATTCGATGACATTTCAAAATAGATGAAAAAAAAAAAACGAATATTAAAATTGATGTCTAGTAGTGAAGATGTATTCAGACAGTAACAAGATTCAATAACTGAAGTTGGTTGAACATTGGTAAAAATCCGTAAATCCATTATTAATATATGTTTTGCTGGAGGGTTGAGAATTCTGCTGAAAAACCTGGCAGATATTACAGGTTGTAAAGGATTTGTCGGTTTTTAAAAAGGTTTAATTAGATTTTGCAATTTAACGTTTAGATATTAAACGTTTAGTTTGACATTCATATCGTGAGGATTTTGCTTTGGGGCATGGAAGCAATTTCGCGTGAAACACCACAACCTCGTGTTATACTCATACTTTATCCTAATATTAAGCAGTTTGTTTCTGGGTAGAAAATATATCTATCGGTCTGTCTATCTATTTATCTATCTATCCATATATATATATATATATATATATATATATATATATATATATATATATATATATGTATATGTATATGGATATATATCTATCTATATATATATATTTATAAAAGCTCCCTCTTTGGTAGAGCACTCTCGTAAATTATCTTACTCGCTACTTAATTTAGCTGAAATAATGCGAAGCTCGCGATTTGTTTACAAACAAACGTTTGAGCCCTCTACGAGTAGCGGACGAATGTTTATTTAAATAATCGTTCGGACAGGTTAATTTCGGCCACCGATTCCGTAGTCAATGGGGTAGGACTGCCGACTGTCATCACGACGGTTCTAGGTTCGATCCTCGGCTTGGGAGAGGTGTTAGTCTAGCGGCACTGATGAGTTGTGATACAACGAAACAGGTCTGTATGTCGATGACTAAAATATAATTTTATAAAAGCTCCCCTCTTTGGTAGAGCACTCTCGTAAATTATCTTACTCGCTACTTAATTTAGCTGAAATAATGCGAAGCTCGCGATTTGTTTACAAACAAACGTTTGAGCCCTCTACGAGTAGCGGACGAATGTTTATTTAAATAATCGTTCGGACAGGTTAATTTCGGCCACCGATTCCGTAGTCAATGGGGTAGGACTGCCGACTGTCATCACGACGGTTCTAGGTTCGATCCTCGGCTTGGGAGAGGTGTTAGTCTAGCGGCACTGATGAGTTGTGATACAACGAAACAGGTCTGTATGTCGATGACTAAAATATATTTATATATATATATATATATATATATATATATATATATATGGATAGATATATAACTACTTAATTTACTCACATAAAATTAATATACAAAAGTATAAATTTATGCGTAAACTTTAAGTATTTACTTCAAAAGTGCTCAATACATAGGTAGAGCTAGTTAATAAGTTATAAAATATATATGGCGATTAAGCTACACTGAATATTCCGCGTTTCATCCACCCTAGGATTCTTCAGGCTTAGGCGCGAATTATATGGTTGTTTGTCGTTTTTATATGCGCATCTTCTATTGAGATTTTAGTTAGCCAATCAGCTTTCTAGTTTCCACCGCGCCCTTCCTATCAGCCTATGAGCATGCATTTTCTATTTGACCTCTGGTTGACATGTTCCTTTGTGTGTTCTCTATTTAGCCTGAATATTTAGTTTCTTGATCTTTTTTAAATCTAGGTTAGTGTTTTTTTTTAATGTTATATATTATATGTGTACACACATATATGCATATATATATACATATATATATATATATACATATATGTGTGATCGTTTATGTATATTCATGTTTATTTAATTTATTTATTTGTTTATTTTCTATTGTTTTTGTTAGTTTTAGAACTATTTTGTATCGCTATCCTCGAGTAAATTTTATCTTGTGAACACAATTGTTTGCTATTTCTCTTCTACAGTTTAATAGATGTTGGGGTTCTTTACAGTACAGGATAGCAAATTTTTCATGAAGGCATAATCTACATGTGTCGTCTAGGTCCCTACACGTGGTAGCTTTTCTTATTATTTTCCATTCGACTACCGGCGAATATCCGCTTTCCTTGAGTTCCCAGTATTTATTCGCTAGTGTTGTTTTCATACGGTGTTTTTTTTTTTTGTACTTTTGTGGTCATATTATCGAGTTTTGAAATCTAAGGAAGTCATACCTACGTAATATTTCTTGTTATTCGGGTTTTCTTTCGCAAATATTGTGGCCTGGTAAACTACGCTTTTGGCTAACCAAAACTTATCGAAAAATGTAATTCAAACCCTAATTTTTTTTTCAATTAAAGGAGCTAGGACCACGGTTTCATTTAAAAAAACAGAAAAAACAATGTGGTTTAAGAAAAAAAGGTTTTAAACTTCGGACTTTACAGGTAAATTTCTAAAAACCACAGCTTTTTTGTTTTAAATTTAAATATATTATTTATCGATCTTTTATCTTCAATTAGTGATATATAAAACTTTGGTGAGTAAATTAATTATTTACTTTTTATTAGACATTTGAAAATGGGGGGCGTGAATTTAAAAAAAAACGTTTGTCTAAAATATTATATTTGGTTTATTGGAACGAGCATAAAATTGACCCTGAAAATATCGTAAAAATAGAATCAATAGAAAAATTTTGAAAGATTTTTAAAGTTTAAAAATTGAAAAATACTGAATTCGTAAAATTCGATTAATTTCATTACTGTTTTTTTTTTTAATTAAAAAATAATATTTCTATTACTTTTTATACAACTTTAACAGTTCATTTTGGAAGTATAATCTATAAAGAGAATAAACAACCCACTATTAAAAGAGCAATCGATCAATCGATTTCATTTGATTGACAAAGAATGATTTCACCGATTTTGATCACAATAAAATTATTAGAAGTGTGGAATATTTGTTAATCCTCTTTAAATTCCAAGCAACATCGGGTCACCCTGCTCGTGTTAATATAAGTATAAATTATTAGTTTTTCATTTTTATTTTTTTATTTAAAATTCTTAATACACACACACACACACACACACACACACACATATATATATATATATATATGTGTATATATATGTATATATATGTATATATATATGTATATATATATGTATATATATATGTATATATATATATATATATGTATATATATATATATATGGGGGTATGTATAAATAAATCCACTTACTTAATTATATATCTATAATATAATGTGTGTGTGTGTGTGTGTGTGTGTGTGTGTGTGTGTGTGTGTGTGTGTGTGTGTGGTCACGAATAGGCTCCTATATGGTTGACTATTTAAAAAAAACTGATTACATATAATGATAGAAGATGTATCGAGACACAGGAATGGGTATGTTTGATCTGGCAGAACAGTGGTTCATTAAAATTGTGGGGGTCCGCGTTCGCGCCTGGTTCACAAAGTATGGAAACAAAAAATTTAAAAATAAAAAAAAGAAGCTTACAAGTGTTTTGATATAGATGTACATAAGAATACTTTCATAAGTATGGTTTAACTTAAATAGGGATGGTATAATAAAATTGTTGGGTCTGCTTTCGCGCCTGGCTTCCGTAGAATGGAAATAGTCATAAACTTTAATAAAGACTTTTCATAGAAATTGTCTGTATTTTTGAGATGAGGTGTTTTCATTGATTGAGATTGTCGGACTAACTTCCTCATCTTGGTTGTTATGGTGACCATAGTGACCATAAGAACCAAGATGAGGAAGTCAGTCCGACAATCTCAATCAATGAAGACTTTTCATATCTATCTGCGTAAGTATACTTTGGTAATTATGTTTCAGTTTGAAGAAATATGGCATAATAAAATTATGGGGGTGTTCGTTCGCGCCTGACCTCCATAGAATGGAAATATGTCACAAAGTTTAACAAGGTTTTTTAATATAGATCCATAGAATATTGTGATAAGTATTTCAGTGTGAACAGGTATGGTGTATATATATATATATATATATATATTAGCAAAAATACCCGTCGTTGACTGGTACCAAAAACAGCTTACAGAAAATGGACTCTGATTTATGAAAGTATGATAGCTTATGAAAAGGAAGGGTTGTAAAGAGATAGCTTCGAATTTGGGGGTATCAAAACCAAAGCAAAATATGATGAAAGTAAAAATAAAATAGATAAAACCCATAATTTATTATAACATACCTGTTCACCCTGAAACACTTATCACAATACTCTGTGGATCTACACCTTTTACACCTCAAATTAAAAAAGCACAACTTCAAATTAAAAAACACAACTTCAAATTAAAAAAACTAAACTTCAAATTAAAAAACATAACTTCAAATTAAAAAAAGACAACATCAAATTAAATAAACCCAAGTTCAATTTAAAAGCACGTGACATTATGTTAGAATTATTCATACTCAAACTTTGTAAGGTAATTTGCATAACATCACTTATGCAAATTACCCACTATTACTTGTAGTTGCTCGCAACAATAAAAAAAGAAAAGTTTCTAACAATTAACATTACAATAATTTAAAATATGGAAAATAACAATGGATCTCCGGTAGTTGTGCGATCAAGTAGAGGAGTCAAGAGAGGCACAGTACGTGGTCAGTACAAACGCAATCGAAATTCTCCTAAGCGTCGGATTCTGGAAGCCGCTCGAAATAGCAGGGACTGGACAACTGTCGCAGAGAACTGTGGGATAAATAGGAACACCGCGTACGCTTGGGTGAATAAACAGGCCAAGGGGCAAGACGTGGAGGATAAGCCGCGGGGTGGAAGGCGACATGGGAAAGTGAATCCGGACATGGTCAACAACATGCTTGATATAATCGGAGAAGATCCTACCATCACTCTCAAGGAGTTGGCCTTGAAGATTTCGGAGATGCATGGAATCAACCCCCCAATCAGCGTTACTACCATAAATAACCATCTCGATGGTAGACTCTTCACTGTAAAACGGGTTCACAAGCAAGCCGAGAATGTCAACACTCCGGAGAATAAGGTAAAACGTCGTATCTATGTAGAAAGGGTTATGGCCGCATTGGGAGCTGGTAAACATGTGGTGTATTTGGATGAGTCAAACGTGAACTTATTTTGTACTCGGACCGTTGGACGATCCGCGAGGGGCCAGAGAGTGGTGCTACATGTTCCAGGCTCGAAAGGTCCAAATATTCACATGGTTGCTGGTATTAGTCAACAGGGACTCATCAACTTCACCCGCAGGCGTGGCGCCTACAAGCACCCGGATGTCAACCAATGGGTTGCAGAACTACTCAATTCTGTCTTCGCAATGGGATATGATGCCGGACAGGTAGCCTTGGTAATTGACAACGCCCCGTGCCATTCCCGAGTGGAACAACTACACGACCAGGCAGCTTTTGCAGAAGTGGATGTTATTCGCTTGCCTCCATACAGCCCGGCTCTCAACCCCATCGAAATGGGCTGGTCAGCCATCAAAGCCGTCATCAAGAGGGATCTACCGAGCGTTATACATGTGCCACAACCGGAAGATATCACAAAAGTGGAGCACCGTCTTCGTCTTGTGGAGACCGCCATCGACCGAGCCTACCAAGTGGTAACTCCTGCCATGTCTCAGGCATTCTGTAATCGGGTTCAACGCCATCACGCTAGATGTCTCAGGGAAGAGGACCTCCCTGTTGGAGAATAAATGGTTTATCTATCATGTAATAAAATTTTAATTTAATTTGAACTTGGATTTTTTTAATTTGAAGTTGTGTATTTTAATTTGAAGTTTAGTTTTTTTAATTTGAAGTTGTGTTTTTTAATTTGAAGTTGTGTTTTTTTAATTTGAACTTTAGTTTTTTTAATTTGAGGTGTAAAAGATGTATATTAAAAAACTTGTTAAACTTTGTGACATATTTCCTTTCTATGGAGGTCAGGCGCGAACGAACACCCTATCATTTTATTATACCATATTTCTTCAAACTGAAACATAATTATAAAAGTATACTTACGCAGATAGATATGAAAAGTCTTTATTAAAGTTTGTGCCTATTTCCATTCTATGGAGGCCAGGCGCGAACGCAGACCCCACAATTTTATTATACCATCCCTATTTAAGTTAAAACATACTTATCAAAATATTATTATGCACATCTATATCAAAAACTCTTGTAAACGTTTTTTTTTTTTTTAATTTTTAATTTTTTTATTTCCATACTTTGTGGACCAGGCGCGTACGCAGACCCCACAATTTTAATGAAACATCATTATGCCAGATCAAACGTATCCATTCCTGTGTCTCGATGCATCTTCTCTCATTATATGGGACCAGTTTTCTATAATAGTCAACCATATAGGAGCCTATTCGTGACCAGACACACACCCACAGACGTTCAGCTTTATATTATATATATATACGTGTGTGTGTGTAAATACGTGTGTGCGTATGGGCATCTGTATAGAAATCTGATCAGCATTTTAACCGAATTGCTCCCAAACTAATCTTGCCAAACCTTTTGACATAAGTATTTAAAAGTAATGCTCTTTGGAGAAATCATAAAAATCTACATGCCAAAATGGACGGCTTCAAAGAAACGGCTTCAAATATAGTTCAAAGTAAACGGAGTTTATATTAAAAAGAGAATTACTTATGTCAATAAATATAGCAATCTCATATATATATATATATATATATATATATATATATATATATATATATATATATATATCAAATAAGAGGCGTGTTACATTTAATACTTTAAAGCCAAATAACAACGCGATTGTGTCACATTTTTTTCGTGGAAAACAAATAAATAACCAGTCGATATCCGATTATGTATGCTTTTCAATACATGTTGTTATTTTATTTTGGCGTTCTGTTTTCTTTGCAACCCTTAACAGGGTAATATATTTACAGTTAATCACAGTTATAAGATGAGGATATAAATTTAACGAAATAATACGAAAAGTGTATAAAATCATTCAACAACCAAATTTGATAATGAGATTTACCTTCACTGGTTTTGATGAATTAAAAAATTCTTTGAAGCATGGTAGTAATAAACATTTCCATTAAGGTGCGGGGGATGTTGCTCCATCTTCTGAACATACCTTCACGAAGTTCATCTTTTGTTGAATATTGTTTGCCATTTTGAGAAACATCTCTTCTCATCCATCCCCCAAACAATTTCAATTGGGTTCAGGTCCGATGAGCATGATGGATGGACCCTATTTTCTTGCAGAAAGGTCAAAGTCCGTCGTGCAGCGTGGATTGCAGCACTATCCTTTTGAAATAACCTTTCACCCCCACACAAACGATGATCCTCTGTAATCAACGATGTTTTTGTAGCACGCTAACATAACCAGCCGCTGTCTAACGACCCTGCATGTCCCATTTAGTGGTTGATCAGACTCTGTGTCGCTGATCAAACAGTAATCTGTGTGTCAGCCTGATTATATCGTGCAGTCGAACGAGTTGCAATCAAGCGAGCTGGCGGGAAAGATATTAGAATTGGCGAAATCGTTGACGTTCCACGACAGCCAGTTCTTGGTATTCGCGGAAGTGTGACATGAGTTTAAGTATGGCTACCTTATCCATCAAGAGCTTGATATCAGTTGACAGCAACTAAATATAATCATAAATTGAGCGTGATTTTTTTTCGAAAGTGTGTCACGTGATGTAGCCTTCGAGTGAAACAAAAAAGATATCGTTGTATCTGCAGAACGTTTTGTATTCTTAGGATGGTTCTCATTTTAGTATTGGCACAACATTGTGTTCAATGAAAACTTTGATCTACTTCAAGTTTATCACGCCGAACTCGGGAATCTTTCCACAAGGAAGTTGCATAACGGATAAGGTACAAAATAACACGGTAATGTTTCTGCACGAAATTTTGAACGAAAACCTTTATTTTATACACGGAAGTAGTTTGTTCCCATTCTGTCAGCAATAATCGGGCAGAAGTCTTCAGTAATTTACAACTGTATTTTGAGTATCGTTTACAATGAGGATTGAATCTTCAATCTCCTGAAGAATGTAATTTACTACTGAATTTTAGCAAGTATGTCTGATCTAGCTGAAATTTTGCATGTGCAATGATTTATATCTCTACAGGTTATGTGGTAAATTATAGCTCTGAACTAATTGTGGTTTCTGTTTTACAGGTGTTTGAACTGAGTCAGGTGTGAAATGGAGCCTTTTGAATGTCGAGCAGTGATCCGGTTTTTGTATTTGAAAGGACGCACAGCACATGAGACTTTTGATGAAATGAAACAAACTTCTGGTGATAATGCCTCATCATATGACCTTGTAAAACGCTTGCATCGTGAATTCAAACATGGCCGGAAGTTTGTGGAAACATCTCCCAGACCTGGTCACCCCCCTCCTGTCATTGATGAGGACTCTTTCCGTCAAGCTGAGGCTGCCATTTTGGAAGATCATCGCATTACTATTCGCCAAATAGCCCAAGATGTCAAGATTAGTACAGGGTCTGTGGAAACTATCATTCATTACCATTTGCATATGCATAAGGTGTCTGCCAGATGGATTCCCACGTTGCTCACACCATTCCAGAAGCGAGAACGCGTGGAGTGCTCGAGGATGAATTTGGAGATGTGCCAAGAAGATGTCAAAGTTTTTTAAAAGACTAATTACACAGGATTAAACCTGGGTTCATCACTATGATCCAGAGACCAAAGCCCAGTCAATGCGGTAGAAGCACTTGGATTCACCACCTCCAAAGAAGGTAAGGGTGCAGCCCTCTGCTGGCAAGGTCATGCTCACAGTCTTCTGGGACCAGGACGGAGTAGTGATGACAGATTTCCTGGCAAAGGATACCACAATTACAGGAGCCTATCAAGCTTCACTTTTGAGGAAATTAAGGGAAGCTATCAAAATCAAGAGGCGGAGCAAGATAGCTAATGTACCCTCTTCCTGCAAGACAACGCTACCATCCACAACTCGCATGTCGCCAGATCAGAAACACGAGCGTGTCGTTATGAAATCCTGCCCTATCCTTAATACGCCCCTGACCTTGCACCCTCTGACTTTCCCCTCTTCCCAGCCATGAAGTTGTTTTTGAAAGGAAAGCATTTCCCAGATGATGCAGCCTTGATTTCTGAAGTCACGTCGTGGTTGGAGAACCAACCCTGGGTGTTCTACAAAAATGATCTTCAGAGCTGCATCAAACGATGGGAAAAATGCATAACTCTATATCACGTTAGAAAGAAAGTACTATATATATGTGTGTGTGTGTGTGTGTGTGCGTGTGTGTGTGTATTTGTAGGTATTTAATAATTATTATAGTAAATAATAATGTCAGCTCCTTTAAGAAAGTTATTTCTTATCGTTGAGAACTTTTAGTTGTAATAAAGTCGGTCAACTTAGCGCATATGCGCTGATCGTCATAGAATGATAAGATCAATGACTGACGCTAAAAGCATTTAATAAGAATAAATGTTTAATTTCAACTGTATCTCTCGCGGTTTACAGTAGCCTAGTGGTTCGGGTCCTTGCTAATGAAATCAGACATGACTTATGTTGCCGGGGTTCGAATGTCTCGACTAGCGTTAATCGTGACAACCTACACTGATGATTCCCGAAAAGATGAAACACTAGTGTTAGTAGGTATTTCATAATTATTATAGTAAATAATAATAATAATGATAATAATAATAATAATAATAATATATATATGTATATATATATATATATATATATATATATATATATATATATGAACAAATGATTAATTGATTATTGAGCTTTTACATCTGGTTGAGATTACTTTACTTGTAAAAATTAACTCTTTAATATTTATAATATTTTTTAAGTTTACCATTTTGATTACCTTAATAAACTTATTGTAATTTTTATTTCTTTATATATATGTATATATACATACATATATATATATGTATATACATACATATATATATATATCACGTTAGAAGGAAAGTTATGTCATTTTTTGTTCAACATATTTATTTCATCTGCCATATTTACATTACATCATATCAATTAAATAAGGTGGATGAGGCAAAACTTTCCAATTCAAATTGATTACTTTTTTTCCTTAGATTTGTGAAGTCTCGCGTTATCATGCTGAATCACTACATCCATCCTATCAAATAATGCTAGTCATTTATTTATTTTGTATAGAGACATTCTGAAGTCATCCAGCTGAAAACAATATTTTAATGATATGATTGTTTCGTTACGCCGTAGTAATTCATAAGAAATCATTCCTCTCGTGTTTCACCATAAAGTGAGCATAATCTGCTTTGGGTCTAGTCCTTATTTTGGAACAGGCTGTGGGCATTATTTTCAGCTTAACCATTGTCTTTTGCGTATTCTTGTAAAGAACTGATTTTTCATCTCCTGCCATTATTATTTGCAAAAATGGTTCCTGACAATTCCTACAAGGCAAAGATATTGAGACAGTCAAGATTTCGTTCGGCATTGATCAAATCGTGGCTAACCCCTTGTCCAAGTTTTAAATTTTTCCTAATTCGTGAAAGCATGGAATTAAGTGTGGTCCTGTTGAATTCTTAAGCTGTTTCTATACTGTTTAACTTTGGATTGATCTCGCTAGTCAAATTGAAATTTTTTATTATTCAGAACATTCATCCCATAGAGAGTTTCTATATTCCTTGTAGTCTCTTTAATGGCATTTTCAATTAATTTTGTCCTTCCGTATGTCGCCGATCAGAACGATTAAAATCTTTAGAAGATTTTGCAAACCACCGTTGAAATTTTTTATTATTCAGAACATTCATCCCATAGAGAGTTTCTATATTCCTTGTAGTCTCTTTAATGGCATTTTCAATTAATTTTGTCCTTCCGTATGTCGCCGATCAGAACGATTAAAATCTTTAGAAGATTTTGCAAACCACCGTTGAAATTTTTTATTATTCAGAACATTCATCCCATAGAGAGTTTCTATATTCCTTGTAGTCTCTTTAATGGCATTTTCAATTAATTTTGTCCTTCCGTATGTCGCCGATCAGAACGATTAAAATCTTTAGAAGATTTTGCAAACCACCGTTGAAATTTTTTATTATTCAGAACATTCATCCCATAGAGAGTTTCTATATTCCTTGTAGATTTTGCAGCTAAGTTTTCTTTTTTGAACTTGCTTCTTACTAATATCCATTTTTGACAGCTGAAAAAGGTAAACTTATTTTCACACTAATTACTACGGGCAAAAACAGATATTAAGACATCAATTAATCAAAATATGTACAACTTAGGAAGCTGCAAAATGAAGTAAAACATATTACTTTTTATCGGAAGAAATGAATATCCGCTGTGTTAATAAGAATTGTCCTGATTCACGAATTATAAAACTCTTCGCAAATTATTTTTCTATACGCTGATGAAGCCCAGTTGTCATCATCATCATCATAGCCTTGAGCCCCTACAGGTGCATAGGTCATCCATAACAGTCCATCAGCGTCCACGGTCCTGGATGATTAACTGCATCTCTCCACAGAAGTAGTTGGTCTGCTTGGCGTCCGCCTCCAGGTCTCTTCTCCAGGTGTTCTTTTGGTCGGCCTCTTTTATTCTTCCCCTGAGGTTTCCAGATCAGGCCTGGCATGTGATATTTGTTGGTTATTTCCTCAGAGTGTTCCCGATTCAAGGCTATCTTCTAATTTCTTCCTCTTCTGGTACTTAGTTGGTTCTCCGTCAGAGATATGTATTACTGATCGTAATTGGCCAGTGGATCATTAGAATTCTTCGAAGGCATGACTTGGTAAAAGTTTGAACTCTTTTGATGCTGATCTTTGTTGTTCTCCATGTTTCTGCTCCATACGGTAGGACTGATTTGATGTTGCAATTGAACAGGCGGATTTTGGTGCGAAATGTAATGAGGTTGGATCGCCAGATGTTCTTGAGGGCATTAAATAATGCTCTCGCCTTTTCGATTCGGATCTTAACATCTGCATCTGTTCCTCCCTGTTGGTTGATCACACTCCCGAGTTAAGTGAAATTTTGACCTCTTCCAGGTTGTTATTGCCCAACTTCACTGCCTCTTTGCTGGAGGCGTAGATTTTCAGAATCTTGGTCTTGTTGGGGTGGATGTGGAGGCCAACTTGATAGGCGTGGGTGGCTAGGATAGAGGTCTTGTTCTGCATCTGTTGCTGCTTGTTGGAGAGCAGAGTGAGGTCATCAGCAAAGTCATGGTCACCTAGATGAGTCCAGAGGGTCCACTGGATGACGTCTCTCTGTCCATTTGTCGTCCGCCCTATCACCTAGTCAATGGCGGGAAGAAACAAGAACGGCGACCGAAGGCATCCATATCTTAGGTCAGTCCTTATGTTAAAATGACGTGTCAACTGTCCCCATGTACGACCTGACAAGCCATTATCTCACATGACTATGATCATTCTTGTCAGTTTTCTGGGATCCCACAGTGTCAAAGGAGTTGCCATAGGGTGTCACGGTGTATATTGTCGAAAGCCTTGAGGAAGTCCATGAAGTTGACGTACAACGAGGAATTTGACTCCAGGGGCTGCTCGACTATGATGCGTAGCGTGGCCTTTACAGGATCTGTTCCGCCTGAAGCCCGCCGAGTGGTCCCGAAACCTAAAATCCACTGCGTCTCTCATCCTCTCCAACAGAATCCGGTTGAACACCTATCCTGGTACTGACAAGAGTGTGATTCCTTTATAGTTCTCACAGCTGCTAAGATATCCTTTCTTGGGCAGCTTTATGATGTGTCTGTTTTTTCCAATCTGTTGGTACCTCTTCTTGTTCCCTTCCAAAGGTCTCGGGCATTGATGTCTTTAGTGGTAAGCTCCTGAAATACTTGAAACAATTGTAACTAACAATGAAATACACTATCTGTTGCTATCAACCCATTTTTTTTTTGAAGTCTTGGTTTTTGTTAAAACAATATATGAATGCTCAATTATGAAATAAGATAATTTTGTAGCTTAAAGTTTAAGTCATCTCATTTATTTTTGCCTTTGGTAACAGTTTAGACCACATGTACGAGGTGCCTTCAATAACTTTCCAGACTTTTTCGTTTTGACAGTTTTATTGATAAACTCTCCTCTTGCTGCAATGCACTTGTTGTACCGTTCTAATAACTTCCGGAGGGCCCAGGGAAGCTAGCTTGTGTGAGCGTGACAATGATCCTCGTCACCGCGTCTTTCATCTCCTCAACTGTTTCATAACGACAGACTTTAAGTTTTTCATTGGGCTTAGGGAATAACCAAAAGTCACAGGGACCAAGGTCTGAACTAGGATAACGTGAGGGACTGTCTTGATGTCTATCTTTGTCAAATAGTCTGTGATCTTCTCTGGGTTCCCTTCTGACAAACTTCTCCCAAATCTTTGCATCTTCAGTTCCTCGCGAATGATTCTGTGTCCAATTACCACACTGACATCACACTGTGTACTTTTTTCTCTCTATTATTCTTATTATTCCAGTTCCTTCTCCAGCTGTTCATTTGAACTTGAAATCATAAACATAAGTCAATCATCTCATGAGGTGTATTGCTATAACATACTGAATTTTCAAGAGTTTATGAGAATTTTAAATGCCTGTACAAAAAATCTGTAAACTTATCGAAGTCACCTCGTATATGTACATATTATATTTTTTATTACCGTTTTATCTGCTTAGCTACACTTGTTTCGGTCACCGAATCGTATCAAAGACCCAGTAACTTCATCAGACTTTAACAGGTTTAACTTGGTTTCTGCCTGACGAAGTTACTGGATCTTTGATACGATTCGGTAACCGAAACATGTGTAACTAAGCAAATAAAACGGTAATAAATATATATATATATATATATATATATATATATATATATATTTGCTCTGCAACTGTATTGAGAATTACCATTTCTGATATATATATATATATATATATATATATATATATATATATATATATATATATATTGCTGATTCGCACTAGCATACTTTATGAGTTTACTGAAAAAAATGAATAATGATGTCACTACAAATAGAAAAAAACTATTAAACAAGAGAACAAAAGCAAAAAAAACTATAAAAGTAAGTAATAAAAAAGAAAAGAAAAACAATCCATCTTCTAAGGGCAAAAATCTGTTTAAGTGTGTATGTATGTATGTATGTATGTATGTATGTATGTTTGTATGTATCGCAAAAACCTTCGACAGAGGCGACAGATTTTCACGGGATCATTTTGAAGCTCGACCCTTCGCACGACAAATGTCGAAATATTGGCCAAAAACATCAATCCATTCACCCTCAACTGGCATTTTCCTACAGGGAGTGGTAGCAAAAATTGTTCCATTCATGACAATTGAGCCAAACACGCATGCGCAAAAAGTTCTTTCTTGAATTAGTTTAAATATAAAAAAAAAACTTCATGCGTTTATAGACCTGTCGGTATAGTAGCAGCGTCGGTATCTTAAGATTGCACGTTCGAGCCGACATATCAGATATGTTTTTTTTTCTATTTTTAAAGGTTTAATATTGAAACAGAGTTATTTATGCCATTTCTTCGTTCGTCCCCCCCCCATCACGTTTGCTGGTTTTGTGTTTTTTTTTTTTTTTTGCTTTTTTTTTTGTCTTGGGTTTTCCGATTTTTAAAGAAGTTTTAACTCGTTCGCTTTATGTTTTATTTTGTTTTGAATTACCCCCCCCCACACACACACACACACAACACCTCCAAACACCCGGACAACGCCGGGTACCCCGCTAGTAAATAATAATAAAAAACAAAGAAAGAATAAACTCCAAAAAGAAATAAAAGTAAAATAAATAAATAGAAAATAATGTTAAAATTGTTACGAGAAAATGGAATAAAAAAAAACGTTTAAAACCAACAAAGCGAACAAGATGGCCACCAGATAAATAAACGCAGTAAAACTGAAATAAATTAATCATAACAAAATCAAAATCGAAATAATAAAATAACCATGAAAAGATAAAACACTGTAAGAAATTTAAGAGAAAAGAAATTGACGCCATATTGGATTTAAAGTTGGCCGAAGTAATCGTTCATTTTGATTGCATTTTGTGTCAATACTGTCGAAACCATAGCGAGATGAAGTTTACGAAATCAAAGCGAGGTTCACTTAGCCTGTCAACTTTTTCTTGCCTCGCGTGTACAATTAATCTCAACTGACGCCAAAAAGATATTTTAAGATTGATGCGTGGCGGCTATATATGAGGATGCTTGTCGAACGGGAGAAGTTATAACAAGTGTATTACTATTATTTAGATCAAATATATATAGAAACTATATATATATATATATATATATATATATATATATATATATATATATATAACTACTTCATTTACTCACATAAATTTAATATACGAAAGTATAGATTTATGTGTAAACTTTAAGTAATTACTTCAAAAGTGCTCAATACGTAGGTAGAGCTAGTTAGTAATTTATAAAATATATATGGCGATCGTATATATATATATATATATATATATATATATATATATATGAGCAAACAGTTAATAAAATATGTTAAAAACACTTTGAAATGAGTTAAAAACATATTTAATCTGAAAAGGAAACACTAGATAAATGGATAGTCCTTAATCCGCGGAGTTTCGAAGAAATACTCTCCTCTCATCAGAGGGTAGGAATTAGCAAAATGCGGGATCGGATTTTGCATGCAGAAGTATTTGATGAAACAACAAGTAAGTCAAAGATCTTACTTGAAAACAAAAAAAGTTAAGCAGAGGGAATATGGTAAAGAAAAAAGTGATTACACATGAATGGATAGTATATATATATATATATATATATATATATATATATATATATATATATATATATATATATATATATATACGGGGTGGCCTATAAGTCACTTTACATTTTAAAAATTCAATAACTTTTTCTATTAATATACTTTAATTTCTCTTTTCAGTATTATAAAATAGAATTTTTGGAAATTGTTTGTATAGATAAGTTTACAACAGAACAACGAGTGAGGATAATTGAATTTCCCTTTGAAAATGGACGGCCAATTGTTGCAATGCAAAGATCTTATATGCGCCATTTCAATGTTCAATATCCTCTTAAAAGATATGCTATTGAATTTGTTCAACCTCAGTTAGTAAACATGCCAGGGTATTGGTGGCAAACAAAATGGAGCAACTGCACATACAGCTAGAGCAACAATGCAGTTTTTAACTGTGATGTTTCAGGATTGAAAAAGCTCTTGAAATTTCGATTTTGAATAGCCTCCACGTTCATCTAATTTGACAGAACAAGACTTTTGGCTTTGGGGAAACCTTAAAGACTAATTGTATGCAAATAAGCCTCGAAGCATCCAAGGACTTAAGGCAAAGATACGCAGGAAATTCTTTCCCTACAACTTCCGATGTTAAGAACTGTAATAAAGAATAGCTTAGAAAGAGCTCGACTTTGCAAATCCGAGAATGAAGGCTACTTAAGAGACATTATCTTTCTAATTAAGTCAGAAAAAAATTCCATACTATAAACTGTGTAATAAAAAAGAATTAATTAAATACATATTTGATTTTAAAACTTTAAAGTGACTTATGGGCCACGCTATATATATATATATATATATATATATATATATATTTATACGAAGCTCTCTGTTTTTAAATACATAATCAGATCGAGTACAGTAAAAGCGATGGGCAAGTGAATATATATATTCATCCACATACAGTACTGTTTCGCTGTTTCATAGCTCATCAGCGCGGCTAGACAGGCAACTAACTCAAGCCAGGATTGAAACCCGGCCGTATGTACGACAGTCAAGGCTCCTAACCATTACGCTATTGGTGGCTGCTGAACGAGTAGTGAGTTTAACGATGTTTTGACATCGTCCGAAATACCTCCGCTCGATTTGTTTACACAAAGAGCGTCGCTTACATGCTAATGGTAATTCGTGTATCACTTCTCAATATGCTCAACTCAAGATGAGGAGCAATAAACTGGCATTTGATGAGATCGTTTACGGGCACTAACCCCATGGTTAGAACTGCTGAATATTAATCAGATGGTTGTAGGTTCAGTCTCTGGCTAGGGACGGGTGCTAGTCTAGCCGCGTTGATGAGCTGTGATACAATGAAACAGTCCTGTGTGTGGATTACTATATTTTAAGCCCCCTGGAATGTCAGGATCATGTGTCCAGGTTTCATAAATAAAATACAACAGATTGACGGTGCACTGAAGACAGCAGCCATCATTAGAGAATTCTCTCGACTTAATATCGATATTGTCGTCCTACAGAAACTTGGATGCTTGACAACAGCACCATTAAGGAAGCAAACTATACCTTCTACTGGCAGATGAAGCTTGCGGATCAACTAAGGCAGCAAGTGATTTCAATGCGGGAGTGGGAACCGAATATGATGCTTGGTCAACTTCCCTGGGAAGTTTTGGGAAGGGGAAGATCAACAAGAACGGTCAGAGACTATTTGAGCTTTTCTGCCACCATGGCCTTAGCCTTACCAACACCTTCTATAAGTGCGAGAGATCTATCAGGTGTCATGGATACACCTGTGTTGTCACCATTGACGCCAGGTTGATCTAATCATCATTAAAAGGTCGGACGTAAACAGCGATCTCCACAACCACGGCTATCATAGCGCGGACTACGACATGGATCACGCATTTCTGGACAGCAAGGTACGCATAACCATTTTAAGATGAGGGGACACCCACGTACAAACACCAGCTGCGCTAGCGACTCTGAAGAAACACAGCACTTTATAAGCGGCTAGAATATGCGCTTAGTGAAGGAACGACTGCAGATGGCACCACTGACCCAAAATGCATTGTTTACACCTACGACATCACTGCTACCGGGAAGGAAGAGCTGAAGAATACCGATTGGTATAAGGCCCATTAGGAGGAAATGGAAGATTATAAGGCCAGGAGAAAAACCTTACTAACCTACAAGGCCAAGCCCAGTCCCAGTACACTGCAAGTTTTCAGAACTGTTAGAAACAAAGCACAGCAGGTTACAAGCCGCTGCGCCAATACCCACTGGCTGAACCTCTGCGACAGTATAAAATCACTTGCTAAAACAGGGAATGCAAGAGGCGTGTACGAGGGTATCAAGACAGCAATAGGTCCAGTCCCCTCAAAGATAACTTCCCTCAAGTCCAAGACGGCCGAGATCACCACTGACCTGGAGAAGTAAATGCAGTGTTGAACTGAACACTACCAAGAGTTGTATGCAACGCTGAATACTGTAAGCTCTTGATGCCATCCTAGACCTGTCAGTCATGAAGAAGTTAGTCACTTTACCCATTGTTGAAGAGCTCAGCAGATTCAGCGACTGCCTAGCCTGTTAAAAACGCCTGGGGCGACGGAATTCTCCCCCAGAGGCACTGAAGAGCGGGAAATCAGCTCTGTTTCAGTTACTTCTCTACCTCTTCATCCTCTGCTGGGAACAGGGCTCTATCCCCCAAAACATACGATACATCAATATCGTCACCCTATATAAGAACAAAAGAGACCGCAGCGACTGCAACAACTACCGGAGCATTTAACTTCTAAGCGTTGAATGCAAAGTGTATCGCCTTAGCGCGCCTAAAGATCCTTGTCTCTCGCATTTATCCAGTGTGGCTTTAGCACTAGTCTAATAACAGTAGACATGATCTTCACACTATGAGGTGTCTGCGACACATCCTGCAGTACTGAAGTACGTGGATGAAACACTGTGCGCAACATACACGTAATACGCTCTGAAAGAAAGCTCCGATGATTGGAACATGTCAGGAGAATGGACGGGGAACGCACTTCGATAGTGCTTTCCTAGGCGAGCTAGCTATAAGCAGACGAAACACAGGACTCCCCAAACTACGCTTCTTATATGCTTACAAAAGGGGCATAAAGAAGTACGATATCACCCTCCGAACATGGAAAGCCTGGCTGTCAATCACCGTATTTGGCGACAGGGCAAATTCAATGCAGAAGCTACGCGTGAGGAATCAATTGCAGTGAAATGAGTCAATCGGAAGCAACAATATGAGCAACACCAACAGCCATCAACCCTCATCAGCACCAAATGCGGCAGGAACTGTATCTTCCGAGTTGGACTGTATACGGGACGGACGGTTATCGACAATGAGGCAAATGAAAGAGATAATCATTTATATACGTTACAAGAATTCAACTAAAAAATGTTGCTTTATATATATATATATATATATATATATATATATATAGTAAGTTATAAAATATATATGGCGATTAACCTACACTGAATATTCCGCGTTTCATCCACTCTAGAACTCTTCAGACTCATGCGCGAATTTTGTTGTTGTCTGTCGTTTTTATATACGCACCTTCTATTGAGATTTTAGTTAGAAAATCAGCTTTCTAGTATCCACCGCGCCCTTCCTATCAGTCAATGAACATGCACTTACCGGGCAAAGGCCTATTTGACCTCTGGTTGACCTGTTCCTTTGTGCGTGCTCTATTTAGACTGGATATCTAGTTTCTAGACCTGTTTAATCTATGTTACGGTTTGTTTGTTTTTTTTTTGTTTTTTTATATTAATTTATATATATATGTACATATATATACATATATTTATATATATATATATATATATATAGATAGATAGATAGATAGATATGATAGTTTATGTATATTCATGTTTATTTAATTTATTTATTTGTTTATTTTCTATTAGATTTAAAACATTAGTTACTTTTATTTTCATTTTAACTTTTTTTAACTTTCTCTCTCGTCTCTCTCTCTTTCTCTCTCTCTCTCTCTCTCTCTCTCTCTCTCTATATATATATATATATATATATATATATATATATATATATATATATCCGTTTCGATTCTAGTTTATGGCACCCAAGTCAACTTTTGAAATAACTATTATATATTGGGTAAAATATATAATAATCAATACAGAAGTTGTTCCATAATAATAAATATAAAATCTTCATAAATTAAAATATCATATTTAAGCGTATTTTACGACCAGGTAACACCGGGCTGCCTTCTAGTATATATAAACATACATACACTCGCACACACACACTCACACTTATACACATACACTCATACACACACACTCATACACACACACACTTACACACACACTCACACAGACACACTCACACACACACACTCACACTCACACATACACACACACTCACATACTCATACACACACACACACACATAGGTGCCTTAGACAAGGTACAGGCATTTAAAATTGTTGTAAATTCTTGAAAATTCAGTATATTATTGCCACAGATTATGAGGTGAATTAACAATTTTATATTTCAGATGCAAATGAACTGTACACACAATTATTCGCGAGGAAATGAAGATGTGGAAGATTTGCGCGAAGTTTGTCTCAAGTTTGTTCAGAGATAATCAGAAAGAAAGACATTGTCATAAGAGTAGGGAGATGGTTGAGCTTATCCATTCAGATCCCGCAGTTCTTGATGCTATGTTGATGGTTTTAAGGGCGTTCAGCAAGAGATTGCATCGGAAGAAACGGCACCTTTCAAATCGGGTCGGTTGCATTTCCACGAGAATAATGTACCCGTCTACAACTGCATCCTTATCACAGACTATTTGACCAAGATGGGCATCAAGTTCCTCACCCTCCATATAGTCCAGACGTCGATTTCTATGACTTTTGGTTATTCCCTAAGATTAAGGAGAACCTTAGAAGCTGTCGTTATGAAACAATTGAAGAGATGAAAGAGTAATTGAAACACTCACAAAAGAGGATTTCCGTGGGGCTTTCTGGAAGTTGTTGGAACGGTATGACAAGTGCCTTGTATATATATATATATATATATATATATATATATATATATATATATATATATATATACAACTACTTCATTTAATCACATAAATTAATATACAAAAGTATAAATTTATGCGCAAACTTTAAGTATTTACTTCAACAGTGCTCAATACGTAGGTAGAGCTAGGTAGTAAGTTATAAAATATATATGGCGATTAAGCTTAACCGCCATATATATTTTATAACTTACTATATATATATATATATATATATATATATATATATATATATATATACATTGTATTTTTTGTACAGAAAGTTGTTAGATGAAACAAGTCATTGGTACCGTCGGTTTCAAGCCCGATAATTAGGACCGTTTTAGATATCCATATCAAGCTCTTCTGCCAATACTCATCCCTCCCTGCTATCACATAGCACAGTCGACTGATGAGTATTGACTGAAGAGAGCTTGATATGGATATCTTAAATGGTCCTAATTATCGGCTTGAAACCGACGGTAACAATGACTTGTCTCATCTAATAACTTTATGCACACAAAATGATAAATATAAATACATTCTTTTTTTCCGGATTTTCCTTTTAATTGAGCACTTTTCTGGATTTCTCCCCCCCCAAAAAAAAACTAATCATATATATATATATATATATATATATATATATATATAGTTCCAGGTATATATTTTTCAGAGGTCAAATTTAACGAGATTAATTCAAGAGTGCTCAATACGGAAGTAGTCAAAATATTATTTTGATTTGTTTTACATGATCATAAATATGTCCCTACACATTCATGATCATGTTTCGGTCATCCAGTTACTATATCCTAGATATCTATTAAGGCGATATTGCTTATACAAAATCTTAGTCCGTAATGAAAATTATTCAGAAAATCAGTGACCAAAAAAATATCAGAAGGTCACATCACATGTCATTAAGAATAAAAAAGAAATGGTCATGAATATATGTGAAGAAAATGAAAAAAAGGGGGGTTAGGATTTAGGTTTATATCGAAATAAAAAAAGAAAAAGAAACAGAGTAAAAAACAGGGAGAGAAAAAGAAAGAAAGAAAAAGATGGGAAGAGTGTATGTATATATATATATATATATATATATATATATATATATATATATATATATACTTAATTTACTCACATAAAATTAATATAACGAAAGTATAGAATTATGCGTAAACTTTAAGTATTTGCTTCAAAAGTGCTCAATACGTAGGTAGAGCTAGTTCGTAAGTTATAAAATATATATGGCGATTAAGCTACACTGAATATTCCGCGTTTCATCCACTTTATGACTCCTCAGGCTTATGCGCATAAGCCTGAGGAGTCCTAGAGTGGATGAAACGCGGAATATTCAGTGTAACTTAATCGTCATATATATTTTATAAATTACTATATATATATATATATATATATATATATAAACATATATATATATATGTATATATATATATATTTATGCGTGTGTGTATGTATCTGTATGTGTGTGCCTGTGTGTGTATGTGAGTGTGTATGTGCCTGTATGTGTGTAAATGTATTTGTAGGTGAGTTGCTTAGGGTTGTTAATGTTTTCCCACATTGTTAATGAAGCTTCAAGTGAATTAATGTCAAAAAAATGTTGAAAAATCTGCCTTGATGTCAGTTTATTCTTGCTTTGACGTTAACAACCGCTTTCCAGGCACTCCTGTCTAATATCTGAGAGGAAGGCGATCTTCATTTTCTATATTTGTTTCAAGCAATCATACCAAAGCGGCGATAGGAAAAAATGTCTTTTTATTCTGACGATTTAGCCGGAAGGTCGCCAAAGCGTTGACATCTGAAATTGCCTGCAGCTTTCGATTTTCATGAATAATATTTGTTGTTTAAGACATCAAACCGCGCCAATCTTCAAGAAGAAATGTGCATCGCGAATTGGCGCCGTGGTGAGAAAGTATTAGAGTAAAGAGTGTAAAGCAATTGGAAATGTAAGATGAAGAAGATGAAGAAAAAGATTAACGAGATGATGAAAAAGATGAAAAAGATGAAGAAGAAGATGAAGAAGATGAAGGAAAAGATGAAGAAGATGATGAAGAAGAAGAAGAAGAAGAAGATGATGATGAAGATGATTAAGAATAAACACGAAATAATTCTCGAAGAGACTAGGTAGATATAATACCTATTTTTACTCTTATATAAAAGTCACTTTGTGCGCGTGTGTGTGTGTGCGTGTGTGTGCGCGTGTGTGAGTTCCTTCCATTTTTCCGTCGCCACTAGTGCACGAGTGCATGTAGTTGGTGACTTCAATGTCCACCACAGCAACTGGCTTGGATTTTGTACTAACACAGATGCAGCTGGTACCACAACACGTAACTTCTCTATATCTCATTCCCTATCACAGATGGTTACGTTTCCAACCCGTTTCCCAGACTAGCAAGAACACGCATCACTTCTAGACCTGTTTCTGACCACAGTTCCCGATGATTGTGTAACGGCAATTGAAGCACATGTTCGCAAATTTTATAGCAAGCCCAAGAAATTCTATAGCAAACTCCACTCTCCCCAATGGTTTATTTCTACTTGTGCAGCCTCCTTAGCGCAAAGGCAGCATGCGTACCGCAGATTTAACCGACATAAGTCCAGTTCAAACAAACAGAAATATATAGAAGCCAGAAGTAACTGTAAGAAAGAAATAGCGAGAGAGAATTTTCTGAAACGACCAAAAACGCATTGAAGCACAGAAATTAGGAACCCGTGACTTCTGGAAAATCTACAACAGTGTAGTAAATAATGGGCAATCAACAATTCCTCCACTATACACCAATAATGAGGTTGTTTGCTCAGCAACCGAGAAGGTTAACATGCTTGTCAGTCGGTTTGCCTCCAACTCCACAATGGACCCTGCTAACCACCCCTTCGCTGACTTTCCTTTGCGGACAGACGCCACACTAGACAATCTGAACATCACCCCTGCTCAGGTGCATGCTATCATAAGAAATCTTGACACTGCAAAAGCATGTGGACCTGATCTCATCCCGTCAATGCTATTAAAAAAGTGATCCAATGAAGTAGCTCCAGTTCTTTCCAAACTTTATAACTAATGCGTTAATGAATCTTGCCTTCCTGCCTGTTGAAAAACTGCTTCTGTGGTACCTGTTTTCAAGAATTCTGGCGAAAGGACTGACCCAATAAATTATCGCCCCATTAGCCTCCTCCCACTTTTTGCCAAAATATTTGAGACCATAATTAACCTAGCTCTAGTCCATCACCTTACAGATGCTAAACTTCTGATCGACCGACAATATGGATTTAGACAAGCCCGTTCCACAGCAGACATCCTAACTGTAATCTCTGAACGTATATACCATTCACTGGACAAAGCAGGGGAGGGTAGAGCGGTAGCTCTAGATATATCTAAGGCTTTTGACGAGGTATGGCATGAAGGTCTCAGGAAAATCAGATCATACGGTACCACTGGAAGAATACTTAACATAATTAAATCCTTCTTAGATAAGAGAAAAATCCAGGTTGTCCTCGACGGTCGTACATCTAAACAATATGATATAAATGTGGGAGTGCCTCAAGGGACTATCCTTGGACCTCTATTGTTCCTAATATTCATAAATTACCTCCCCGACAAAATTGTATGTGAGATGCGTATATATGTTGATGACACCACGCTCTATAACAGACACAACAGGAAAACAAATGAACTCATATCTAAAGAAATGGCAAAAACACTAGAGGATGACCTCCAATCTGTAGTGGAATGGGGACAAAAATGGATGGTCACATTCAATGCTGCTAAGACTAAACTTGTTTCCTTTAGTAATTACAAGAAGCCTTCTCTGCCACCAATAGCAATGGCCAATGACTCTTTATCTGAGAGTACATCTTTCAAACTGCTTGGCCTAACGTTCACAGGAAACATGCATTGGAACAATTACATTGAGAGTATTACCAGGACCGCTGCGAAGAAAGTAGGTTCTCTCTACCGTGCTAGAAAGCTATTAACGCCTGAAAGTATCCTGTACATCTATAAGGCCACCATTCGCCCATGTATGGAGTATTGTTGTCATATTTGGGCTAGTGCATCTGCTACTAGTCTCTCACTCCTAGACAAGGTTCAAAAGAGAGTCACCAATCTGATAGGTCCTGAACTCTCATCTAAACTTCAGCCTCTGTCCCATCGACGAAATGTTGCATCCCTCTGTCGGTTTTACAAGTACTTTAACGGTGTTTTCTCTAACGAACTGCAAGCACTTGTACCCCCTCGACGTAAATACCCCCGACAAACCCGACAAGCAGCTAAATCCCATCCCTTCACAGTAGAGATCCCTAGATGTAAGAGAGCTTTCTACTCCAATAGTTTCTTCCCGAGAACCGCTAGACTTTGGAATACTCTTACGGATCCCTGCTTCTCTAACTGTACTGACATGCAGAAGTTCAAGTGTAACATGAACCGACATCTTACTGCCCAAGTCCCAACATAGTACCCCTGTAGTTTATGTCCCTGATAGTAGCCCCCTACATCAAAGTGGCAATGTGCCTTGTTTTGGGTGAAAATGTAATAAAAAAAAAATGTTTAAATGTTCCGAAACGGCTGAGCCTTATTTTTTGTAAATTTCACCCAAAGCTAATTTATATGTCTGGCAGTGTTCTTAGATATGTTTTGTACAGAAATTCCTCCAATAAGTATCTAAAATCGAAAACCCCGATCCTAAAAATAATTGTTACAGAGAATATTTTACGTTACACCAGCCTAGGGAGATATCTTAGCAAATCAGTTCTTAAACAAAAATTATTGTATTTCGAAAATATGGCTCAGTAGTAGAGCATTCGACTAAAAATCGATTAATCCCGTCGTCAAGTCATACACTTCAAGAAATCATATTGTAATTACCAAAGAAACTTTAAAATAAGCATTACCAAAGAAACATTAAAAAACATTACCAAAGAAACATTAAAAAACATTACAAAAGGAACATTAAAAAACATTACCAAAGAAACATTAAAAACATTACCAAAGAAACAGATTAAAATAAGCATATAAAAGGCATCAAATTAAAACAACTCCCGGGCAAGGCCGGGTAATACTGCTAGTTGTTAATAAAAATTTACACTGTATTGACACCAATAAAAAGTAAAATTAACTATTTGCTATAACAGATTTCTCCCCTTTGAAAGAGTCACTTCGTAAGACTAACCTTGTATATGAATTTAAAAGCTCATTGGGAGACTGTGCCCCCGACAGAAGAATATGGCATGACTCCAACGGCATTATCCAAGACACTAACATTACATCACTGTGAACAAAGTGCAATCTAAAAACACCTGAAAAAACAGCATTCCGTTCCCTTGTCCCAGTTTAGAAAGCTCCTAGTTATTAATACAAACATTCTTATACAATGTAAGAATAAACGTAAGCTTGAAATACTCGAAGCTATACTAATAAAAACTATAAAACCTAACATGAAAAAATAGACTTTACTAATAGCTTTAACTTTTTGGAGTGTCATAAATAGTAAAACTCCAACCAGCATAATTAATCGCTGAATATGAATCCAGAAGGATTTGAAAGTACTTGGGCAAATCAAAATTACATCAGCCAGTTCCCACCTGAAGTAAAGACTACAATACGAAAAATGGAAAGGCTGCAAAGTAAAATTAATAGACTAAAAACGTCTATTCAATTTGAATTCTTGGATAGAGTATCAGTAATTATTTCAAATTCTTCATCCAGTTTTGATTTGGAGCACAACGTAAGAAAACGATGTGTTAGGGTCCAAATTAAATTGATCTTACGGTATCGGGGGCAAAATGAATCCAACTTAGCTCATTTCTTTTGGAATTTGATTTCTGAAGAGGTTGTACGATCATGAGTTGTGACCGCGCCCAATTTTATAAATACTCTTAGGTTTGAGCGTGATTAGTCTCGAGGATCTTTGAGTAATATAACGTTGCTTTATTTTTATCGCTTTCCCCCATTTTTTTACCGACATATAACGAAACGCAACGTAATTTGCTTTGAGAAAACGAAGACAAAAGCGGTCAGCTGACTCCTCCGCTTTTTTTCTTTTCTCTTCCTCAACCCTTCTAATTTATTACAAAATGCTTTTAATCATGAATTATAAAAATCTTCCGTTGATGATTGCGATATATATATATATATATATATATATATATATATATATATATATATATCAATGATATAAATCAAATCAATAAGTACACACACACACATATATATATATATATATATATATATATATATATATATATATATATATATATATATATATAATTCGAAATATGAGATTAGAAAGACAACCACGTGCGTATCTGTATTTTTTTAAATAAACAAAATATTTATGTAAAGTTTCAAATTTTCGGCTTATAAAGCCTTCATCAGGAATTTTCTTTTTAAACAATACAATATATATATTTTTTTCTTACGTGCCATGATGTCGTTAGGCAGATTTTGTTGGTCGAAGTAGAGAGTGTGTATTGTCAGTCTAGTGGGTAGCGCCGTCTAAGCGCAAATGGGTAGTTTAGTAGTAATCCACTTTTTAGAAGCACGGGGAAAACGGAATTCGAAATATGAGATTAGAAAGACAACCGCGTGTGTATCTGTATTTTTTAAAATCCTTCTAAAAAGTGGATTACTACAAAACTATATATATATATATATATATATATATATATATATATATATATATATATATATATATATATATATATATAAAACAACAGAGATTTTCCATAAATATTTTCCTTAGGCCTGAAATGCACGGTGAGATGGGGTAATTTTTTTTTTTTTTTGCTAACTCTTTCCGAACCCTTCACATTTTCCCTAATTTTTCTTTCTTTATACCCTCATACACTTTGGTCTATGTATGTGTATGTGTGTGCGTATTATGTACGTATATATGTATGCATTTATCCGAGTGCATGTGTATATGTACCTGAAAGTGTACGTACACGTCAGTATATGTGTATATATGTATATGTATGTGTATGTATATATATGTATATATGTATGTATATGTGGATATATGTGTATGTGTGTGCATGTATGTGTGTGTGTTTTTTTCAAAACACATTTTCTTTAAGTGTTCATTTTCTTCATATTACCGTATTAAGTGATGGTCTTTGTGTAAACAAATCGAGCTTAGGTATTCGGACGATGTCAAAACATCGTTAATTCGCTATCGATACAGCAGTTGCCGTTTAGCATAATAGTTCAAAGCTTTGACTCTCGTACGTATGGTCGGGTTTCGATCCTGGCTTGAGGTAGTTGCCTGTCGAGCTGCATTGATGAGCTGTGATACAGCGAAACAGTACTGTATATGGATGACTACATATATATATATATATATATATATATATATATATATATATATATATGTGTGTGTGTGTGTGTGTGTGTGTGTGTGTGTGTGTGTATATATATATATATATATATATTTAAATTGTAATTCAATGAATTTCAAAAAACTCTCCTTGAAATGAAATGAAGTGGTTGAGTTTCATATCAAAGAATTTTTATTATTCTAAGCAAGACAAAGAATTCTTTAGAAAATTAATCTCCTTAACCTATAGGGTTTCGATGTTTACCATCTCATCAGAGGAGAGAAAATATTAGCAAATACTTATAAAGGTATGCACCCTATTTGCTAAAGTCAGTGAAACATGGAAAGTCAAAGTGAAAATAATAAATTCATCAAAAGTCCTGTAGCAGGAGGATTTGCAGAAAAATAGAATAATAAAAATTTGCAGAAAAATAGAATAATAAGAATTCTTTAATATGAAACTCAACCACTTCATTTCATTTCAATGAGAGTTTTTTGAAACTCATTGAATTACAATTTAATTTATTTGCTCTATCTTGCATATCGAGCAATTCTTGTTTAGATGGGATAACTTATAGAATATTCCTGCCAGTAATATTTTGTAAACCTACAATCTCACGTTTCCATAACAACTGATTGTTAAATAAAGACTATTCTGAAGTATATATATACACACACACACATATATATATATATATATATATATATATATATATATATATATAACAAAAGAAATTAAAACTGTAAGTTGAAATTTACAATCAGATTTATTGTTCGACTGAATACTCCAAAAAAAAAGGACAATTTACAAAATTATTTTTTTTTAAATATCTATATTTAAAATTGTAAAATATCTATATATTAATACTCGTATTTATATTAGATTCTTCCATTAATAGCTCTATGTACCAACACCTTATAGCACATGATACCCCTCAAATGAATTTAGAAACATATTAATTAAAACTGTCTCACATTGTAACCTGCGCCTCACAATCATGGAAGTCTTACTCATTCGCATAAACTGATTGTTAAATAAAAACTATTCTGAAGTATATATATATGATAATTATTTTTTTTTTACTATAATAATTAAATACCTACAGACACTAGTGTTTCATCCTTTCGGGATTCTTCAGTGCAGGGTGTCACGATTAACACCAGGCGAACGATTCGAACCCCGCGACATCTCTGGCTCGATTAGCGGAGACCGTATCCATTCGGCTACCATTAACCGTGTGAAATAGCGTTGAATTTTAAACATTTTAATTTAAATGTTCATTACGTCAGTCAGACAGTGATCTAATCGTAATACGATTATCTATGCATAAGAGCTAAATTGACCGAGTTTTAATTCAACTGAAAGTGCTCAACGATAAGAAATGAATTTCTTAAAGGGGCTGTCATAATTATTTTTTTTACTCTGAGCAACAGCCTCTACCAAACTCTTCAGTAAGTTTTTTTGCCTACAATCTTGAAATTTAATATCTTGGGGGTTTAGATGGGTAGAAATAATAACCGGTAAAATAGCTTGTAAAGGGTTAAAACGGAAAATATATATCGGAACGTGGAAGGCACAAGTAAACTTTCAGTGTTCCTGAACGCATGCGTAAATATATATTTATACGCTAAACTATTTAACTATTCTTTATCCGTGCAGCGGTAACCACTAAGGCTAAGGCGCTATATGTCTTGGTTTCGATTCGAGCTGATGGAACCTAGGTCATATTTCTTTTTATTTTACATTTAAAATCATTTCTATATATTGGTTACTGTATAATAATCAATAGATTATCGTGTCCATGGCAATAATAAATACGAAACCTGCATAAATTAAAATTTCATATTTAAGCGTATTTCACGACAGGGCAACGCCAGGCGGCCTGCTAGTATATCACACCATCTCTTCTATGTGATAGTTTTTGCTATTCTTTATTGTTAAATATTTGCACTTTACATGCAACCTGATTTGGAACAGAATACATCGAAGAAATATGTTTGCACATATGTAGCTAAATCATGTTTTCATGAAAACGAACGTATATTTAATCGATTGATAGATGTATAGAGTTATGTAAACTTTATATAGAAACTGTCAGTAATATATAGACGTCTGTTGGTAATTTCGTCGATGGGTCGATGGGTCGTTCGAGGTTTTGAATTCGTCTCGGAAGAGAAGAGGGGCTGATAGGAATAACATTGGCTGTGGGTTGTTCGGATAACAGACAAATTGGGACCACGCCGAACACTCAGACTAAAAATCTTGTGATCGATAAAGCAAAAGGGGGACGGGAGAGGATTTGCAGATTCGGATTGGGAAGAGCTGATGGACATATTGGTTTTATTTTCGTTGTCTTAATCTGATCGATAATGGAACGGCCATTACAGATATTGATGCTATTACTGGCAAGAAGGAAACTTCGATGTTTTTTATGAACTCTTAATCTAGACTTACCTATCTTATATCTTATATATATATATATATATATATATATATATATATATATATATATATATATGAATTCACGTGAAATCACCTTTTTCTTCATCCTATTTCCTCTGCTTCACTATTTGTTACCAAGTAAGATCTATGACTTACTTATAGTTTCATTAAATACTTTTGCAAGCAAAATGCGATCCTGCATTTTGCTAAATCCCACCCTTTGATGAGAAGGAAAGTATCTTTCGAAACTGCGGATTAAGGACTATTCACTTATTTTGTGCTTCCTTTTTTAAAATCAAATATGTTTTTAACTCTTTTTCAAAGTGTTTTTGACATGTTTTATTAACTACTTGTTCTTATATATATATATATATATATATATATATATATATATATATATATATATATATATATATATATGAATGTGGTCGAGATTTAGAAAGCTATCACAATGCGAGGAATGGGATATAGTCGTTGATGAGAGAAGACGAAAACAAGTGGCGATTTACAAATCAATAAGTCCACACATATATGTGTATATATACATATATTTATTCAATTGTAGTAAGTACAGATGTCTTACTTGTTATGTCTGTGACAATATCAATATATTTCCGGAAAATTTCCCTTTTTCCATGGTGGATATTACAGTTTTATTAAGAGCATACCGGATGGAACCAAAGGAATGGATTAAATGGGGGTATGTGGCAAATGGATTCGCTACATACCCCCATTAGGAGTCAAAAACATTTTACAGAGGGTATCGGAATCTGTATCGGTATCGGAATCGGAAATATTTGTACCGATTTTCTGAATTGCAGATCGATTCTTTTAATTACCTTTTTTATTTGATTTTCTTTAAAACAAAATCTTCCATTGCGTGTAGTAATGATAACATAATAAATATTTATTGACTTTAAACTATGAAGTTGAAATCGAAAGATCGACCCCCACAAGTATATTTTTACGTTTAGGAAAATATTTGCACATTTAACATGTTTTTTTTTTGTTTTTTTACAGTAATCGGAGAAAATACATACAGCTATATAGTTAAATATTTAGAGATTTCTAAAGATTCGGAATCGAAATCAGTTATTTTATCGGAATAAGGAATTTGGTATGGAATCGAAAATTGTAGCAGAATCGGGAAAATATTGGAATCATTCCATCACTATATATATATATATATATATATATATATATATATATATATATATATATAAGAATAACAGTACAGTTACCTTCCAAGATCCAAATATATTTTTTTTATTTTTGCAAAACTGCTCCTCCAGCATGTAAAATTTCAGTACATTTTTATAGATCCGTTTCGTTGTGCAGAAACAAACAGTTAATGTTATGTCAATATATTCTATACCTTATTTATATTAGTAAATAACAGAGCAATTTTACCGTGTGAAATACATATATAAACATACATATGAAGAATCAGTTTCGTATTTCAACTGATATAGACTCTTTTTAAATATAATCCTGGTTTACAAATTACAGAAAATAAATAAATAGTAATAATAATAGTAAGTAAGTCTGTAGAAATTTTTTCCAAACACTTTAACTCATGAACTTTTGAATAAAACCGGTTTAGCTTTTCAATCTAAACAAAGATGGCTGCTAGTACAAACACACGATGTTGAATCCTCTTTGAACCGTTTTCTTCTTGCAGCATTATATCGTCACGCATTTTTTTTAAGTAAATAATTTCTCATCATTCTGAAATGTACGAGAAACGTGCAATAAGTAATGCCCCTGACCCACTTCCAGTTGTCTGATCTAGCTGAAATTTTGCATGTGCAATGATTTAGATCTCTACGGGTTATGTGGCAAATTACAGCTCTGAACTAATTGTGGTTTCTGTTTTACAGGTGTTTGAACTGAGTCAGGTGTGAAATTGAGCCTGTTGAATGTCGAGCACTGATCCGGTTTTTGTATTTGAAAGGACGCACACCACAGGAGACTTTTGATGAAATGAAAGAAACTTATGGTGATAATGCCCCATCATATGACCTTGTAAAACACTGGCATCGTGAATTCAAACATGGCCGGAAGTCTGGGAAACAGCTTCCAGGCCTGGTCGCCTCTTCTGCCATTGATGAGGCATCTGCCTGTCAAGTTGAGGCTGCAATTTTGGAAGATCGGCGCATTAATATTCGCCAAATAGCCCAAGATGTCAAGATTAGTACAGGGTCTGTGGAAACTATCATTCATGGCCATTTGCATGTGCATAAGGTGTCTGCCAGAGGGATTCCCAGATTACTCACGCAATTCCAGAAGCGAGAACGCGTCTAGTGCTCGAGGATGAATTTGGCGATGTGCCAAGAAGATGAGTCAAAGTTTTTTTAAAGACTAATTGCACAGGATGAAACCTGGGTCCATCACTATGATCTAGAGACCAAAGCCCAGTCAATGCTGTGGAAGCACTTGGCAAGAGTGCAGCCCTCCGCTGGCAAGGCTATGCTCACAGTCTTCTGGGACCAGTACGGAGTAGTGATGACAGATTTCCTGGCAAAGGGTACCACAATTACAGGAGCCTATTATGCTTCACTTTTGAGGAAATTAAGGGAATCTATCTAAATCAAGAGGCGGGACAAGATCAGCAAAGGTACCCTCCTCCTACAGGACAACGCTCCGGTCTACAACTCGCATGTCGCCAGATCAGAAGCACAGGCGTGTGGTTATGAAATCCTTTCCCATCCCCCCTACTCTCCTGACCTTGCACCCTCTGACTTTCACCTCTTCACAGCCATGAAGTTGTTTTTGAAAGGAAAGCATTTTCCAGATGATGCAACCTTGATTTCTGAAGTCATGTCGTGGTTGGAGGACCAACCTAGGGTGTTCTACAAAAACGGTCTCCAGAGCTGCATCAAACGATGGAAGAAATGCATAACTCTGAGTGCTTCCTATGTAGAGAAAGACTAATAAATGTGCCAAGTTTCGTTATTCTACTGCTATGGAAAGTAGGCCAAGGACATTACCTGTTGCACACCCCTCGTATATGCACGAAAAGAGACCGTATTGTCGTACTGTTATTATTATTGTTATACTCAACATGCATCTTGTTAAAATTTTTAACCAAAATTTTTTATATATTAAAATTTGGTAATGTTTATATACGAATAACATCTGTCAATTTTGTATATATATATATATATATATATATATATATATATATATATATATATATATATATATATATATATATATACGTTTAAAATAAAGTTTAAAATCAAGTTTAAAATAAAGTTTAAAATAAAGTTAACATGGTGAAGAGAATAAAAGGAGGAAAAAATGAGGTAGCCAATTGACCGGTTTCGCCCTCGCTTTATCAAAGCTGTATCGAGAGATTTAAGAAGAAAAAAACGCTAATGGGAATCGGAATTATGTACAAATAAAAATAACGTTGCATTACGTTATGTATGGGATAAAAATGGGGGAAAGCGATTGAAATACAGCAACGTTATATTACTCGAAGATCCTAGAAACTAATCACACTCAAACCCAAGAGGCATTCCTTCTGTTTACAGAGGGAAGGCCTTCTCAACCGAACGTGAACAGTCTCCAAGATCTTTAAATGAAATAGTGAGTGAGCACGACACAAGATTGAAAAAGAATTCATGCTAAAGTTCGCTGCACAAGGCGGGATTTTTATAAGGTGGTCAGTAATTGAAGACCCGTATGTATTGGCAATTACATTTGTTGTTTGGTATGTCCTTTTTCTGATTTTGGTAGGTACGTATTGTTGGACTTTTCCATCCAATCTTAATGTTGTTCGGCCCACATAGTTGACACTGCAACTAAATTCAAAATTGTAAATTACATTATTATTATAATGGGGGGTGGATAGAATATTTTTTCGTGAGGATAGCATTAACGTTCTCGTATATATATATATATATATATATATATATATATATATATATATATATATATATATATATATATATATATACAGTGATGATCATATTTATTGGCACGGTAAAATAAAAGTTAAATTT
Source organism: Euprymna scolopes (assembly GCF_053919585.1). NCBI lineage: Eukaryota > Metazoa > Mollusca > Cephalopoda > Sepiida > Sepiolidae > Euprymna > Euprymna scolopes. Next base: position 113,495,432 of record NC_136510.1, read on the forward strand.
TGTCTAATAAATTCTAAAAAAGGGATTAAATTAAAGAAAATAACAAAGTATATTATGTATTTTTAACTGGCCTTTCCGATGCAGCAATCGGATTTTAGAAAAAATAAATAACAAAGGAACAACAAACATAATTGCAAAAAACCCTTGTTCAAAATTATTGGCACGATTTATTTAATAATCAATTGTATAGCCTTTGGCCTTGATTACCTTCCTCAGTCGCTTTTCATAGTTTACAACCAAGTTGTTGCCCTCTTCAGTAGTAATTTTAGCCCACTCTTCCTGACAATAATCCTCCAATTGAATAAGATTCTTAGGCTTCCTTTGCATTACCCTCAATTTTAATGTTCTCCATAAATTTTCAATTGGATTAAGGTCTGGACTTTGTGATGGCCACTCCAAAACATTAATATGATTGTCCTCAAGCCATTTCTTAGTCAGTTTAGCCGAATGCTTTGGGTCATTATCTTGCATGAACCACCAACGACGACCAAGTGAGAGCTCTTTAGCAGAGTCTTTCAGGTTTTCATCCAATATTTTAACATAATCTTCCTTTTTTATGCTACCTGTGACCTTAACAAGTCGCCCTGGTCCAGAGGCAGCAAAGGATCCCCAAAACATCAAACTGCCTCCACCGTGCTTCACTGTGGGTATGGTGTTCTTAGGCAGGAAAGCTTCGCCAGATTTTCTGTAACTATAAGACACTTTATTATGGCCAAATAACTCTATTTTCGTTTCGTCAGTCCATAGAACACGTTTCCAGAATGCAACATCTTTATCAATATGACGTTTTGCAAAGGCTAGCCTTGCTTTCAGGTGCATAGGCTTCAATAAGGGAGTCTTTCTCGGACGACATGCTTTTAAACCAGCTCTCTTCAAAACTCTACCAACTGTATGTCGAGATACATTCACTCCAGAGGTGCTCTGTTCATCAACAATCTCCCCAACAGAGATCCTTGGGTTTTGTTTTACTTGTCGAACAATTTTCCGTTCATCTCTTGGGGAAAGAATCCTTTTTCTCCCTCTACCCTCTAAACTCATAACGTGGCCTTGCGATTTGAACTTGTTTATTATGGCTCTAACAGTGGATTTGGGAAGGTTTAGCTTCTTTGAAATCTTATCATAGCCCTCCCCATTGGTATGGCATGCTACAACAAGCTTCCTGACGTCTTCGCTGTGTTCCTTAGTTTTAACCATGGCGATTGAAAATTATAATTTAGTCACTTATAATAGTTTAAATAAATCGCTATCTAAAAATTATCTGAAAAAAATTATTCACTGAATTAGCGTTAAACAAGCATAATATGGCTATAAAAGGTTCAGAAAGCACGTAAACCGGAAATTGATTGATATTATACTGATACTAAAAGAAAAACAAAGCCGTGCCAATAATTTTGAACAAGGGTTTTTTGCAATTATGTTTGTTGTTCCTTTGTTATTTATTTTTTCTAAAATCCGATTGCTGCATCGGAAAGGCCAGTTAAAAATACATAATATACTTTGTTATTTTCTTTAATTTAATCCCTTTTTTAGAATTTATTAGACAAAATTTAACTTTTATTTTACCGTGCCAATAAATATGATCATCACTGTATATATATATATATATATATATATATATATATATATATATATATATATATATATATATATGTATATATATATATATATATATATATATATATATATATATTAGTGACGGGACGGTTTCAATATTTTCCAGATTCCGATACAATTACAGATTTCGTACTAAATTTCTCATTCCGATACAATCTCTGATTTCAATTCTAATTATCTATAACCCTCTAAATATTTAACTATTAAATGGGTGATCTCGATTATTATAAAAACCTCATCTTAAACGAGCATGTATTTTCTATGACGTCAAAACACACTTATGAGGGGCAGATCCACAGATTTTAGTTTTACTGAAAATTTTAATCAATAAATGTTTATTATTGTATTATTACTACGAGCAGTCGAAGATTTTCCTTAAACTAAAATTAAATAAAAATGATAATTAAGGAATCGTTTTAGCATCAAAAAATAGGCACAATTTTTCCCCGATTTCGATATCGATTCCGATAACCCAAAAAGTTCTGATTCCGATTCCGATCATTCGTCCCAACACTATATATATATATATATATATATATATATATATATATATATATATATATATATATATATATATTGAGTAAACGAGTTGATAATTGTAAATTAAAAATCAGTCTCGAAAGGAAAAACAAACAAAATAAAATCGAGTGTACGAACGTTTCGGAAACGATGTTCATTTTTATTGAAACTGACAAAAAGTATTGACAATAATTCGACAAAAGTTTTGTCTTTTAAACATAGTCTCCTCATCAGAAAAAATAGGGGGGGGGAGTTAAAGACACAAAAATAAAACTAGCATTTTTGTCGTAAGTCAGATATTCCTTATTTAGTTCCATTATAAAATTTGTTTTAAGTTCAGTGAATCTATCTTTTGGCATGCTGTTGGATCTTGTCTCCGAATGGGTGAAAAAAAAAAAAATATATATATATATATATATATATATATATATATATATATATATATATATATATATAAGTGATGAGCGAACGTCATACTTACTAAATAATAAAAATGAATTCCCCGTCAAAATAATGGCCAACTTTCCCATTTACTGAACTATTCAATAAAAAGACAGAATGACCGGCCGTTCATCGAATTCATTATATGAATAAACCGTGCGATGTACTTTTGTTTTTATTATGATATCTTTTTTATTTTCTGATTTCGCGGTATGACATAAACCATAGCTTGAAAGGACATTTAACAGAAACCGATGAAAGAGCGTCAATAAAAATTGTTAGTTTAAAGGACCGAAAGCATCTTACAAACTGATAATTTTTAGAATAACTCCCTTTTAATACATCTCTTTGCTCTTCCATTGGTTATTGGCACTGGTTTTCATTAGATTACCCAAGTTAAGCAACGCTGAACCTAGTCAGTATTAGATGGGTCACCAATTTGAGAATTCCAGGCGCTGTATGGAGGGGAATGTTGATACCTCTCTGCAAGAGTTGTAAAAACCTAACGTCGTCATCTCCCATAACGAGGATATACATATGACTGGGGGGTCGCTTGTGAATTTCATACCCTCATGGAACTTATTTCTTTGGAGGAAGCCAGTTAAATCCGCACAATGTTATTGCCGTTTCCATTTTTCTTTCCATTAGTTAATATGACCGTGCCTCAACCAACTTTTCTAGAATTTTACACATTAAAAAAATACAAAATTAAAGAAAACATCTTTATGGTGTACGTATCCGTGACGAAAGGAAAATACCATAGTCCAAAAATCACGTAAATTGATCAAAGAGTTTTATTTTTAAACAAATAAAATTTCATGAGTAAGAGTGATTGTTTTGTGCCGCCATATTGAAAATAATTAAAAAAATATAAAAAGTAAATAACTTAATAATAATTAAAACTTGCGAAATTCGGTTGTAATGTCTACGGATTGCCATTTATCGCTTAAAATTATTTTCATTATAAAAAATTAACTACTTGCTAAATTTATATAATCTCTGTAATACAATATTTTCTTTCCGACCTAGGTACGTATGTTACATGATAAGGGCTGTCCCCTGTTCATGTAAGTATAAAAATAGAGAGATTAGTTAAAATGAAAATAAGAGAAAGCAGAAATCGAACCCTGGACATAAGTTTTAAAGAACAATAGGTTTAAATGGAATGTCCAGTAAATTGTTAATTCGGATGAAATAAATAATAAATAAACTATTCAATTGTTAAAAGAATGTGGATAATAAAATATGGTTAAATAAATTAGATATGTAGGTTAAATTCCTTTGTGGAAACAACACAAGAAAAATAGGTTATTGGGAAATCAATGTCGGAAACGTGCAAAGTCGCGCATGTTGAAACACGTGAATTTTGCTCACGTGGCCGGGATGCATGGATTTCTCAATATAGGAGGTGGGAGTTAGTTGGTCGTGGAGAGAGTCAGAGACAGTCAGAGAGACAGTCAGAGAGACAGTCAGGAGAGACAGTCAGGGGAGACGGTCAGAGACAGGCGGACGTCTGAAGCGAGACGTCACTTCAGAAACTAAAATGTGAAACTTTGAGTTCTTAATGAGGAAGTCACGACCGGTCGTAAGAAAATAAATTCATCATGTGTTTTGGATAAAGCTCATCTTTGTGTTTGTGATTTCTACAAAAAGGTAAATTGTATTGTTATTATATGTCTGTGTTATAAAATGTCATTACATACACATCTCTCTCTAAGATACAACATCATATGTAATAAGACAAGAACTCTCACTAAGACTCATATCATTACTAATAAGAACTCACGTAACATACGCGCACAAGTGGTATCGTCTAATAATAATAATAATAACTATATAACACGTACATCATACAGATGTTCCTTTATTTTTTAATATAGGAAGAATTCTGAGAACATTAGTCGGAATAATCCAAAATGAGAAAGTAAATAAATCACGGCATGAGTAAATCGTGAAAATCTATTGAGAAATACACATTTACTATTGAGAAATACACATTTACTATTGAGAAATACACACTTAACACACAGAACGGAAACAATGGCATTATCGTGATATTGACAATATCTCGACTATGAATTCCAATAAAAAAGTTGATAGAAAATTTGGCATATAATGCTGATAATGTCTGTGAAATTTGAAACAAATAATCGTTTTGGTTTATAAACAATAGATAATATATACAAGAAATAAGTAAAAACATTAATATATATATATATATATATATATATATATATATATATATATATATATCCCATAATAACGAACATTTCTGTAAAAGTCTGAGGAAGCTACAGACGGCCAAAAAAACGGCCGGGTAGCTGAAACAATAATGTAACTTAACAGAAAGATACGGTAATAAAAAAATAAAACGCATATTTGCTGTACAACAGTATTGAGCACTTTCTTCGGTTTTTATTAATTACCATTTATACTAAATATATATATATATATATATATATAATATATATATATATATATAGAGAGAGAGAGAGAGAGAGAGAAAGAGAGAGAGAGAGATGGACATTAATACATAATACTAAATAGTAATAAAATAGTGATATTTACAACTAGAAATAAAAATAGGTTTAAGGCTTCTAAGATTCGTACTAGAATTGTCCGCAAAGATCTATGGCGTAGTGGTTAGAGTGCTTGGAAAAATCTATGGTAAAAGTGACATTTTCCTGAAGGTTGAAGGTTCAATCCTCAGTGTGGGCGATCGAAAAAATACAATTGCGAATTACTTGGGACCTCTATCCAGTTATGGATGACGGAACAAGAACTCGCTACCCCCGTGATGTAAATAAAGTGTTCCGCTCGAAATTCCTTCCAAATTCCCGAGTTCGACAGAAACATTGCCGAGTTCGACAAGATACAACTGAAGAAAGTTGGAGGTTACATCGACTGAAACTTTACACTCAAGATGAGAACATTAGTCCGCTGAATAAATAATCGTTTTAGTTTTTGCGAAATTAAAATTCATGTGAACTGTACATGTTTTGCCTAAACAGCGATAACAGATTTTTTATTAAAAAATAAACAAATGTTTACAGTTTTATATGACTTTAAGAGTGAGATTAAACAGAAATGAGAAAAAAATGTATCGATCAAGAAATCTTTCATTAAAAATGTACAATTAATGAAAAATATTTGCAAACATTACCCCCATGTCATTTAATAAGCTCAATAATCCTAAAATCAATCGAACTTACAAATATATCTCCTATGATAGCAGCTCATATCATAATACATCCTCCCTGTTGTTGACGACTTAAATCTCGAGCAGTAAGAGTTCTTGACCGCCCAACATCTGATCGTTTTTCTTTTTTTTTCTTTTTTTTTTTTTCGTGGTGAAAGGTACTTCGGGAATTTTCTCACTGTGTCAATATGGCGTCTAATTTTCTGAACAATAACATCAGGAATGATGCCTTTAGCACATTCTGTGACAATTTCTTTCTCCTTGCTAGTTAGAGCTTTTCCACGTCCCATTGTTACGGAATTACAAGAAGCTATTATTTAAGAGTGAAATTAAACAGAAATGAGAAAAAAATGTATCGGTCAAGAAATCTTTCATTAAAAATTTACAATTAATGAAAAAAAGTGTCTTATTTGCAAACATTACCCTCATGTCGTTTAATAAGCTCAATAATCCTAAAATCAATCGAACTAGTCAGTTTCTTTATTGTAGAAGGTAGAACTGCTCTTGCTGTAGCAGCAACAGCATCTCACAACGAAGCTTTTGAAGTGTACTCTCTTCTATCTGGCTAATTGTTCCTTTTGAGAAGAGCCCTAAAGTTTTAAAATTGGTTTAAATCTGGAAAGCATGGTGACCATACAACCAGTTTCTCTCGATGGAATCCCAAAGATAAAAAAAAATGCTGTGGTAATATGAATGGGAAGATGCATTGTCATGCATGAAAATAAAGTTTTTTCACCAAGTGGGTGTCGTCCAGCTATGGATCCAAGGCGCCCTTTAACATGTCACAATATGATGCAGATCAAATTTTCACGCCATCAGGTACTCTGACAGGACCTACAAATATATCTCCTATGATAGCAACTCATATCATAATGCATCCTTGCTGTTGTTGACGACTTAAACGTTGTTGATGGTTTAAGGCATTTCGGGAAGCCCATCGTCAATTAAAAAGAAATTGATTTACTTGTTTGTCCTGTTATTTTTATTTATTTATTCATTTTTTACGTAACTGATAGACCATATTTCTCATATCTCGAGCAGTAAGAGTTCTTGACCGCCCAACATCTGATCGTTTTGCTTTTTTTTTTTTCCTTTTTTTTATCGTGGTGAAGGGTACTTCGGGAATTTTCTCACTGTGTCAATATGGCGTCTAATTTTCTCAGCAATAACATCAGGAATGATGCCTTTAGCACATTCTGTGACAATTTCTTTCTTCTTGCTAGTTGGAGCTTTTCCACGTCCCATTGTTACGGAATTACAAATAGCTATTATTGTCGTTCACCTTAAAAATTAAAAAAATAAAAATTAAAAATTGGCAATCAAGATATACAGTAAAATAAAAAAAACTCAAGTGTTGTAATGATATATCACGATTTCCCTTTAAGTTTCATGAAAATATGTTCATGCAAAAATGAGATATGGTCAATGCATAATAAAGCTATTATTTTCGTTTTGGGTACTAATTTATAAAGCATTAGCTAAAGAATAAAAAGATAACTTTACATATTTAAAGTGTGTATTTCTCAATAAGTGTGTATTTCTCAATATGTGTGTATTTCTCAATATGTGTGTATTTCTCAATATGTGTGCATTTCTCAATATGTGTGCATTTCTCAATATGTGTGTATTTCTCAATATGTGTGTATTTCTCAATATGTGTGTATTTCTCAATATGTGTGCATTTCTCAATATGTGTGCATTTCTCAATATGTGTGCATTTCTCAATATGTGTGCATTTCTCAATATGTGTGCATTTCTCAATATGTGTGTATTTCTCAATATGTGTGCATTTCTCAATATGTGTGCATTTCTCAATATGTGTGTATTTCTCAATATGTGTGCATTTCTCAATATGTGTGTATTTCTCAATATGTGTGCATTTCTCAATATGTGTGCATTTCTCAATAAGTGTGTATTTCTCAATATGTGTGTATTTCTCAATATGTGTGTATTTCTCAATATGTGTGTATTTCTCAATATGTGTGTATTTCTCAATATGTGTGCATTTCTCAATAAGTGTGTATTTCTCAATATGTGTGTATTTCTCAATAAGTGTGTATTTCTCAATAAGTGTGTATTTCTCAATATGTGTGTATTTCTCAATATGTGTGTATTTCTCAATATGTGTGTATTTCTCAATATGTGTGTATTTCTCAATATGTGTGCATTTCTCAATATGTGTGTATTTCTCAATATGTGTGTATTTCTCAATATGTGTGTATTTCTCAATATGTGTGTATTTCTCAATATGTGTGCATTTCTCAATATGTGTGCATTTCTCAATATGTGTGCATTTCTCAATATGTGTGCATTTCTCAATATGTGTGCATTTCTCAATATGTGTGTATTTCTCAATATGTGTGCATTTCTCAATATGTGTGCATTTCTCAATATGTGTGTATTTCTCAATATGTGTGCATTTCTCAATATGTGTGTATTTCTCAATATGTGTGCATTTCTCAATATGTGTGCATTTCTCAATAAGTGTGTATTTCTCAATATGTGTGTATTTCTCAATATGTGTGTATTTCTCAATATGTGTGTATTTCTCAATATGTGTGTATTTCTCAATATGTGTGCATTTCTCAATAAGTGTGTATTTCTCAATATGTGTGTATTTCTCAATAAGTGTGTATTTCTCAATAAGTGTGTATTTCTCAATATGTGTGTATTTCTCAATATGTGTGTATTCTCAATAAGTGTGTATTTCTCAATAAGTGTGTATTTCTCAATATGTGTGTATTTCTCAATATGTGTGTATTTCTCAATATGTGTGTATTTCTCAATATGTGTGCATTTCTCAATAAGTGTGTATTTCTCAATATGTGTGTATTTCTCAATAAGTGTGTATTTCTCAATAAGTGTGTATTTCTCAATATGTGTGTATTTCTCAATATGTGTGTATTTCTCAATATGTGTGTATTTCTCAATATGTGTGTATTCTCAATAAGTGTGTATTTCTCAATATGTGTGCATTTCTCAATATGTGTGCATTTCTCAATATGTGTGCATTTCTCAATATGTGTGCATTTCTCAATAAGTGTGTATTTCTCAATATGTGTGTATTTCTCAATAAGTGTGTATTTCTCAATATGTGTGTATTTCTCAATAAGTGTGCATTTCTCAATATGTGTGCATTTCTCAATAAGTGTGTATTTCTCAATAAGTGTGTATTTCTCAATATGTGTGTATTTCTCAATAAGTGTGTATTTCTCAATATGTGTGTATTTCTCAATAAGTGTGCATTTCTCAATAAGTGTGTATTTCTCAATAAGTGTGTATTTCTCAATATGTGTGTATTTCTCAATAAGTGTGTATTTCTCAATATGTGTGTATTTCTCAATAAGTGTGTATTTCTCAATATGTGTGTATTTCTCAATAAGTGTGTATTTCTCAATATGTGTGTATTTCTCAATAAGTGTGCATTTCTCAATATGTGTGCATTTCTCAATATGTGTGTATTTCTCAATATGTGTGTATTTCTCAATATGTGTGTATTTCTCAATAAGTGTGTATTTCTCAATATGTGTGTATTTCTCAATAAGTGTGCATTTCTCAATAAGTGTGTATTTCTCAATATGTGTGCATTTCTCAATATGTGTGTATTTCTCAATAAGTGTGCATTTCTCAATAAGTGTGCATTTCTCAATATGTGTGCATTTCTCAATAAGTGTGCATTTCTCAATAAGTGTGCATTTCTCAATATGTGTGCATTTCTCAATATGTGTGTATTTCTCAATAAGTGTGCATTTCTCAATAAGTGTGCATTTCTCAATATGTGTGCATTTCTCAATATGTGTGTATTTCTCAATATGTGTGCATTTCTCAATATGTGTGCATTTCTCAATAAGTGTGTATTTCTCAATATGTGTGTATTTCTCAATAAGTGTGCATTTCTCAATAAGTGTGTATTTCTCAATATGTGTGCATTTCTCAATAAGTGTGTATTTCTCAATAAGTGTGTATTTCTCAATAAGTGTGTATTTCTCAATATGTGTGTATTTCTCAATAAGTGTGTATTTCTCAATATGTGTGTATTTCTCAATAAGTGTGCATTTCTCAATATGTGTGCATTTCTCAATAAGTGTGTATTTCTCAATAAGTGTGTATTTCTCAATATGTGTGTATTTCTCAATAAGTGTGTATTTCTCAATAAGTGTGTATTTCTCAATATGTGTGTATTTCTCAATATGTGTGTATTTCTCAATATGTGTGTATTTCTCAATATGTGTGTATTTCTCAATAAGTGTGTATTTCTCAATAAGTGTGTATTTCTCAATAAGTGTGTATTTCTCAATATGTGTGCATTTCTCAATATGTGTGCATTTCTCAATAAGTGTGTATTTCTCAATAAGTGTGTATTTCTCAATAAGTGTGTATTTCTCAATAAGTGTGTATTTCTCAATATGTGTGTATTTCTCAATATGTGTGTATTTCTCAATAAGTGTGTATTTCTCAATAAGTGTGTATTTCTCAATAAGTGTGTATTTCTCAATATGTGTGTATTTCTCAATATGTGTGTATTTCTCAATATGTGTGTATTTCTCAATAAGTGTGTATTTCTCAATAAGTGTGTATTTCTCAATAAGTGTGTATTTCTCAATATGTGTGTATTTCTCAATAAGTGTGTATTTCTCAATATGTGTGTATTTCTCAATAAGTGTGCATTTCTCAATAAGTGTGTATTTCTCAATAAGTGTGTATTTCTCAATATGTGTGTATTTCTCAATATGTGTGTATTTCTCAATATGTGTGTATTTCTCAATATGTGTGTATTTCTCAATAAGTGTGTATTTCTCAATAAGTGTGTATTTCTCAATATGTGTGTATTTCTCAATATGTGTGTATTCTCAATATGTGTGCATTTCTCAATATGTGTGCATTTCTCAATAAGTGTGTATTTCTCAATATGTGTGTATTTCTCAATATGTGTGTATTTCTCAATATGTGTGTATTTCTCAATATGTGTGTATTCTCAATATGTGTGCATTTCTCAATAAGTGTGTATTTCTCAATATGTGTGTATTTCTCAATATGTGTGCATTTCTCAATATGTGTGTATTTCTCAATAAGTGTGTATTTCTCAATAAGTGTGTATTTCTCAATATGTGTGCATTTCTCAATATGTGTGTATTCTCAATATGTGTGTATTCTCAATATGTGTGCATTTCTCAATATGTGTGCATTTCTCAATATGTGTGCATTTCTCAATATGTGTGTATTTCTCAATATGTGTGCATTTCTCAATATGTGTGTATTCTCAATATGTGTGTATTCTCAATAAGTGTGTATTTCTCAATAAGTGTGTATTTCTCAATATGTGTGCATTTCTCAATATGTGTGTATTTCTCAATATGTGTGTATTCTCAATATGTGTGTATTCTCAATAAGTGTGTATTTCTCAATATGTGTGCATTTCTCAATATGTGTGTATTTCTCAATATGTGTGTATTCTCAATATGTGTGCATTTCTCAATAAGTGTGTATTTCTCAATATGTGTGTATTTCTCAATATGTGTGCATTTCTCAATATGTGTGCATTTCTCAATAAGTGTGTATTTCTCAATATGTGTGTATTTCTCAATATGTGTGCATTTCTCAATATGTGTGTATTCTCAATAAGTGTGTATTTCTCAATAAGTGTGTATTTCTCAATAAGTGTGTATTTCTCAATATGTGTGTATTTCTCAATATGTGTGTATTTCTCAATATGTGTGTATTTCTCAATATGTGTGTATTTCTCAATATGTGTGTATTTCTCAATAAGTGTGTATTTCTCAATAAGTGTGTATTTCTCAATATGTGTGCATTTCTCAATACGTGTGTATTTCTCAATATGTGTGTATTTCTCAATAAGTGTGTATTTCTCAATATGTGTGTATTTCTCAATATGTGTGTATTTCTCAATAAGTGTGTATTTCTCAATATGTGTGTATTTCTCAATAAGTGTGTATTTCTCAATAAGTGTGTATTTCTCAATATGTGTGTATTTCTCAATATGTGTGTATTTCTCAATAAGTGTGTATTTCTCAATATGTGTGTATTTCTCAATAAGTGTGTATTTCTCAATATGTGTGTATTTCTCAATATGTGTGTATTTCTCAATAAGTGTGTATTTCTCAATAAGTGTGTATTTCTCAATAAGTGTGTATTTCTCAATAAGTGTGTATTTCTCAATATGTGTGTATTTCTCAATAAGTGTGTATTTCTCAATAAGTGTGTATTTCTCAATATGTGTGTATTTCTCAATATGTGTGTATTTCTCAATATGTGTGTATTTCTCAATAAGTGTGTATTTCTCAATAAGTGTGTATTTCTCAATATGTGTGCATTTCTCAATACGTGTGTATTTCTCAATATGTGTGTATTTCTCAATAAGTGTGTATTTCTCAATATGTGTGTATTTCTCAATAAGTGTGTATTTCTCAATAAGTGTGTATTTCTCAATATGTGTGTATTTCTCAATATGTGTGTATTTCTCAATTAATTTTAACTTCAAACAAATAATAAAAATTAAACAAGAAAATAAAAATATTTTAATTCTAATACAATTTTTTCGCAATAAACGCATACCTTGATTTAGTTGTTATGCTTCCAAATAATACGAATTATCAATCCTCATCTAAAAAATTCAGAAACACGTATGAAATAATCTTTTTACGTATTGATCGTTGCTTAAGTTCGATGATCTGACGAGAACCGTTGTGTCAATGTGATTTTACCGTATATGTTAGCGACGAAAAACAAAAACCAACATGGCTGATATATAAACAAGATGAGTGAATTCAATTTATCTATTTCTTATGTTTTTGAATTTTGGGATGAGGATTGCTTATGCGTATTGTTTCGATTCTTACGACTACTGTTCTCATTCTGAGAATTATTTTCACAACGTTTCGATCGATGTAGCCTTCGACATTCTTCATGTGTATTTTGACGAACTTGGTAGTGAAGTAAATAAAAGATTCCGTTTAAAATTGCTTCCAAATTCCTGACTTAGACAAGATACATTGAAGAAGCTCGGAAGTTACATCGACCGAAACGTCGTGAAAAATGACACTCAGGATGAGAACAGTAATCCGAAGAATCCATATAATACGAATAACCAATCCTCATCTCAAAAATTGGGAAACGTAAGCTTATAAACTTGCTGTTTAAAATGTAAGCATAAGAGACGAGCGAAATAAACTATTTCGCACTTAATCGTAACAGAGTGACAGTTATATGACAAGATAAGAACTGTAGTTTAAAAAATAAAAATAAAAGATATTTTTGTTGAAAAAAATGTTTAAAGTGAATTCATATTTACGTTGGTCACACTTTTGATGAGAATTGAATTGTCGTTGATCTGTCAACCTGAATTTTGAAAAAGCATTTTATTGTTAAACGAGAAAATTAATTGGACATATCATATGAATATGTTTTTCGTGTATATATATATATATATATATATATATATATATATATATATATATATATATATATATATGATGAAAATAATGGAAATAGTATTCTGGCAAAATAGAGAAAGTAAAAAGGAACAAACCGTATTATGTGTTCATCAACGTTTCGTCTTTATTTCGAGACTTCCTCTGGATGAATGAGATTAAGAAACAAAAAATACATTATTTAACTGTAGACACAGGTTAACTTTCTCACACCATTCAAACACCCCCTGTAATAATAAACACATAACCCCAATCAATAAATTACATAAAAAACACTCATTTCATTTGTGTTACAAACTTATATTTGAATTTCAACAGATATATCTTTTTCCCAATAAGAATATTAACTGCGTTCATAGTTTTAAAATTACATTAACGACTATATGACTTCACTAAAATTTCCTTCTCTTTAACAGCGCCAGCCCTCCCCCTCCTTTTTGAATTTCCAACGTTTTTTTCCGTTTCTCTGAAATAGAACTGCGTCACACTGTGCACTTGAAACATTTTCAAATATTTTGTACTGGTATTTTTTGTTTCTTAATCTCATTCATCCAGAGGAAGTCTCGAAATAAAGACGAAACGTTGATGAACACATAATATGGTTTGCTCCTTTTTATTTTATATATATATATATATATATATATATATATATATATATATATATATATATATATATATATATATATATGTTCATTCATTATCGTTGTCGCTTAATATTTATTTCTCTCAGTCACAATGTTTTTGTTTCTTTAGGCTCTATGCAAGTCCTCGGCAAAAGCTTAACGTTGATGTCTCGGTGTGTAGTAAGGCGGTCTGTGTATGTCTGTGGCAAATCTGAAGTCGAAATCAGGCGACCGGATAAGAACGAAGGTCGTGGTGTTTGTGTTTCCTGTGGAGCATGCGCAATGCGCACACAAGAGAAAGGGAAAAAGTGCCGTTTTAATGGAGCACCTAGTCGCCATCTTAAAGAGATAACAGATATGAAATATAGCACAGATATGCGTGAAAATTCAATAAAGAAAGAGAAAAAGAGGAAAGTAGTATTTAATGGTGCCTTGCTTGTTCGCAACAAAATTGTTACAGAAAGGAAATTGTCTACAAATAACGGAAACGAAACCGACGTGAAATACATCTTTATATAAAGTTAGGTCATATTATATGATGGCAACTATGTCTGTGTGTGAGTTCGTTCCCTATGGAGCCCGAAACGGCTTGGTTGATTTTTATGAAATTACACACAAATATACTTTATGTAGCTGGCAGTGTTTTTAGATAGGTTTTCTATCAAAATGTCTTGGATAAGTATTGATAATCGATAATTGGAAACATCCGATGAAAGAAAGAAACTGGCGATTTTGACCAAAATTTACAACTTACGTAGCATTTAAGAACTTTTATTACTACACAAGCCGAGAGCCTCGGCATATAAAATCAACAGTTGTTTGATATGACCGGAATGCGTTCGAAATGAATGTTTCTGTTTAGAGCACAATTGAACCACGAAACTTGACTTTTGCATTTTAAACTTTAATTCAAGCCATTATCATCGGGCAATAGAAAGATCCAGCATAAAAATCAACAGTAGGTTCTTTTATATGATAGAGGGGCGTTTGAAATGAATATTTCTGTTTAGAGCACAGTTGGACCATAATACTTGACTTTAGCATTTTAAAGTTTAATTCAAGCCATTATATAAAAAATAACTTTATAAAATCAACAGTAGGATCTCTACAGTGTAATGTAGACTACAATTTATTGTGGACTAAGTAATTATGGGGAGGCATGTGAGGTATTCTCTCGGTGCATAGCGAGTGGTCCCCTACTAGAGCAGGCAATCAATCGATTTGATTGAAAATGGGCGATTTCACAGATTTCAATGACAATAAAATATGGCAGTGTGAAATATTTGTTGATCATCATCCAACCCGGCCAACGCGGGGTCTCCCTGCTAGTATTTCTATATACAGGGTGTTTCAAAAGTCTTGGGAACATTACAACATATTTAAAATCGTTATGTTCCCAAGACTTTTGAAACACCCTGTATCTTGAACTCATTCATAAATTAATTGATCAGTATAAATTTTCGAACATAGGGATTAAGAGAGGGTGGAAGCACTGCGCGGAAATTCAGATATCTCTGGTTTTTAATAGTTATTAGTGTTAGGGGCCCTACGACAGTATATAGCGACGATTAAGTTATCTAGTGTTAAATTGGACACGGGTCACTCTGTGCATGATAACACAGATCCTTAAAGCAGAACCGTTCTAAGAGTGAACAAAATATGAGTGACAAAGCAGCAGGTCAAAGTGATTGGTCTGTACTGAGATGCAGAAGACCAATCCACCGTATTTTTAATTACTGAACAGACTGGCAAAATTTTCCAAGATGTTGAGAAGCATCTATTCTTAAGGTAGTTTTAAACAACTGTGTAAGTATAGGAGTTCGTTCGGTTGTAGTTTTCTTAGAACTATATTGAAAACGTTACCAGAGTGAGTTGATTTGCTTGAATCAAGGTTTTTAAAAATATTAGACGGATATGTCGATATTGCTAAGAGTATTTATTATTATTATTATTATTATTATTATTATTATTATTATTATTATTATTATTATCATTATTATTATTAATATTGGTGATGATGATAGTAATAATAATACTATTATTATTAATGATAATATTTTATTAAAAAATTATATTATTATTATTATTATTTATTATTATTATTATTATTATTTATTTATTATTATTAATATCATTATCATTAATATTACTATTATTATTATTATTATTATTATTATTATTATTATTATTATTATTATTATTATTATTATTGGTGATGATGATAGTAATAATAATACTATTATTATTAATGATAATATTTTATTAAAAAATTATATTATTATTATTATTATTTACTATTATTATTATTATTTATTATTATTAATATCATTATCATTAATATTACTATTATTATCATTATTATTATTATTATTATTATTATTATTATTATTATTATTATTATTATTATTGACTCACAGGGAGCTTTCACACAGGTTATCAAAGATCTCTCCTTGAAAACATCCTGTGGTGTCCCCTAGAAGCTGACTGACAACATTCTCCCCAGATTTTCAGTACTCTGCACCTCTTTCGATAACATTTACAAATAAATTTGCATTATCGCAACAGCTGCTTGCCATTGATTTCTCGTTGGCAGTTGCTATTGGTCTTCACTTGACAGGACTTTTCTTTCTTGTTAATTATTACGACATCTGGTCTTCTTGCTTGGATGGGTTTATCTGTCTGTATGTCCATGTCCCATAGGACTTTGTGATTCTCGTTTTCAAGTACTGTTGCTGGCTTATGTTTGTACCACTTGTCTGTGCGTTCGAGATGCAGTTGTTTGCATAATTCCCAGTGTACTACCCTTCACACTTTTTTTTTATTACATTTTCACCCCAAACAAGGGTCGTGTCTGTGCTTGTATTCCTTTTAGGCCAGTTTGCTGCATTCACTTATATGGTTTATCGTCTCGTCCCTTTGTCCACAAAGACTGCATTATTATTATCATTATTATTATTATCATCATTATTATTAATAATACTAATAATAGTCGTAGTAATACCAATACTACTACTACTACTACTAATAATAATAATAATAATAATAATA
>NC_136510.1:113517323-113552323 GCF_053919585.1 Euprymna scolopes
ATTTTATATTTTTAATTTTATTTGTTTTTCTTTATTTCTTTGGCCAGTTTCCCATCTGCTGTCTCCGTTTTATGGTATAAGTATACCTATTAATTAAATATATACATCAGCCTACTCATTTTTATTCTATGTATTTGTTTACTTATATTTTACTATATGCATTTACATACACATTTATTTGTCTTATTCCTGAGTTTGTAGATACCGGCCATTCACTCCCCTTAACTTGTATGCATGTATGTATGTATGTATGTATGTATTTGTTTAAGTTGCATATGTTTTTGGATAGGTGTATATATGTATGCATGCGTGTGTGTTTGTATATATATATGTGTATATATGTGTGTGTGTTATTGTATATGTATGCATATATGTATATATGTATATGCGTGTGTGTATGTATGTATATGTATGTGTGCATTTGTGTGTCTGTATGTATGTATATGTATGTATGTGTATGCGTGTATATATGTATATATAGGTTTTTTTAATTTTTTTAAAATTTTTAATTTTTTAATTCTTAATTTTTAATTTATTTATTTTCATTTTTATTTAATTTTTATTTTTTATTGTTTTATTTTTATTTTTATTTTTTTTTAAATTTATTTATTCACTTTTTTTTACTCTTCTTAATATCATAAACTTAGCCATTTACCTGTTTCTCTGACTTGTGTTTCTTAATTTCATTCTGGGACATTCACGTGCGTATTTAAGTTGACCTAATTATTAACGCTAACTTTCGTGCTTTTTGTCTGGGTCAGTTTGACCTCGCTTTTCAAATTTAAACTTTCACCGTTTTTCTGGGGTGTTTTTTTTTTGTTTTTTGTTTTTAAACCTTAATTAACTTGATTTTCCCGACCTTGACAGACGTGTTTTAAATATTCTCTCCAGTGATTTTTCTGTGCACATTTGAACTTTTCTTTTAATGATTTTGAACTCATTCCATTTGTGATTTTTTCCAAGGAATTCTGCCTTTTGGATCATTTTGGACCATTTGGAACTTACCTGTTGGATTGGAAGTTTTTAATTCGAACGTGTTTGGATTTTACTATTCTTGGATTTTTTACCCTTCACCGGACTATCCATTCATGTGAAATCTTTTTATCATTTTTTCTTTTACCTCCTATTCCCCTTACCTTACCCTTTTTTAACCAAGTAAGATCTGTGACTTACTTGTGGTTTCATTAAATACTTTTACATCTAAAATCCGATCCCGCATTTTGCTAATTCCTGCCCTCTGATGAGAAGGAGAGTATTTCTTCGAAACTCCGCGGATTAATGACTATCCACTTATCTTGTGCTTCCTTTTTAAAATTAAATATGTTCTTAACTCTTTTTCAAAATGTTTTTAACATGTTTTATTAATCATTTGTTCATATTATAAACTCTATTTCTTTTTCGGTTTTATTGAGCTTTTACATCTGGTTGAGATTACTTTACTGGTAAATATTAACTCTTTAATATTTATAATATATTTTAAGTTTACCATTTTGATTACCTTGGTAAACTTATTGTAATTTTTATTTCTTTATATATATATATATATATATATATATATATATATATATATATATATATATATATATATATATATATATATATATATATCCTCCTTTTGTAATAAATAGAATTTCTCGATCGAATAATTTAATATCTAGAAACCGTGACACAAGTACATACGTACGTTAAAGTTATATAAATTATCGTAAATTATTAATGTAATATGCCCTAATATATAAATACTGACTATATACATATATATATGTGTGTGTGTGTGTGTGTGTGTGTGTGTGTGTGTGTGTGTGTGTGTGTGTGTGTGTGTGTGTGTGTGTGTGTGTGTGTGTGTGCGTGCGTGCGTGCGCGACGGTTTCCAAATATTAAATAATTCGAACGGGTAATCCTATTAGTTAAAAAAATGAGGCTAAAAGGTAATAACCAGGACAACAGAATATTCTTTTCATTTTTTATTTTTACTCTCAATTGTATATCAGCTAATATCTTATATGTGTTTTTATCGAGTTATGTGGTTCTTGGTTGATTGACTGTGTCTAACTGTGTCGGATATATACTCGAGAGTAAAAAGAATGAAAATAATATTCTCTTGTCACAGCCCTAGTAATAACATATCACGAGCATTATTAAATTAGTATATATATACACTAATTTAATTTTACCTTCTATCCTCCTTTTTAATAAACAGGATCTCCCGATCACTGAAAACGCAATGTAAGAACATTTTAAAATATAATAAAAAAAGTAAATGATGTCATTTTGGGCCGCACGTGAAACTGAAATATACCTTATTGATCTTCTGGCTAGGATCCAAGGGTAGTATCTGTTCTGTCTAAATATGGCATAATGATATCGCCGTGTTTCCGTTCGCGCCAGGTGTCCATACAATGGAAATATGTCAGAAACTCCTATAAAGATATTGGAAATAAACCGTCATAACCAGATATATTCTGACACTAACTTAACCAGATTAATTCGATAAATACTTTTACAGTTTTAACAAAATTGTCACAATATTATTGAGGGGTATAGGGTTAGGGTTAGGGTTAGGGTTAGGGTTAGGGTATCCATTCATGCTGAACACCCACAACATGCCCAGCAGTAATATATTACATATAAAAAATGTCACTGTGGAATTTCCACAGGTCCCGGTATTTTTTTTTTTTTTAATTCTGATTTTTTATTTTTTTTTTTTTTCTATCAGTTTTACTAAAGTGCTGGTGCGGTACTGATTCCTTCAGTCATAGGCGTGGCCTTCTGCAGCCACCCTCTACATCCAGTGCCTGATATCTCTTGTGATTTTGAAGGGCCAATCATAAATAAGACAACACAGTCGTACATAAAAAACTTAGGTGATATATTGACATGTATCCGTGTTTGCAGAAGTAGATAATAATATGTTACAGAAAGAAAAATGTCACTTCACAATATACGTTTATATGCAAATCCATTTATTTCTTTTCGTGCCCCACTTTCGGCTTGTTTTAATCAATAATCTAATTTCAACTTTAAAACGAAACCAAACATACAGAAATAAAGAAACATGAAAGAAGGGGGTGGCGTGGAATAGAATACATGTGAATGAAGCCAGGCGCCGACAGCAATGACGTGTAACCATTTAATTGGTTGTTGAAAATAGTTTCAGAAGAGCACAATTAGTGATGAGAGGGAAGATAAGAGTGAAATTGATGACGCTGCAGAATTACAGAAACGAATTAAAGTAAAAAATAGAAACATAAAATATTAAAATATACACAAAGATTATTTATTTATTACAACCCTGTGGAAATCTTTTCTATAAATTAATAATCACGTTCGAAATGTTAATGGACCTATTATATAGAGAGATTTGGTATCTGTCTATCTGAAATCTACAGGGTTGAACGATATAATTATCGCCCTAGAAAAGTCGACATGATTCTATTTCCGTCTGCTGAAAACCAGGTATCTTTTCTTTGTTGTAGATCATCTACTAGTTGGCCAGTTGCGTACAAGTTCCAATAGCGATAAATGTCTCTATCATGTTTAAAATTGATTCAATGTTAACGAGCGAGTGTAGAGATGCGCCGCTGTACAACTGATGCTCTCTACCGATCCAAGTTATGACAGTAGGACCATTGCCAGCACACTCAAAATGCATCGCTAGATTAGCAGGAATATAGGGAACCTGCCGAGGGTGATGAAAACAAAGTTTCCGGCCACGTTACGTTCTTTCGTGCTATCTCACATCTTCCAATTCGCTTTGAAAGTATACCTGGATATGTTGAAGAGTGTGGTGATCCCTCCTGCAATCAGGTGACCGCTGACAGACCTTGGCTGTGACAACAGATCTCAGCGCCGGTTCACAACTCCAATGAGACGCAGGCTTGACATCAGAAGGAGTGCTACGACTTTGTAACCTCCTTTCACTGGCCCCCCTCCTCCTCCGACCTGAACCCGGTGAACTACTTCGTTTGGTCATACATCGAGAATTAATTTATTTTTATTTCGGACTATTATTCTCATCTTTATTAGTTGTTGTTTTTGATCTTTTATTGGTTTTGTTTATTCACAACGTTTCGGCCAGCTATTCCTCTGGCTTTCGTCAGGTGGTAACCGCGACGGATAGGAACTTCGAATCTCCTAACTGCATTCTCAGCCATCACTGCAATCCGTAGTTGTTGTCGTCTCACCACATTTTGACCAATTAACCTCTGGCACGCCTTGGGTGGGATTGAAACCGCTATCTTCAGACAATGTTCATCTGGAACTGTAGAGATTCAACGTCTCTATCAACTGCGCCACGGGCCCCGAAGGCCAGAGGAATAGTTGGCCGAAACGTTGTGAATAAACAAAACCAATAAATGATCAAAAACAACAACTAATAAAGAGGAGAATAATAGTCCGAAATAAAAATAAATTAATATATAATGCTCATCTCAATAATGAATTCCAATTAAGGAATAATATATATATATATATATATATATATATATATATATATATATATATATATATATACATCGAGAACATCACCAACATGACCTCCCACAACACCAAAAACTAGTCTGATCGCCGCCATCCGCCGAGTATTCGCCAAACTTCCGCCGGCGCTTGTACAAATGGCATGCTCCCAGTTCCGGACACGTATCAAGACGGCGATGTAGGCTAAATGCGGCTATATTGAATAGATGTGAGCCTAACCTAATCAAGTTACCTGAATGTTTTTTTTTCAATAAAAGCTTTAAAATAAAGCTGTAGTGTTGTTTTTTGACGGCGACACTTTTATTGTTTAGACGATTACTTCTGTTACTAATGCAGCAAAACAGTATATTACTTTGAAGCCCAAACTATACTATCCGTTCTATTAGCTGTGAAGATTTTATATCTGTGTCTAAAACCAAATCTATACTATATTTTAATGCTTAATTAAGATGAATATAGTGTAGTATCAGTTCCGTTGTCATAAGCCAATCTTCTCAGGTATTACATTCTCCTCACAGAAATTTAAAAGATTAGAAAAGACAGTTTCGTATCTGCTTGTCTGAAATCTAGAATATACCATTCTAACTTCACAGGAAAGAATAAACGAAAGAAAAAAAATTTAAAATCCGACAAAGCATTTTTTAAAAAATGCAAATGAAATGCATAATCTATGGTCCCCCCCCCTTGCCAAACTTTCACAAGAAACACTCGTCTAGCTGAAAACACTATCAATAATTTCCCCCACTCTTTATCTGTGCCTAAACCTAAACGTAGATTCCATGAACAAAGCTTCTTTCTTAGAACTGCACGCCTATGGAATTGTCTTCCGTTTTCCTGCTTTCCAGCTGACTATAATATGGTTGTCTTCAAGTCTAACGTAAACAAGTTTTTGATGAGCCGTTCCATATAAGTTAACAAATTTACCGAATTTCCAATACTAACGATTACTATATTCTCCAATTTCTACTGCACACTCTTTAACCCTTATCCTCGAGTGGACTCTTGGCCTTGATAAGTGGTGATGCCTATGTAAAAAAAAAGTTATTCGTGGTTCTTCCAAAACAACGTATTTCATTATCTTTCCATAGTCTTTTAGCATACACATGTGCTTTTTAAAAGTCTTCCTCCTCGCCACCTCTCGCTGATGCTAGCCAGCGCTTTCTCATCTTCGTATTCACATGTCTATTTTGCTTAATTCCACTTTGCTTCTCTCTCGATCACGTCGTGTATTTTTCTGCCCTTTACTTTGTGACGCAAGCTCGCGCGCACTTGCTAATTTGCAAACAGGTTTTAACAGCTGCTGCTGTTAATATATTTGCTAGCCGGCTATCCTTCTGCTGCTGCTGATATTACACCATTACTTCTGTTACTAATGAAGTAGAATACAAGGTGGAACGATAAAGTTGGCAAAGAAAACAAAACTACAGCTTTATTTTAAAACTTTTATAAAAAAAAAAAATCAATTCAGATAACTTAATTATGTAGTAGAGCAAAAATCTAATCGATGTAGTCACTTTTAGCCCCAATCAGCTCATCGATACGGGTCCACAACTGAAAGCATGTCTTTTCCACAAGCGCCGGCGGAAGCTCGGTGAATACTCAGCGGATGTCAGCGACAAGGTTGGTTTTGGTGTTGTAGGAGGGCTTGTTTGTGATGTTCTCGACGTATGACCAAACGGAGTAGTCCAGCGGTCAAGGTAGGAGAGGGGCCAGTAAGAGAAGGGTACAAAAAGCATAGCACTCCTTCTGAAGTAAAGCATGAGTCTCTTTTGACTCGTGAGCCGGCGCTGATTCCTGCTGCCACACCCAGGCTCTGCCAGCAGCAACCTGATTGCACCTGGGGATCACCACACTCTTCAGCACATCCAGGTACACTTTAATGTTGACTTTCAAGCCGACTTCAAAGATGTAAGGTTACATGGTGTGGCCCTCACTTGAAGCCACACCAAAGACCATAACCGTGGCCAGAAACCTTGTTTTCATCATTCTGTGCACGTTTCTGTTATTCGTGGCAATCCAGTGATACATTTTAATTTTACTGGGCGTAATTCTGTTGTCATAACTTGGATCGGTAGAGATCATGAGTTGTACAGCGGCGTATCTCCGATCTCGCTCGTTGAACATCGTGTCACTTCTAGACATGACAGAAGGGTCATATCGTTCCTAGGATTTGAACATAATTAGCCAACTATTAGATTGTCTGAATAAAAAAACCGAAATGGAATCATATCGTCTTTTCTATCGTTTCTCCCGTAGTTTGAATCTCTTCTGCAGTTATTATACGATGAAGCCAAAACAATATTAGTAGTTCTATCTGTGATGGAGATTTTGTATCTGTCTGTCTAAAACCAAATCTATACTGCTCAAGTTAAGTAAATACACTATGGAAGATTAATGGACTGTTTTTCTCATGCGCAGTCCATGTGGTGGTGTAGCATTTTTTTTTTTTTTACAATGATCCCATCCTCCCAGGCATTCACTTCTTCTTACAGAAAAACCCTAGTAATATACTCGAGACCAGGATTTCCCAACCTTCAAAACACCATGGGGCCCTGAGCAAGCCAAGGATTTTTCACTGAGCACTAACAAGATAATTTCTAAAATGAATATGAAAAACGTTAATTTAAAATTTTAATACTAACTAATGATAATATTTACAAACATGTTTTTGTTTTTGATTAATAAGAAATTGTTGCATTTTATAATTTATTTTTATTTTCTTTTTCATGAAATATTCTGAAATTCTTTACGCCTGTAGTTATGTATCATATTTATTTCCAGTAAAAAGAACGAACAATAATTAAATGTCTGTATTCATTTAAGAAAGGGTTTCTGTAGCCCCTCAGCTTCACTCACGGAGCCTCAGGGCTCCTACTAGCCCACTTTGAGAAACCCTGTTATAGACCTTTTATAAATTGGGCACGAGAAGAACTCCAAGATATTAACCCAAGAATCAAGAAACTAATGGCAAAACACAACCTCGATATGATGAAACTGTAATATGATAATGACACGTGGGAAAACTCCGAATAAATAAATAAATCGAATTAGAAATAAAGTAAATCGAAAACGCCAAATGATAAGTTCACTAATAATCTCCCGTCCTCCCCCCTAAAATGGTGACATCCACATCAGATTGCGCTACACCAAAGAGTCGTAATGGGCCGGAAGGATCGAGGAAGGGTTGTACTAACCAGAGTTCAACTGAAAAAGTACGGAGAGCACTGAGGCATTTGTTAGCGAGCGCATAGGGACGTGTGTAATAAAATTAACAGCAGCTGTAGGATAGTCAGCTAGCAAAAATATTAGCAGCAGCAGCAGCCATTAAAGCACATATTTAAATTAGTAAGTGTGCGCGAGCTTGCATCACAAGAAAAGGGGAGAAAAATACTCAACGTGGTAGAGAGAAGTAAAGTGAGTAACAGGGAAGATTGACGTGTAAATACGAATGCGAGAAAGCGCTGACTAGTGCCAGTGTCAGGTAACGGGAAGACAGAGACTTTTAAAAACACGTTTGTGCGAAAGGACTTTGTAGTGCAATGTTTTGGAGGAACCACGAATACGAGGGGCGTGAAATAAGGATTTCCCTGACCCACTTCCAGTTGTCTGATCTAGCTGAAATTTTGCATGTGCAATGATTTATATCTCTACGGATTATGTGGCAAAGTACAGCTCTGAACTAATTGTGGTTTCTGTTTTACAGGTGTTTGAACTGAGTCAGGTGTGAAATTGAGCCTATTGAATATCGAGCAATGATCCGGTTTTTTGTATTTGAAAGGACGCACACTACAGGAGATTTTTGATGAAATGAAAGAAACTTATGGTAATAATGTCCCATTATATGACCTTGTAAAACGGTGTCATCGTGAATTCAAATATGGCCAAAAGTCTGTAGAAACAGCTCCCAGACCTGGTCGCCCCCTTCTGCCATTGATGAGGCAACTGTTCGTCAAGTTGGGGCTGCCATTTTGGAAGATCGGTGCATTACTATTCGTCAAATAGCCCAAGATATCAAGATTAGTACAGGGTCTGTGGAAACTATCATTTATGACCATTTGCATATGCATAAGGTGTCTGCCAGATGGATTCTCAGGTTGCTCACACCATTCCAGAAGCGAGAACGCGTCGAGTGCTCGAGGATGAATTTGGAGATGTGCCAAGAAGATGAGTCAAAGTTTTTCAAAAAACTGATTACACACAATGAACCATGGGTGCATCACTATGATCCAGAGACCAAAGCCCCGTCAATGCAATGGAAGCACTTGGACTCACCACCTCCAAAGAAGGCAAGAGTGCAGCCCTTCGCTGGCAAGGTCATGCTCACAGTCTTCTGGGACCAGGACGGAGTAGTGATGACAGATTTCCTGGCAAAGGGTATCACAATTACGGGAGCCTATTATGCTTCACTTTTAGGGAAATTAAGGGAAGCTATCAAAATCAAGAGGCGGGGTAAGATCAGCAAAGGTACCATCCTCCTGCAGGACAACGCTCCGGTCCACAACTCGCATGTCACCAGATCAGAAGCACGGGCGTGTGGTTATGAAATCCTCCCCCAACTTCCCTACTCTTCTGACCTTGCACCCTTTGACTTTCACCTCTTCCCAGCCATGAAGTTGTTTTTGAAAGGAACGCGTTTATCAGATGATGCAGCCTTGATTTCTGAAGTCACATCGTGGTTGGAGGACCAACTTGGGGTATTCTACAAAAACGGTCTCCAGAGATGCATCAAATGATAGGAGAAATGCATAACTCTGGGTGGTTCCTATGTAGAGAAAGACTAATAACTGTGCCAAGTTTCGTTGCTCTACTGCTATGATCAGTGGGTCAGGGGCATTACTTATTGCACGCCCCTCGTAGATGCATTTTATTTGAACTTAAAAAAAATACCGAGTCGGATTTTAATTTCTTTTTTATTTATCTTTTACTTGTTTGTTTCTTTGCGGAGGTACCAGACAGCGTGTGGGTCCAATAGGTTTGAAGTATAACGACACAGATAAAAAAAAAAAGTAACAGTATTGTTACAGTAGCGAGAATGGTTATGTGGTCGTTGTTTCTATGAGTGAATCTTTCTTCTAATCGATATCTGATCATTTTCTTCAAGCACCAGCTTATGGTTAAGATCAGATGTGACAGGAAAAGATTACATTTCTCGATTTTAGAAAAAAATTTACATATAAGTAGCGTGTTTGTGTGTGTGATAAAGGGCCAAGTATGAGTACGTGTTCCCTAACAGAGCATGTCATACACGACTCCTTGTCTAAACAAGTGAAGCACTTTTTTTTCTTTGTTTAATCGTTTGGTCCGCACATTCTATGAGCAATTTTTCTGACAAACGGATATGAATTGCGGTCTCTTTAAAGTGAGTAAAAAAATTTACCAGTTCTGTCCTTTAGTCCTCAAATTCGATGAGCGATTTTCCTGACAAAGTGAAACGACAGTTACGAAACTGCCAAAGCGAAACGGAAGGTCAACTTTATGCTCCCCTTTTACGACGCATTCCTCTTTATCTCATCCACGAGCAATGTATTTGTGCAATATCCAGTTGCTTTCGAAATCCGTTAGGAAAACGAAATGTATGCATTAATGTACAGTGTGCTAAATTTTGACCCTACGGACCACAGATCACCTCGTAGGTTATATAACCGCCAAGTCTAATGGACACAACGTCTTTAATGTTTGTATAGGTGTTTTTTTTTTGTTTTGTTTTTGTTTTGTTTTGTTTTTTGTCTTTTCACAATTGAATCTACCTGTCATGGTCGATGTCTGCTCTTTTGTTTCCTCGTGATGTGACCACCGCCACCGCCGCCGCCAGCACGATCACCACGACGTAAACGGCGACGCCAACACATCGCGCGTAAAAGAACAGCTTTTCAGCGCGAAGAGTAAGAAATTCCAGCAGAATATCGATTTTGCTCCTCACGAAGAAAGCAATCGCTTATAAAATAAAATAAAATAAATAAAATGAAATAAAATAAAAATTAAAAAGATAAATTAAATAAAATAAAAAATAAAATAAACGCGAACGAAAATTCTTAAGATACGTTCGTGGCGATGAAAATGAACAAAATATCTTTCCTAGAACTGTTTGTCTGTATAACGCAGGACTGCTTTCCATCTGACTATAACATGGTCGTTTTCAAATCTAATGTAAATAGGTTCGTGTTGAGCTGTCCTCTTAAATAATGAAACCCTACCCAAGTTCCACCATAACTGATCATCGAAGTGTTTTCTCACAGTCTACTGCACACTCATCAACTTTTATCTTCAAGTGCCCCTTGGGTTTTTATAAGCGGTTGACCCCTAGTAAAAACTGATTGCGGACGAGATGGTTTTTACTAGAATGCGACAAAAGTAATATTTCAAAATTAACAGACCAAATAAAATATTATTCAAAACTTAAGCATACATGCTATTTTAAAGTTCCTATTACAATGCCTCACCACAGAACAGAGTTGGACATGAGGGTCGTTTTTTTTTTTAAACGTGGAGAAAAGAAATAAATGTAAAAATTTCTCAGTCGTGAAGGATTTCTCCTCTACTTAGAAAGAACAAGAAATTGAAGTGCAGCATCTGAAGAACAGATGCTACACTTTGAGGTATTTATTTGCTCCCCCGCCGAGCAAATTAGGCACAAGGCCGATTTTTAATGTGAGGAGTGAAAGGGAAATGGGGACCAACTCCCCGGGGAGTAGGGGAGCTTGATAGTGACAATTGGTATGAAGGGTTGCCCCTAGATTGACCAAGGTCTGATATGTGGAGTTACCCCCACATACGGTCTTTGCTTGCAGTATCTGCCGGAACAGATACTACACTTTGAGGTATTTATTTGCTCCCCCACTGAGCAAATTAGGCACAAGGCCGATTTTTAAAGTTAGGAGTGAAGGGGAAATGGGGACCAACTCCCCGAGGAGTAGGGGAGCTGGATAGTGACAATTGGTATGAAGGGTTGTCCCTTCATTGACCAAGGTCTTATATGTGGGGTTGCCCCCACATACGATCTTTGCTTGCAGTATCTGCCGGAACAGATACTACACTTTGATCTTGGCCTGATTTAAAGTTAAAAGCAATTAAATGCCATTGTCCCTTTCTTTTATGCAGCAAGAACGACTCTGGGTGAGAAATGCTTCAAAATCCTTGCGATATCAAAAACGCCTTCAGCGATTTCATCTCCACCAGAACGCAAGATTTTTACGTTACTGACATAAATACACTTGTTTTGTATTAGAAAACGTTTATTGATTCTGATGGTGCTTATTTCGATCAATAAATTTTTGTTTGAGCTAAATATCTTCATCTGAATTTAAAAATTTAAAAACCACAAGGACTTTCTTGTCGACATGATATTATCTAAAACTTAAGTGTGACGGTCCCACAAAACACTATTTCAAACTTAAGCTTGACAGTCGAACATAAATGTTATTTTAAAGTTAATTTTAATAAAAACTAAATTCTTCCATATTCCTTAACTCTTGTAGAAAAGGACGGATAATTTTATTATTTGGAGTATTTGCACTATTGTTCGACTTTTTCGGCGGATGTAACATCCGACCTTCTTCTTGTGTTTCTTGTTGGATGTAAAAATGTTTAATCGCCGGTGCTAATATGCACTCGTTTCGTCAGTCATGACAACATATATGGCAAAAGTAATTTGCAATTGTTTTTGAGAATTGAAACTTCCACATCCAGAAAAGTGTTACTAAGAACTAAATATTACTTAATACGATATCCGTTATGCCACGAGACCTTGTGGACAATTCCAGTATAAATTTTGGGGGCCTTACACCTATTCGGTTTTTTTCTTTTAGATATGCAATCTTACCATTTATCAATGTAGATCGCTACCTATTAATGTATATACTTATACACATACATACATACATACATACACGCACTCACACACATACGCACATATATGATGTGAAAATGGAAACGGAAGACCGGAGGCTCGACGTTTCGCCCGTATTATGCGGGCTTTCTCAAGAGGTGTGGTCTCATAATACGGGCGAAACGTCGAGCCTCCGGTCTTCCGTTTCCATTTTCACATAATAATGTCGGATTGTATCCATTTTAAAATTCACACACACACACACACACACACATATATATATATATATATATATATATATATATATATATATATAGTCTTTGAAGTTTTTCACATTTGAAACCATACAAAAACTTACTTTTTATCATTCGTTAAAAAAAAAAAAAACATCTAGTCAGTAAGTCATTTAATCACCTGCAATCACTGCATCAACTCTCTCGAATTTACTATAATACCAATTTTTTTATTTTTTAAGGGATCATCAGTTGTTTACCATGAAACACTGTTTCGGGGATTTAAAAACAAAACAGTATATTACATCATGGCTCCCCAGCAGTGTTGATCAAACACCACCACCCTTAATCTTAGGAAGAAGACATGTTACAAAAATTTGATCCAATTTCCTATTCTTAATTGCAATTACTAACCTTTTCATAGTATAAAAATGAATTTCTTACCTGTGCGATTCATATATATATATATATATATATATATATATATATATATATATATATATATATATAGCGCTTTATAAATAATAAAACACATCAGGAATTTATCGTTGGTACAACACAGAAATACAATAAACGTTGGCGAAAGGGCCTCTAGGGATCTCTGTGTATTATTTTAAAGTGCTATATAAGTTTTGTACGGCTAAAAAGTTATATATATATTCAAGCAAATATTATTACATGCAATGGAGACACTTTGCTTTATGATTCTTTTTTTTTAATTTTTCGATTTTCCATATAATCTTTTTTGTATCAAAATCAAAAATTATAATAAAATATCCATAGTTGTTGCTGTCACGAGCGCTTTCGATTCTTCCACGAATCATCATCAGGTGTTGAAGAAAAAGTCCGAAAGAGCGAAAATGAAAATTAAAAGTGAAAACTTAAATACACAGTAAAAGGCGATAAGTTAAAATATATAGAACCGATGAAAAATGATGATGATTTGTGGACGAATCGAAAGCGCTCGTGACACTACTTAATTTACTCACATAAAATTAATATACGAAAGTATAAATTTATGCGTAAACTTTATGTATTTACTTCAAAAGTGCTCAATACGTAGGTAGAGCTAGTTAGTAACTTATAAAATATATATGGCGATTAAGCTACACTGAATATTCCGCGTTTCATCCATTCTAGGACTCTTAAGCCTGAAGAGTCCTAGAGTGGATGAAACGCGGAATATTCAGTGTAGCTTAATCGTCATATATATATTATAACTTACTATATATATATATATATATATATATATATATATATATATATATATATATATATATATATATATTATATAAAGCTGAATGCGTGTGTGTGTCTGGTCACGAATAAGCTCCTATATGGTTGACTATTTAAAAAACTCATTATATATAATGATAGAAGATGTATCGAGACATAGGAATGGGTATGTTAGATCTGGCAGAACAGTGGTTCATTAAAATTGTGGGGTCTGCATTCGCGCCTGGTCCACAAAGTATGTATATAAAAAATATTTTTTAAAAAAACGGTTACAAGTGTTTCTGATATAGATATACATAAGAATACTTTGATAAGTATGTTTTAAGTTAAATAGGGATGGTATAATAAAATTGTGGAGTCTACGTTCGCGCCTGGCCTCCATAGAGTGGAAATAGGCACAAACTTTAATAAAGACTTTTCATATCTATCTGTGTAAGTATACTTTGATAATTATGTTTCAGTTTGAAGAAATATGGCATAATAAAATAATGGGGTGTTCGTTCGCACCTGACCTGCATAGAATGGAAATATGTCACAAAGTTTAACAAGGTTTTTTAATATAGATCCACAGAATATTGTGATAAGTGTTTCAGTGTGAACAGGTATGGTGTAATAAATTATGGGGTTTTTCTATTTTATTTTTACTTTCATCATATTTGTTTTTGTTTTGATACCCCTAAATTCGAAGCTATCTCTTTACAATCCTTCCTTTTCATAACCTATCATACTTTCATAAATCAGAGTCCATTTTCTGTAGGCTGTTTTTTAACCCAGTCACCGACGGGTACTTTTGCTAGTATATATATATATATATATATATATATATATATATATATATGTGTGTGTGTGTGTGTGTGTGTGTGTGTGTGCGTGTGTGTGTGTGTGTGTATTCCAACGCGATAGTGTTTGAATATATGGTTAAGTGACAGTTTTAGTCATTTAGAACTGCTTGTAAGCGCTTCACCGCTCAATCATCTTTAGACCAAATCTCAAACAATTATTACAGTTTACAAATATCCTTTTCAGATATATTGTGAAAAAAACTTCAATTTTTGTTCAGTAAAACAAAAGTTTTGATGAATTTTCTGGTGTTTAAAATCGTAAAAATGTGCGACGTTTATTATGACCGTTTTCCATAGCAACCACGTCGCTTCAGCGACTACTGTTTCTACCACTTCTCCGCTCTCGCGAAAAGAGAAGTAACAAGTGAAGCAGAGATAATGAAAGCATGAAAGGGAGATAATTGGGGTTATTTTATTGAAAGCAGACGAGTGCTGTACATTGTTATTATATATGTGTTTATGGGGGCAAAAAAAAAGACTGAAATTAAACAAAGAACAAGTGAATTTACTGGAAGCCTGGAAAAATTATGGATTACAATAGAAAAATGCATGAAAAGTAATATAGTTAAGCTTAAACATGGAAAAGTAAAGGACTAGTCTGGGTTTATTTGTATGGAAAATCATCTTCATGCCAGGTTGTCCTGACAAACACCTACATAGAGAGAACATAGACAGCCGAAGAGAGTATCTAGTAGGTATTCAATTTCTTTCTGTTTAACAGTGAAAATGGGTGCCCGGAAAGCTCGTACTCGGAAAACTCGTCCCTTTTTTGCTTGGTAGTAAAACTTGTCCCTTTTTGAATAAATATCGATTGTAAACACATTTCATGACCGGTTTTGAAAATGATATTGTTTTCAAAAGAGACTATACCCTCCATAATATTTTTTAAAATATTTTTACTTGTTTACTGTTGCTTTAAAAAAAAATAAAATCGATTTTCTAAGTGTCAGTTTTCTACCGAATTGGCTAAGTTGTTAGTGGTTTCACTTATTTTAAAGCGTTTATTCTGTTAAAAAACGAGACTACAGACCGCATAATATGTTTTTAAATATTTATACTTATTTACTGTTGTTTTTAAAAGGGTAAAATCGATTTTTCTACCAAGCTGTCTATTGTTAGTGGTTTAATTTATTTTGAAGCGTTTATTGAGTAAAAAAATTGAAAACCGACAATTTGTAATTTAATCAGAAATATGTTCATTTCGTAAAAAAGTTTTCCTAAATTCGTGAAAATGCTATTTGAAGGTAAAGCGTGACAGACTGACCGACATATTGATAGAGGACGTATTTCATAATGATGCATGGACGTATCTCAGGAGAAGAATACGGCGTGAATAATACCAAGAATAGGATCGAAAACGAAAGTAGACACTGACAATTGCCTGAGAAAAAAGAAAGAAACACGTTGTTGTTGACGGCGACATTGTTCTATTTGGCGTCGACAGCGTCGACAGCAGCGATCACTTGCAAGTGTCATTCGTCGCCTCCCTGGAGATGAAGATATGCGCCGAATCATACAAGAATTGCAACACGTTTCACATACATTTCAAATATATGACAAGTTAGAATTTTCGAGATGAGAATTGAGAATTTCTATTAATAAGACGAATATTCGTTTTTTTTTATGGAAATCTCTCCAAACAAGGTATGAAGCCAATTGATATAAGGAGACAATAGTACTACTTCAAAGTGAAAAACGCAGACGTTCAAATACGTAGCCAAATACACGAAAAAACAAGAGAAAAATAATTTTGAAAAATAATTTTCAATTAATTATAAACGCATCATATTTTACTTTATTGAAGATTTTCAGAATTTGAGCTTCTGGATTGGTCGATTATTTTGCACTAGCAAGGAGATCCGACGTTGCCTGGGATTGAATGAAGATTTTTCTAAACTTGTCATCGAAATTGATTAAATCGCCCACGTTTTCAATAGTAGGGGACCAAGTAAGCTTCAGATGCTCCCCGCAGTAACTTAGTCCACAATATATTGCACTTTTGAAAACCTACTGTTGGTTTTATAAAATTATTGTTATATATATTGGTTGGAATTAAAGTTTAGCATATAAGTTTAGCCTAGTTCAGTTGTTCTCTAAACGGAAACATTGATTTAGAACGCGCATCTGTCTTATCAAAGAACCTACTGTTGATTTTAGACGCTGGGCCCTTCTGCTTGTGAGGTAATAAAACTTCTCAAATGCATTTTTGCTGTTAGGCTGTGTAAGGTTTTAACTGTGGTCAAAATCGTATGTTCCTTTCATCGGATTATTTCGATTATCGATTATCGATACTTATCGGAGACATTTCGATGCAAACCTATCTAAGAACACTGCCAAGCACATAATATACCTTCGTGTGAAATTTCATAAAAATCGGCCTCGGCGTTTTGGAGTCCATAGAGAATGAACTCACAGAGACACGGACAAAGTTCCTTTATATAATAGTAGAAGATAGATAGATATCATTTCAATTTCTCTACACGTTGCATAGATCCAGAGTAACACACGTATAAATTTCGTCAGTCACTTCTTTGCGACTCATCGCTTAATTAACGTATATAAAACAACGTACAACATTCGTAGCAGAAGACAACTGTCATTGCCGAGTTAAACATATCTCGACTTATATATAAAAGGTACGTTGTCTCTGTGTGTATGTGTTTGTGAGAGAGAAAGTTTGTTCCCTATGGTCTCCAAAACGGCTGGGCCTAATTTGTTTTTTGGAAATTTCACACAAATACACTTTATGTGTCTGTGAGTTTTCTTAAATAGGTTTTGTCTCGGAATGCATCCAATAAGTATCAGAAAATCGATAATCGAAATAATCCGATTAAAGAAGGGACAAAATTAACACGTTTATACAACCTAACATCACAAGTGCATTTGAGAAGTTTTATCACCGCACAAGCAGAAGGGCCCGGCATATAAAATCAAAGGAAAAATACGAAGTATAAAGCTTATATTAAATTAGCTGTATATATATATATATATATATATATATATATATATATATATATATATATATATATATATGGTGGATTCTCTCATCAAAGACGATGAATGAGGGTCCATTATGCAATCTTCAGGAGCTTTGTGACACCACATGCATAATTGCAATCCTGTAGACGTCTAGCACACTCCTCCGCAGATGGTGAACCTGCATATGCTCGTCGGTCAAAGATGCCTTATCGAGTGAACAGATAACTCTGTTTGCTGCGTGCATTGAAACTACAATGGCATACATATTCATTTTTAGATGGATTTTTCTTGTGTTTTGCCTTCATATTTGCACGAAGAGCGTCCCTATGACGAAGGCGGTTATGTTCAAATTCTTTGGTCCCTAGGAAACACATCTTCCTCCATTGTCTGCGATCCCCTGCTGCACTTTCCCAGGAACTCAGAGAAATTCAACAACGCTTCAGATTGTCTTTTAGTTTATCTTTGTAATGAAGCAAGAGACGCCCTATTGGACGGCAAGAATTTGTCAGTTGCCTATAAAAAAGTTGCTTAGGAACTCTTGAGGCATTCATTCTCACAAGATGACCTGACCACCGCATTTGTATCCTGATCAAAACTGATTCAATACCAGTGATTTCACATTTCCAGTAATTCACCATTTGGATGACGATCTTGCCATCCAACATTGCAAATAGAACGCACGCACACACACACACACACACACACACACACACACACACACACACACACACATATATATATATATATATATATATATATATATATATATATATATATAAATGAGATAAGTCACAGATTAGAGATCAAGTAAATTTTCCTGTCAGATATTACATTGAGTTAATACTTTCAGGGTGATCCTAGCCAAAAAGGTAAAGCTCAATATTTAAAAATAGAGCAACATATAAGTTTAATGATTAAAGTTAAATTCTGTAAATCAAAATATATATACACATATATTAAAGTTAAGAATGTATTGTTTGAAACAAGAAATATATGAGAAAAATTATATTTATTTCCTTAATCCATGGATTTTCAATAATGGCTCATATCATCAGAGGAAATGAAATGCAATTAGCAAATATTTTGCTTTTCAGCACACGTATTGAAAATTTTATTTAAAAGTTATTTAAATGATACCTAAAAGTCATTGAAAAAGGATATCATAAAATCTGGCCAGTCCAATATCGGAATGAGTTTCCGGGATATTACTGCTAGCTCGGACGAGTAGTGATCCAAGGGGAAAATCAGATGTGATCGAGTAATCCGATATATCCAGAATATTTGGTTGTCCCATACCGTGATTTCGAAGGGCATATGAGATGGTCGTCCTCTTCATCGATATAAAGATCCATTGATGTTGATGTTTAGAAAAAATCCAGAGTCCTTGGTGGTGTGAAGATATTACATCAAATAGTGAGTCAATGTTCAATTCCATTGCACTTATTTCCCTCGATAACGGCAATACGTATCTGGGTGTGTAAGTTTCCAAAGCTTTATACGTTGAGTCATATATGCAAATTTTAAGTGATCAAATCGCCGAATTCAGCAGGTCTTGGATTGGTAACTATTCGGAAAAATCTTTTTTCCAGTCTGTTATCTACAAGTATGGACTTCTGATATGGGCCGAATTTTTTTTATTTTTAGAGGATCGTTTTACTTGATGAAAAGAATGGAAAGAAAGCTATGTTAAGGAGAAAAAGAATGAGAAAGAATAAGAAGATAGAGTGAAGAGGATGAGGAAGGAAGGGGCTGTCATTGTATATATTAAAGATATTTAATTTCCTTGTGGGGGTAGGGTGTTAGATCTCGGTCAAGTTGTATTTACAGTGACCTTTTTTTCTGTGTTTAAATAGGAAATTTTACTTTGTGTTCTTTAAATGTAAATTAAATTAAATATAAATCAAATAAATTAGCTTTATATAATATTACTAAATAGAATTCTTAAAATTTTCGTTCAAAATTCAGAGCTAATGATTCAAACAGATTTTCTTTAATGTAATATGCAAATGAGATAATCTCTTGAATGGTGATCAATTTTGAACGAATAGTATATATTGAGTGTGTGAGTTTTGACTTTTATATTGTAAATTTGAATTCAAGCCATCGTATATAAAAACTGTATAATATCAACAGAGGCTTCTCTACACTCAACCAAGTACAGAAGACCTGTTGTTATATTTTATATGCACAATGACATAGAAAATCTATTTCTGGCTTTTTTTATTCGGTGCAGCTTTTTGCGAGAATTTTGCTACAACTTAGACACTCACCAAAGAGTTAGAAAAGAAAGCAAGACGGCATGTACACCTGTATGCTATGAACAGTGTAAAATATATCTTCACATGATCATCCCACGAAGCAGCAACTTTATGGCAACCTACCCGCCATATTTACTACTATCAGAGAGCGACGTCTACGATTTGTCGGTCATTGCCAGATGAGCAAACATGAGCTGGTGAGAAATGGACTCCAGGTTACGGGCACACGATCATAGGACGATCTTTTTTTGTTTTAATCTCCTATATATCAATACCATACCGAGTGTGTCATTTTGTGTCATTTTGTGTCGCGCTTACATCATTTTGCGTTCCGAGTGACTGTCGTTTAATTATGTCCTTCTATATCTTGTAATAAATAATTATATAAAGAATTCTTCATGAGTTTTGGTTTCAGTTTCGATTTTAGCTGTAGGAACTCAAATTTTATAGGGTGAAACAAAAAAAAATATTGCCATAGAAAAGACGACATGATTCCATTTCCGTTTGATGAAAACCGGTTTTCTTTTTTTTTTTTTTTTTTTTTTGGCAAACCATCTATTAGTTGGCCAGGTGTGTATACATCCCAAGAGCGACAGTAGCCTTCTATGTCTGAAAGTGACAAAATGTTCAACGAGGGAGATCGGAAATGCGCCGCTGTAGAGCTAATGCTCCCTGCGGATCCAAGTTATGACAACAGAACCATTGCCAGAACCCTCAAAATGCAAATTCGAATAACAGAAGTATGCCAGGGGTGAAGAAAGCAAAGTTTACGACCTCGGTTATGATCTTTGGTGTGTTTTCAAATGAGGGCCACATCATGCCACCTCACATCTTCGAAGTAGGCTTGAAAGTCAACACCAAAGTGTACCTAGATATGCTGAAGAGTGTGCTGGTCTCCTGGCGAAATCAGGTGGCCGCTGACAGATCCTGGGTGTGGCAGCAGGACTCGGCACTGGCCCACAAGTCTAAAAGACCCACGTTCGGCCTTAAAAGTGCTACAACTTTGTCCCCTCATCTCATTGGCCTCTCTCTTCCCCTGATCTGAACTCGCTGGACAACTTCATTTGGTCATATGTCGAGAACATTACAATATGATCTCCCATAACACTATAGCTAGACTGATCGCCGCCATCCGTCGAGCTCCCGTCAGAGCTTGTGGAAAAGGCATGCTTCCAACTCTGGGCTCTATCGAGGCGATGATTGAGGCTGAAAGCGGCTACATTGAATAGATGTCAGCTCTACTACATAATCAAGTTACCTGAATTCAATAAAAGTTTTAAAATAAAGTTGTAGTGTAGCTTTCTTTAGAGCGACAATGTTATTGTTCCACCCCGTACATATACATATATATATATATATATATATATATATATATATATATATATATATATATATATATATATATATACTTTTTTTTAGAAAATTTTATTTCGGTTTCGATTCAACTTTGTAATATATAAGAATCGATAATATTATATACGAAATCTGCATAAATTAAAATATCGTATTTAAGCGTCTTTCGCGACATCCCTGCTAGCTTAGATAAATGCTTTTGTAGTTTTAACAATAAAATAAGGGCGTCTCCCTTTACGCTGAACATCCAGACAGCAATATATTAAATATGAAAGAGTCCATTGCGGAATTTCCACGGGTCCTGCCAGTTATACATAATTGTGTTAATTACATTTTAGTATAGTAGACTGTAACACCCTATTAGCTTCTACCTTAATCCTCCGAATTTGAATTACATGTGTATCGTGTTTCTTTTGTGTGTGTGTGTGTGTGTGTGTGTGTGTGTGTGTGTGTGTGTGTGTGTGTGTGTGTGTGTGTGTGTGTGTTAAAAGTAATCAACATTTCAGACATTGAACCATTTCAGAAATTTCCTTTTTAACACCATATGCAGGATTCTCTGCTTTCCTTAGATGATAATTTTTTTCTTAATCTCTTTCGTCTGATTCTTGCAAGAGAAAATCGTTCCTTCTGATATGGTACGAAAGACGTCCCAAGAATAATGCCTCCTATATGTTATTCTACCCGAATGGCTCAGAGGGGCAAACTGCACTGTTATGATGACCGAACTTATGCATTCATGATCTCAAAGTTTCATCTCTCTACTGCAGATATTGACGGTGGAAGATTCTAAAAACGCAAAGCAGAGATGCTTAATTGAATTCTTGTAAAAGTGCATTGCGAATGGGGTTGACTATGAAAAGAATTTATTCTGTAGCACAAATGTATTTTGTTTTTATAGTAACACTTCCGTCTTCGTAGCTCTTCAATATTTTGAGGCTTTACTTCTGAAGCTACCCTCGCAAATTGTAACACCTCATTATCTTCTGCCTTAATCAACCAGAATTCATCATGGAATTAAGATCGCTCTATTTCCGTCCTTGGGCGGCTGACTATTTTCCATTAGGTCGAGGATGCTTCTAAGCAAAGATGACTTCGGAAGTGAGGATTCCAATGCTATTCTCTAGCTCTGTTGTAGTCTGGTCTCTTCCTGAGATGTTGTTAGGGTTCTACAGTACTGAGGAAGGTTATCTTTTACTTCAGTCATTGGACCGTTGAGGAGATAACGTTTATCACTAGAAATCTTTGTGATTTTTCCTCTGTTGGCAACTTCCCGTCTCAGCACATGCTAAATAAAACGCTTTATATGACTGTGGCGACTGTTGATTCCAATGATATAGATTAGCTCTTCTTTTTGTAAGATAGTGCATATGAGTTCGTGAGAATATATCAGCAGCAGCGAAAGATAGCTGGCTTGCTAAGAGATTAGCAGCAGCAGCATTAGCTGAAGGAAGCGCATATACAAATTTGGAAGTGTGCGCAAAAAAAAATAACGAGAAATAAGGAGGAAAATGCTCCACGTGATTCAGAGAAGCAAATTGCGCGTCGGAAAAAATGAACATGTAAAGTCGCAGGCGAGAATGAGCCGGCTGTGACCGACGTGCGGTCGAAAGTAGAAAAAAAATTTACGCCGGGCGAGATAGACGATGGCGAGAAACTTTTTAAATGGTGTCGGGACGGAAAAGTAACAGTAATAAATGCTTTTGTTGAAAAACGAAAAAATGCCGACCCGGATTTTTATTTATTTTTTTATTGTTTACTTGTTTGTTTTTTTGTTTGTTTGTTTGTTTGTTTGTGACTGAAACATTTGGAGATCAGGATGGTTGTTACTTAGACAACAGAGGTTTTATTGCAAAAAACCTGTACTCAAGCGTATTAAGGTTCAGTCGTTAATTGAAAATTTAATAATCTTAATCTGTTTCTACGGCAAAGCGACAAATAGTCAAGAATTGATAACGTTGGAAAAGGAATTCTAAGTTATAATGGATGTCGAAGGCAGAAGTCTAAACTGTGTCAATCACTTTATTGAGAATTATTAAAATATCAAATAATCGTCACAAGAAATTACGGGTCAATTAACCTCACCTACTACCTCGCTTGTAATACTCCATCAAATAAGGGGCAATATTGTTTCAGGAGTTTACACTGGCGTTATTCACCTGATATTTTGAAAAGACGCCGCGTAAAACGGTCCGCCAGTTCTTCTATATCGTGGAAAACCAGTTTTTGCTGCAATTAATATTTTTGAGTGACGTTGACTCTCGGTAAATAATGTTCCAATACGGGGGAAAATAGAGTTTCGACTATTATCTAGACATGTACGACTGTATCAGGTGGCGACGGTGTCATTACTTTAGGACTAGCGATAAAGTACCTTGCTTGACTTAGGTTTCTTGGTTTGTGGTCAGACGCTGTTCTCGTTAGGGGAGAACTACTTTTGTTCGGTCTACAATTTCTCTCTCTTTTTTTTCATTTTTCTTAAACTTTTTCTTCTAGGGGATGGGACATCCAACCAGATGTCTGACATTTACCCCTATTTTAGTGAGTCCAACCAAGAGATCTTTTCAGGATTCTAGCCGTCCCTTTCAGTGCAATCGTTTGTATTTCACTTGCACTTGGTTCACCGGGTATGCTTGCTATGTACTTTTAAAAGTTCTTTTTCATAAGCCCAGTTGCTCCTATGATGACTGGTATAATTGAAATGTCTTTTTAATTTCCAATTTCGTTTCATATCATACATAAGTCCTTGATACTTTGTTATCTTTTCCCTCTCAACTCTGTTAAGCCCTGTGTCATTGGGTACACTGACCTCTATTACGGTCGCTTCTACAACAGTATTGGTTTGCTTGTGCCTTCTGTTTGGCTTTTTTTTTTCTTAGTACATAAGCTTTCAATTTTTTTTCGTTTTTCCAAATAATGTGACATTCGCTAAAAATTCACCTTTGAAGTTAATTTTTGCACCATTAACGAACTTTGTTGTTTTGCGTGTTCTCAACATTGTAGCTTTATTCGATTTATTATTTAAATTTACTATCGAAAAATCTGAACCCGAATCGACTTGAATTTTTATTTCTTTATCATGAATTTTTATAGTCACATATTTACGCAGCACTTCGTTATTTTCAGTCTCCGCTCGGATTTTTTATTTAATTTCATTACTGCAATGAGTACCTTTGTGTCCTATTTTTACATATCAAACATTTTCTTCATAAGTATGGACAGTCGTTAACCCAATTCAAATTACCACATCGGTTACACGGACAGGATTTTTCCTTCTTCAAATTCTTTCTTGGCTGTGCTGGTATGTGTGTCCTTTTTCCATAATTTGTGTTTTCTTTTTAAGTGTTTTTGAAATTTTCTGTCAGCCTTTTTTTATCCATGCGATTCAAGTTTCGAATCTTCAATTAACTTTTTTAGGCTTAAGTTTGGTTCATTTTTTAATTTTGTTAGGACACGCCTCCTAATTTCCGCATCTGGACCAGAAGTCAGTCCTTGCGCAAATACTAAACATTTAAAATTGTCTGCACTGAGGTCTGCAAGTTTGAATTCATCGCAATGTTTATTTACCATGGCTGCGTTTGCGAAATCATCTTCGTTATTTTTATTTATTTATTTATTTATTTATTTTGCAAATTCAGACATGACCAACGCTTATAAAATAGAGATTTTCCGGCTAAATATTTCTGTAAGAAGTTCCACCGTCTCGGCGAAAGATAATCCTGACGTTTTGCTTTGTAAAATAAAAGCCGCAAACTTGTTATGCTCGGCTGTCTCTAGTTTCCGTAATAGTAAATGAACCTTTTTCTGGTCCGACTACTGTTGCAGTTGATGCTAAAATGTTCATACCGACGAAAATAAGCTTCAAATCACTTACCTGTCAATCGCATTCCATGTAAAGTCTTGTAAAAAGTCGGTTGGACATTATTTTTTATGACTGGCATTAACAGCTTTCCATGCACTGTTGTTGTTGATATTGTTGTTGTTGTTGTTGTTGGTGGTGGTGGTAGTGGTGGTCAATTTGTAGTTTAAATAATTGTTCCAATGTACTTTGTAAGGCGTCTATTTTTGTATGATGAGTAAAATATTCAATTTACTGAAATTAGTAAAACCGTATTCAAATTAACCCAGTTTTAGTATTTTTAGAACAACTGGGGGAAAGGATACAGTAATTTTTTTCTTTCAATAACATTGCAAATGAACGTTGACCATAGCTTTACATTCCAAACGAATGTCTTTGTTCATAGAAAAGAAAAAATATATGTCGCGAGAAATATTCAATATTCTTTCAAAGCAAATGTCTTTTCATAGGACAAAAAAACATGTTGATTGAAAGGAAACAAACGTGGTTTTTTTAGTAAGGCAAAAATAGTTTGCTGACACACTCATTTAATTACCGAGAAAAAAAAACAGGAATAATTCGCATTTCTCTTTCTTTTGTGTTTACGGGTATACCAAAATTTCGTGACAGTGCCAAGCAAAGAGAAGAAAAAATATGAAAATATTCTTACGTTCAACGAGTTTGTAATTCAAACTTTTATGTCCATGCACTCATTTGGTTTTC
This sequence comes from Euprymna scolopes, assembly GCF_053919585.1. NCBI lineage: Eukaryota > Metazoa > Mollusca > Cephalopoda > Sepiida > Sepiolidae > Euprymna > Euprymna scolopes. The sequence continues at coordinate 113,543,084 of NC_136510.1, forward strand.
GTGAGTTCCTGTTTTTCTTCTTTCATCAGTGTTTTCTGAACACTTGCTTGGTTTAATTCAGCTTTTTGTAGTGAGTTCTTTTGAATGTTGGTGATATTTTAAATTCAAGTGCCCTCTATGAGTTCGAATCCGACGTTGCCAATGTTTTAGCTCTGTTAAGGGTTGAAAAGGAAAACAGAACGTCAAAATAAAATAACATGTATAGCAAAGCATACAATAGGTAATTATTCAACGTATCTGATGAATGACCTAGGTTGGTCCACCGGAAATCGACTGGTTATTTATTTGTTCGCCACGAAACAAAATGTGACACAAGGTGGTTTAATGTGGGAGATAACCAACTCTCCTCAAAAGGGGCATTCTGCACAAATAAAATTGCCTTAATATAGAAGGGTTCCCCCTCCATTGACTAAGGACAATTAATTTGAGTGAAGCATCTAAGCAGACACCACACTTAAGCCACCAGTCCAGTACGAGTACCGGATATCGACTGGTTATTTATTTGTTTTCCATGAAACAAAATGTGACACAAAGTCGGTTTAATGTGGAAGATAATCAGCTCCCCTCAAAAGGGGATTCTGCAAAAACAAAATTGCCTTAGTATAGAAGAGTTTCCCCCCTCCATTGACTAAGGACAATTAATTTGAATGCAGCATCTGTGCAGACACCGCACTTCAGTGATTAGCCTAGTACGAGTATCAGATGTTGACTAACACTTTACAGTTTAGTCTTTCGGTATTTATTGAGATTGGAATAGTCTATTAGTAGGTAACAGTACGTTAGTTCCGCTACAACAGAAATTTAAGCTTGAAAGACTAAAGAACCCAACATTGTGTTTTTTTTTATATAACACTGTAATTAATGAACAATCAATAAACCAAATAAAACGACTTTATACATACGTGCGCGGTATTCATCATCGCTTCTTTACTGTTCTTATTTACATGGAATTTGTAGGCTAGCATGTTGTATTCAACCGAGAAAAATATCAGGGGAACAGTTTTCCACAAGTGGGCAGATTTGGGAATCAAGCATTTACTAATGTTATCTTATCTAGTTATTTAATTCTTAAACTCAACTTGATAACTTAACGAAATGAGTGACGCAGACGGACATCCATCAAAGTAACATTCGTTTTTTATTACAATTTTCTAGAATATTTAACCATGGAGTACTGCTGCCACACCTGGGCAGGAGCTGCTAAAAAAAACACCTATCCTGCATTGACAGAGTACAAAATAAACTTCGTGGCCTAGTGGAGGGTGTCCTTTTCTCTTCCCTACAACCTCTCTCCCACAGAAGAGACGGTTCGAACCTGTCTTTGTTTTATCGTTAATTCCATGGCAAGTGCTCGTCCGAGCTCTAATCCCTGGTCCCCCCTCGACAATCTTTCACGGAAAACACCCGTCTAGCTGAAACCACTGTCAATAATTTTCCCCATTCTTTATCTGTGCCTTAATCAAAACGTAGATTTCATGAACAAAGCTTCTTTCTTAGAAGTGCACGCCCGTAGAACTCGGTTCCGTTTGCCTGTTTCCCACCTGACTACAACTTGAATGTCTTCAAGTCCAACATAAACAAATTCCTGATAGAACCGCCCCCTTAAGTAAGACACTTTATCAAATCTCCAATACTAACAATTATTACGATACTATCCCATTGATTACTGTACACGCAATAGCCCTTATCCACGAGTGGCTTAAGGGCCTTGATAAGTGGTGACTACCATGTAAAAAAATTCCACTGGATGAGGCAGGGGTAAGAAGAGCTATAGCCCTTGATATATCTAAACCCTGGCATAAAAAGTTTCTCCTGAAAATGTAATTCTTTGGTATTTATAGACAAATATTTAAAATAATCTAATCAATTCTAATAAGGTAAACATCCAGTGTTCGATAGCCGTACGGCCATACAACATGATATTATTGCAAGTGTTGCGTCAGGGGTCGATCTTTAGACTTTCATTATTTATTTTATTCATAACCGACCTCCATTATTAAATTGTGATCTAGATGGTTATATTTGTTGATGGCATCACGTTATATAATAGACACGAGGGAAAACGAATGTACGCATACACAAATAGTATCTCCTTACGTCCAAGTGACAATGTCTTTTGTTTTAGGCGAAAAAGTGTAAAAAGAACACCAATTGGCTGACGTAAATAAAGACTTCTGTTTAAAAATGATAAAATGTACTCCGAAATATAAAACTGAGACAGAATCAGATTCATGTGGGTTTAATTAGATGTGAATATATCGAAACACGTGCTTGTATAAGAAGCAAAAAGAAACGTTCGACATGTTGTTGTCTTCAAATTACATTTTCTTTTTAGACGTTTTATCTGCGGGCATCCTTAATTAATCATTTACTTCCGCCATATTGAATTGAACCTCATTATTATTTTTTTTTACTTCTGTTCTGTTTGACAGTGGTTTCAGCTAGATCTTGATTTATCTTAGGCATGTGTATATATGTCCATATATATGTGTGTGTGCGTATACGTGTGTGTATATGTGTTCGTGTGTGCGTATGTGTGTGCGTATGTGTATGTGTGTATGTGTGGTTGCGTTATAATAATCAGGTTGACACACCGGTTCTCGTCTGATCGAAGTTAAGCAACGCTGAGCCTGGCTAATACCAGATGGATGACCATTTAAAAATACTAGGTGCTGTATGTGCTCTGCGTTTATTTCGATATTGTTTCCAGTCGTCCTAAACCTCTATTTGCCACTGGTATTTAACAACACTGACTCAGGATATTGCGCAACGCTTATCACAAAATTTTCAAGCACAGGCACTTTTACAGTGGGTATCCTTAGTCTGTCAAGACTAAAGGAAGCTACCATGTATGCGTGCGTGTGTGTGCGCGTGTGTATGTGTGTCTGTGAACGCGCGTGTGTGTGTGTATGTGTGTGTGTTCGTGCGTGTGTGCTGGATTCACTCCTTACTTAAATTAAGAAACCATTGATATAGTAATATCTGGAGAAAATCTGCTAATCGTAAGACTGGGTAATGTGGACTATATTTAATTTAATTTAGTTACGTTCTCAGTTTTTAAAAAGAATATAGAAGCCCTTTATAGAAAATTCAGATTTTTTGTGAAATAATCACAATATATCTTTGATATCAATTAATAAATATTTGTCAGTCACTTTGAAGTATGTAGATGAGTTTTAGGTATAATGATATAAGAACAACCACTATTTGAACATTAAAACTTGAAAATTAAGAAATCTTAAATGTTTTTTATTTTTTACACATTGATCACCACTTATCAAGGCCCGGAAGCCACTCAGGGATAAGGGTTATTGCAAATACATTACGTTAGTGTGGAGATTTGATGAAATGTTTACTTAAGGGGGCGATTCGTTAGGAATTTGTTAACATTGGACTTGAAGACATCCAAGTTGTAGTCCGGTGGGAAGCAGGCAGACGGAACAGAGTTCCACAGGCGTGCAGTTATAAGACAGAAGCTTTGTTCATAGAATCTACGTTTTGATTTAGGCACAAATAAAGAGTGGGGGGAATTTTCACAGTGGATTCAGCTAGACGGGTGTTTTTCGTGAAAGATTGGCGAGGGGGGACCAGAGATTAGAGTTCAGATGAGCACCTGCCATGGAAATAACGATAAAACGAGGATAGGCTCGCAACGTCTCTTCTGTGGGAGAGAGGTTGCAGGGTAGAGAAAAGGGCATCCCTCACTAAGCCACGAAGTCTATTTTGTACTCTGTCAAGGTAGGATAGGCTTTTTTTAAGCTCCTGTCCAGATATGGCAACAGTATTCCATCCTTGGACGTACTTGGCTTTTATATAGATAGAGAATTGCATCAGTAGTGAGATATCTTCTGGAGCGATAGAAGGACCCCACCATCTTTCCAGCGACCTTGGCAATAGACTTGATGTACGTGTTCCATTTCAGATCAGGAGTAAAGGTCAACCCCAGAAGCTTTCAAAACACGGGGCCTCTCCCAGACGAGAGCCATCCATCACAATTGATTACAGATGGGGATCAGAGCGTTGGTGATGTAAGGATAGGAGTTTGGTTTTGGATGCATTAAAGGTAACCAGCCACATCTTCCCCCACTGGACCACGCGCTCGAGATCAGAGGAGAGAGAATCAGAGAGAACTTTGTCATTTACATCCTTTGATGTGTTGCCGTAGATGGTCGTGTCATCAGCATAGATGTCAACGAATGATTTAAGTATGTGTTTAGGGAGGTCATTGATGTAGATCAGGAAGAGAGTTGGACCCAGGATTGACCCCTGAGGGACTCCAGCATTTATATTGGAGGCCTCCGATTTTTGTCCATCTACCACTACTCTTATGAGCCTATTAATTTGGATCCAAAAATAAATTTAAAAATTCGAATATTTAAAATTTGCATAAAATAATGTTTAAAATTTCCATAAAATACTGGAATATTTAAAATTTGCATAGAATGCATCATTAGTAACTAATTTAGATTGTCTTGAATTTTAATTTCTTCTGGAGACCACTTCAACTTAAGCCTGAAGTGTTACATATGTTCTGTTATCTATGTTATATACTTTTATTAACATTTATATAAGGATTAGATACATAAGATTTAGCATTGTTATATATTGATTTGAATCTATACTAGCGGAAATAAAAGTGGAATTATATATATATATATATATATATATATATATATATCCGTTCACATACACGTTTCACGATAAAGCTAGAACCCAGAATTAGATAGAATCGAGCAAGTGCATCGACAACGGACAACGCCAGACCCAAAGTGGGTTTCGATGTACTGCATCTCATCAGTGGACAACATTAAAAACATTGGAAGTTGGGATATGGGTTAAGGTTAATACTTTGGAGGATTAACGTACAGGGGTTGGACAAAATAAAAGAAAATCAACAAAATTTATTTTAATATGGTGTAGGTCCACCTTACAGCCTCAATTCTCCGACGTATTGATTCATAATTTTATCCCATTCCTCAGCTAAAACATCCTCCAGTTCTTTTAGAGAAGATGGCGGTGGAAATTGATTTCTTACTTGAATCTCCAAAATCGACCATAAATGTTCAATAATAGTGATAATTGAGATCTGGTGATTGTGGTGGCCAAATGAGATGCTCAATTTCATTGGAATGGTCTTCGTGCCAATCCTTAATAATTCTAGCTTTATGGATTAAGTAATTATCATCTTGAAAGATGGCTTCCCTCCGGAAACAGTTATTGAACCCTAGGATGAACTTGGTCATCCAAAAGTCCTAAATAGTCTCGACTGTTAATCCTTCCATGAAGAATAAGCATTGGTCCACCGGATTTCTTAGAAATAGCACCTCAAATCATAACAGAATCCCCGCCATGCTTTACGGTTGGAGGAAGGCAGTCTGAATAAAATGCTTCTTTCGGCTGCCTCCTAAGATTCGGAAATAAGGAAAACGATGATTCCTCAGAGAAAATCACATTTTTCCAATTTTGGATGATTCTACACTACTCTAATCGCTTTGAAACATTTGTCTTTGAGAGCAGACAGTTGTTATTTTTAATTGTAATTCTTCTGTAAAATCCAGATCTGTGCAGCTCTCGACGAACAGTTTTTTTTTTGTTGTTTTTTTTTATTACATTTTCACCCCAAACAAAGCACATTGCCACTTTGGTGTAGAGGGCTACTATCAGGGGAAACATCTACTGGGGTACTATGTAGGGATTTGGGCAGCGAGATGTTGGTTCACGTTGCACTTGAACTTATGCATGTCAGTACAGTTGGGGAAGCAGTGACCTGGAATGGAATTCCAAAGTCTAGCAGTTCTGGGGAAGAAACTACTGGAGTAGAAAGATCTTTTACATCTAGGGATCTCTACAGTGTGGGGGTGGGATTTTGCAGCTTGTCGGGTCTCTTGAGGGTGTTTACGTCGTGGGGGCACAAGTGCTTGCAGTTCATCAGAGCATTCACCATTATAATACTTGTAGAACAGGCAGAGGGATGCAACGTTTCGACGATGGGACAGAGGCTGAAGCTTAGATGCCAGTTCAGGGCCTATCAGATTTGCGACTCTCTTTTGAACCCTGTCAAGGAGCGAGAGACTAGTAGCCGATGCACCAGCCCAAATATGACAGCAATACTCCATACATGGGCGAATAGTAGCCTTGTAGAGGTACAGGATACTTTCGGGTGTTAGAAGTTTTCTAGCACGGTAGAGAGAGCCCACCTTCCTCGCAGCGGCCCTGGCAATGCTCTCGATGTAATTGTTCCAGCTCATGTTTCCTGTGAACGTTAGGCCAAGGAGCTTAAGAGACGTACTCTCAGATAAAGAGTCGTTTGCCATTGCTATACGTGGAAACTGGGTTCTGCAGTGATTTTAGGAGCCGTGGTCTAACTACTTCTCTAACTAACTGAAGAGTCGGACGTGTTTTTCTAGAGATTTTCATCTTTTGACCAGACTTGTGCTTTTCTCAGGACGTTTTTCCTTCTCTTTTAAAAGCAGTCATTACAAGACAGTGCTTCTTGAAACGCTAAAAATTCGTGCAGTTTCTGTCACACTAGCACCTGCCATACGAGCTCCGACAATTGGGTCTCTTTGGAAATCCATAAGATTTGCCATTTCTATAGGAAAAGCTTTCGATATCTTTTAATATCTTTAATTGAAATTTATTTTAATCAAGCACATAATATGACATAAATAATAAACACAAAAGCATTAAAATATCTCAAGATTTGATTGTTTAAGACACGTTCAAAGATTGAATCCAAAAATGGAAAGTGTTTTGTTCACTGCATTGGATAAGGAAGGGGAAGAGGGCAATAGCCTTAGATATATTTAAGGCTTTTGACAGGGTATGGATCGATGGTCTTCTCATGAAAATCAGATCCTATGTTATTACTTGACGAATACTTAACATAATTACATCCTTCTTAAGTAAGAGAAGAATCCAGGTTGTCTCCAATTGTCGTGCGTCTAAACAATATGATATAAATGAAGGTGTACCTCAGGGGTCGATTCTTGGACCTTTATTATTCCTTATATTCATAAATGACATCCCTGAAAACATTGTCGTTGAGATGGGCATATTTACTGATGACACCGCGCTCTATAGCAGGCACAAATGGAAAACGAAAGAACACATGTCTAAGGCAATGGCGGAAACCCTAGAAGAAGACCTCCAGTCTGTAGTGAAATGGGGACAAAAATAGATGATAACGCCCAATGCTGCCAGGACTAAGCTCGTTTCCTTTAAAGATTATAAGACACTTTCTCAATCGCATATAGCTATGGCTTAAGATACATTACCTGAAAGTACCTCTTTGAAACTCGTCGGCTTAACGTTCACAGGGAACATTGTTACAGAGAGAGAGAGAGAAAGAGGGAGAGAGAGAGAGAGAGAGAGAGAGAGAGGAGAGTAAACGTGGAGGTAGACACGTTTACCAGAACCGAAGGTCAGCTGACCAAAATACGTATGTGTGACGTGGTTGGCTAGATCTGTGAGATTTGATTTGAGCTTTGAAGAAGACGGACGTTTTTCCGTTGACTCCCCCTCTTAACTGGGGAGGGGGGAGACGAACGCTGACGTGTGTGAAGAAGAACCCACACAAGCAGATTTCACTTCCACCTGCTGCAGGACCTCTGGGGAAAGTGAAATAAAAAACTATAAAACCGATTCATCGTCTTGGAGTGATAAATCTTCGTCAAACAGGTATCAAGTCTCCCTCCAGGATGAGAAATTTCCAGATGGTCCGTTTTGAAGAAGCAGAGGTAGGTTCAGAAATTACATGTCACACACACGATTCCCTTTATGATAATCAAACACACAACCATTTATATTAGAGACAATCATACGCACACGAATACATTTTGATGTTATACAGTGTATACACCTAAACGTAAAAAGTGCCCTCAATGAACGCTATGTATCAAACGTCAATTTGGACCCCCTCTATGATAACGAATATATAACAACATGACTTGGAACAAATACGTCGAAGACATTGCCAAAGCTGCTGCAAGGAAGGTGAGCTCTCTCTACCGTGTTAGAAAGTTACACCTGAAAGTATCCTGTACCTCTACTACGCCATCATTGGCCAATGTATGGAGTATTGTTGTCACATTTGAACTCATGCATCTGATACTTGTTTCTCACTCCTGGACGGGGTTAAAAAAAAAAGTCGCCAACCTGATAGGTCCTGAGCTGTCATCTAAGTTTCAACCTCTGTCTCATTGATGAAATATTACTTCCCTCTGTCTGTTTTATAAGTATTTTAATGATGGATGCTCCGACGAAATACAAGCCCTTGTACCCCCTCGATATAAATACCCCCGACAAACCCGACAGGCAGCAAAATCCCACCCCTAAAAAATACCGATCCCCAGATGTCAGAAAGCCTTCTACTCTAATAGTTTCCTGTCCAGAAGTGCTAGATTTAGGAATTCCCTTCCAGGTTCCTGCTTTCCCAACTCTACTGACATGCAGAAGTTCAAGTGTAATGTGAACAAACATCTTGCTGCTCAACTCCCTACATAGTATGTCTGAAACTTATGTCTCTGATAGTAGCCTTTACATCAAAGTGGAACTGTACCTTGTGTGGGGTGAATATGTAATAATAAAAATTGCTGCTTATTGCTTAAAAATTGAACCTGTTTTTTTTTTCGAAGCATACAATTGTTTCGGCCTACCTTCAAGACATGTAAAATGTTCACAATGGATGATGTATTTATATCTTTTCTTGATCATACTCATTGCTCATGTAAATAAATAAAACAGTTATCTTCAACTGGATTTGGTGGTATGCCGAAATAAGTGAATGCACCGAATGAAAAATAAAAAATGATTTTTGTTTAATTTGTCAAATTTGTATCCTCTAGTCAACTGGTTTCATATTATATGATATTTATAGTTCTAGTCAATTACACAATTAAGCTATTAGTTAATTTTACAGCCTATCAACCATTTTCAGGTTATTTAATGCCGAGTCCAATGAGTTTAAAAATAAGTCTTTATGCATCAAGTTATTTATAGCTTTATATATTTATTTATTGCGTTTGGTTTGGTTGTTTTGTAGAGGAGAATTGTTGGTATAGAAAATCGTAACTTACTTGGCAAATGTGCGTGCTTCAAAGGGTCTATGCTACATGGGTAGCTGATCTGTATTAGTCTTGGACTTTAAAATTTAGCTGGCAAAGAGGAAAGATCTTTGTTGTGTGAATACGAAAAATTATCTGCAGAAATTCTAAAACATCCATTATTTTATGGAAAAAT